>NC_139991.1:4149862-4621111 GCF_964263955.1 Coregonus lavaretus | reverse complement strand
ACTAAGGTAGCTTCAGACTGTTGCTTCAGGTTAATGGCAGGGTTAATAGGGGTGGAGGAGCATGTGTGTATCTGTATGTGTGTGCTGAGAGCTTGCCTAATATACAGCATTCATACCCCTGATACTAGCTGGAGCACCTGTGGGATGAGAAGATTTAGATTTTGAGATGTTATTTTGTGAACGTGTGTGTGCGTATGTGTGTGAGCCAAATAACTCCATCATGTCTATGATGCATTGTCTCACATCAGATAGCCCGACGGCCGTCTCCACTGATGGGTTGAGGGACGAGCGTCGCGTAAGAGTGACGCCATCTGGCATGAGACATTGGTCTATGATGATGATGCCTTGTGAGAGTGACAGCAAATGGAAAATGCTGGAAGGGAAAAATCTCTTCTGCCTAGCCCCTGGGTCATGGTGCGTGTGGAGAAATGGTAATATGGTGCAGCCAGACACCCACTCCTTTCCTCCTCTCCCCTCCTCTCCCCCTCTTCTGGGAGACATGATAATGGTGGCTTGTCTATTACTCAGCCCTGTCTCCCTCTCCCATTAGACTGAGCTTGCTATGGAAACACTGTAACTACATTAGCCTGCAACATACTCTCCTTTGTCCACATCGCTTTCTCTATGTGTGTCTCAGTCTTGTCTTATTGACTTGACTTGACTTGACTTATTCTTTGTGTCTTAGTTCATTGGTATTTTCATGTTGGCAGAACAAACCTGTGGAAAACATTGGCTAACACTTTGTTTGAATTTATAATGTTTTTATTCAAGCTTGGTTTGTTTTTATTGAATGAAAGGTTGAATAATGTCATGTACATCTTTGCTAGGCTCAAAGAAAGCACACAGACTGTAGACTGCATCAAATGCAGAGGAAAAAGTTCAAAACCAAAGCAGTATTTAAAAAACGAATCGACACAATAAACGTGCACCTAGCTGTACAGTATTAATATCCCCTCTTCTACCAAAAGGGCAGATAAACCACATGTTCTGTCGTGTCATTTCAAATGTCATATACTACTGTATAGCACTACTGTATTTGTAATGACAAAGTATACAGTATCATGGTGTCCTCTCTGTTTATTTTTTCAGCAGACAGTAGACAGGGTCCTGTTTCCTTCTTTGTTTTGGTCACTTTGGCATAGATGTCAGTTTCACCCTGCTGTTCTGGTCTTTCCACTGAGGGGAGAGGTTGGTAGATTTAGTCAAACATGTTGGATACTGTATGTAGAGAAAGTTATCTGAGTGTTCTGAGAATGAAGTGTCTGTGCAAAACCAAATCATTACAGTTAAGTGTATCTTTATATAAATATACCTCAGACACACTGTGGTTTGAGTTGTGTGGGACTTGTGTTATGTTATGAGTCGTTGCTCACGTTGCCTTCCTCTGTCTGCAGGCCTGTTGGTCTCTGTGTGCATGTGGTTAAAAATTCATCAACCTGTGTAGTATGTGGTTACGTGTGATGTTCAGGGCTGACTCTACGTCAGTTTAACAGACAACAGATAAAAATAGGTATCATGTGAACCTACCTTTGTAACCCATCAGACAGTACATGTACATATATTATTTTACTTTTTATTTTTTAGTACCCACCTCTAGTTATTACACTGTACAGTGCCTCATCTCCTGGACGATCAGTTGGAGAGCTACAGAAACAGAAAATGTACTTCAAACTCATAAATTTAAATATGTAATTAGAGAAATATCAACAATAAGCCTCATACATTTCCTTGATACTGAAGGAAGAGTAAGAGCAGGATTCAGACTTACTGATGAACATCCGATCCCATGCCTGCTGGGAATGAAACAGAGATCAGTTCTATGTATTGTAAAGGCTAAGGGACTCCAGAAAAGAGAGGAACAACTATGACATTGCATACATACCTGACACACCTTCTGAACCCAAGGGCTCAGGACTCCTTCTGTTTAAGGGAAATATTACAGGCATATATAATTTATCATTTGTTATATATCATTTATCATTTATGCATATTGAGTGTGGGAAATGCACTTTACAAATTAAATATTATTATTATTATTTGTGTCATATCTTGTGTTATTTACTGGTATAGGATTTCGAAATAATGTAGTAGTTACTTGTCACGTCTACTCCCGCTCTCCCTCTCCGGTGCTCGAGGTCACCAGTTCACTCATCATTACACACACCTGCCACCATCGTTAAGCGCACCTGCGCTTAATTATGGGACTCCATCACGTCATTGATTACCTCCCCTATATCTGTCACTCCCTCAGGTTCATTCCCCAGTCAGCATTGATGTTATGTTTCTCATGTCCAGACGCAGGTCTTGTTTTGTTCTATGTTTATTTATTATCACACCCTGTACTTACTTCTCATCTCCCAGTGTCTGCGTTACAGTTAATAAAATGTCTTACCTTTGTCGCCCTGATGATTTCAGTCCTGTATTAGAAATAATGTTTTTTAATAGTCAGATACAGTATATCATAAACCAAGGGCTTTCTCTGCTAGGTTATTATTAATAATGTAATGATTAGACAAACTGTACCTCTCCAGTCACCTATCATGGAATAGGCTCCTTCATCACCATCAAGGGGGACCTCACTACTGAACAGACAAGACATTGACACCATTGTAAATAACTTACAGAAGCCATGGAAAAGGGAAATCATGTTAGACTATGAAAGGGTATTGTATGAAAAGTACCCTTAAGGAATGCATACTAAACCTATATGGTAACTTCATTGTTTCATAAAAGATACTGCATATCAGATATTTTCTGGACCAAAATAGGGAAACTAACCTAGGCCTATGACACTTTTATGAAAACTGTATAATCTCAATATTGTGGTGAAATTGCATAATTTTCCATTTAAAAAAAATGCAATTGAAGAGAAACTTACATTACACCAGCTGCGACTAGAACATCCAGCATTAGAAAATCAAAGACAGAAAACATACAGTATAACTTAGTACTTAAAGAACTTCATTAAAAGAAATGAACAATATGTGATGCAAAATATGCTATGTTAAAATATGAACTGATATACTGTACCTGGAACAACTGAGATTAGACTGTAGGTTTGATCCGTATCCTGATTCTCACTAAGGGAAGAGTACAAATATTTTAACCCTGTCTCAACAATGTGGACATTGATAAATCAAGTAGTATTTTGTTTTTATATGGTAGGCTTTCTGTACCTCGGTCGATGGTCACTGCTTATCACTGTAACAGAAAGCAACAGTAAGGAATGACTTAAACCATTGTGTTACTATACATAGACACTTAGTTTAACGTCAAGCATCTGTTCACTTTCCCCCACCATGTAACATAGCTAGACATGGGGATTGTAAGGCTGGGATTCAATAATATCTGCATTAGATCCGCGTTATAGCTCGCTTGACATTTAAAGGGAATTTCCGATTGAGCCCTCATCTGCAGCATTTTGTGAATGCGAACTGCTAGTGGACTAATCTACAGTTACAATATATAAACAAATATCTTGCTTAACTTGACTGTTTACAGATTGGTTTATCAAAATTCCAAATTCCACATAGCTTGCTTGACATTAAAAGGGAATTTCCGATTGAGCCATCATCTGCAGCGTTTTGTGAATGCGATCTCCGCGAACGGCGGGGAAAATGCCTTTAAAAGCTGAATTTTCGGCTGTCCAGCGCACTGTGTTAAGAATTTATTCCTGGCCTAAACCAAACAGAGACTGTCAACTTCACTTACTTTGTTTCAGGATCCCCCAGTACCTCCACAGTAACAGCAGTACAGACAGCATCAGAAACAGGAGGACCAAGGCTGCTGCCACTCTTGCTCCCACATTCTTTAGTCCCTCTGTGAAGACCATTGATATATTAGACTCTGGTGTACAGTAGAAGCTGGTGTTTTACTTGATGCTGAGTCTGAGTATATAGCCTCTTTACAAAGCAATATATTGGCTGAAAATGTGTCTGAATGACAAATATTCAAACTGCACTGCAATAAATGGACAAATATACAGTATGGATAGCAATCTTATCATTACAAACATACATTATACACAAATATTGACAGAATCTTACCTTTCCATTCTCCATCAACCTTAAACACTACTAAATTCTCCCCTGTTGACGTCAATTGACTGGGTACGAGTTTATCTCTGCTGTACACACAGCTGTAGTTGCCTGAGTCTTCTCTTGTAACATCCTTCATGGTGAAAATGGTGTCATCTTCACCTTTCTCCAGCGTCGCAATTCTTATCCCAACTCCATTCTTGCAAAGGTAAACATGAACCTTGTCCCAGCTTCTTGGGATGCCAGTAGTGATACATTTCAAATCTACAGTCCCCCCTTTAGTCACATTAGATGGTCCATCGAGCTTTGCGGGGTAGATCTCTGCATGAAACAAAATACTAAATAAGGGGTGAACCCTAACTTCTACTTAAAAAAATCAAAAGCAGAACATTTGATTTAAGTGGAAGTAAAAATGTGTACCTAAGTGTAAGTTGATTTAGTATTAAGAATGTAATTTGTGGTTTAATAGTATATACTGTATTTTAGCGTCTGAAGAAAAAATACTCAACCACACAACAAATTGATAAATACTGAATGTGCACAGCAATCCACTCACCATTATTTCTAATCATTACAAACATACACACACATTAACAAAAGCTTACCTTCTTCTCCATAGACCTGGATGACTACTATATTCTTGCCTGTTGACTTCACTTGATCCGGTATAAGTTTATCTCTGCAGTACACACAGCTGTAGTTGCCTGAGTCTTCCTTTGTAACATCCTTCATGGTGAAACTGGTGTCATCTTCACCTTTCTCCAGAACCTTCATTTTCATCCCAACTCCATTCTTGCAAAGATAAACATTAACCTTGTCCCAGTGTTGTTCCAGGCCGACAGTGCTACATTTAAAATCTATATTACCCCCTTCTCTCACCTTGAATGTTGGTACAAAGAGCCTTGCAGGGTAGATATCTGCATAGATCAAAATACTCAATAGTGAATAACTTCCAAGAATAAGTGGATGATAAACAGCTGTTTGTATGAATATAATTTAATTTGTGTTTTATGAGTACTCTATATACTGTAGATACTATATTTTGAAACATAACTACTTTACCTGTGTATTCAGATTTGGCAAGTTTGGATGCTGTGACTACTTGGAACAAGAATACTTGATTAAGTCCTGTTTCTCTATAATGCAGATGAGCTTTGTAAGATACTAGAAACAAGAAAATTAAAATTAATATTGCTCTTGATCATTTATATCATTCGAAAAGTAGAACATACTCACAGATCACAAGCCATGTGAGTGCTAATTCTGCCATGATGTATTGGCTGAGATTTTGTGTAGAGGTTTGCTTTCAGAGAAATACAATGTTGATGTGTTTATGTGGTCCTCTGTAGCTCAGCTGGTAGAGCACGGCGCTTGTAACGCCAAGGTAGTGGGTTCGATCCCCGGGACCACCCATACACAAAAAAAAATTAATTTATGCACGCATGACTGTAAGTCACTTTGGATAAAAGCGTCTGCTAAATGGCATATTATTATTATTATGTGCCTTACATATGTAGGTTCATAACAGTAACCACACATTGTACGAATAATAAATCGGACTATAGCTGATAATGTTCCTCATATACTGAGAATGGATTCAGCATTACTTTTGTAACAAAGCGCTCAATCCCTTCAGTTTCAGTTTCAAAAGTAGGAGTGTCATTAGAGCAATGAAGAGGTTCTGTTATATCCACAGCGCCATATGGCTAACTGCTACAGTTTCACATGTAGCTATACTGTAAATGACAAAAGACAAATAAGAGAAGAATTGCGCATATATCTTTGCAAAGACAAAAACTGTGTGAAATAAATGGCTATTAAAATGCTTTGCATGTCAGCAATGAAGTTTTGAAGAGACAGGCCAGATTTCTGTATTTTTTAAGTTGCATATCTTGAAAACTTGATTGATGACATGCAAAACATTTTGGGACTATATCAACAACGGACTAATGAAACAAATACCAAAAGATAGTTTTTGGGAAGAGTTTTCCTTCAATATACAAAAAAAGCATTATACACTTGAATCTTAAGATGCATTATACCAATAAACAAACTGTATACATTCTTAAGCATTCTGTCAATATATTCTGAATGAATTCCTTCATAGTGAATGTCACTACCCCATAGCATCAGGTAATGTTACAACAAACTTATAGCAATTAAAGCTAAAAACAGTACTACAAATAGCCATTGAGCAAAGTAACATTGGTATTTGATTGTAGGTTGCTCATTCATTTCCCACATTTTCTCGAAAAAGGCTGGCCCTGTAAAGCTAATTTTCCCCTTAGGGTCACCGTCATATGTGACCGACCAGCTCGATTCAGTCTTATGTAGCAACATTTGAAATTGTGTTTTTTACATTGGATAAAAGTAGAGACTCAGAGCTAGAACATGCTTTATCATACACTGCTGAAGAGGAACAATGGGAAAGTCATTCTGCTTTGAAAGTTGATAAACTTGTAACCCCACTTTTGAGAAAATGGCCCGTGAATGTTTTTTATAACCTATGTGATTGTTTACACACACATACTGTATCAGATATCACACACATAGCAGAATTATTGCAATGACTATTCATCTTGAAAGAGAGAACCTGTGCATCTATGGTAAATGCTCACTAATGCAGCAGCTTTTAGGAATCAGTGACTTTATTGAAACTGGACAATTTCTATGATACGATGGTCTGATTACAATTCAACCCAAACATGTACAGTGGGGAAAAAAAGTATTTAGTCAGCCACCAATTGTGCAAGTTCTCCCACTTAAAAAGATGAGAGAGGCCTGTAATTTTCATCATAGGTACACGTCAACTATGACAGACAAATTGAGAAAAAAAAATCTAGAAAATCACATTGTAGGATTTTTAATGAATTTATTTGCAAATGATGGTGGAAAATAAGTATTTGGTCACCTACAAACAAGCAAGATTTCTGGCTCTCACAGACCTGTAACTTCTTCTTTAAGAGGCTCCTCTGTCCTCCACTCGTTACCTGTATTAATGGCACCTGTTTGAACTTGTTATCAGTATAAAAGACACCTGTCCACAACCTCAAACAGTCACACTCCAAACTCCACTATGGCCAAGACCAAAGAGCTGTCAAAGGACACCAGAAACAAAATTGTAGACCTGCACCAGGCTGGGAAGACTGAATCTGCAATAGGTAAGTCTCACGAACGTTGAACGGAGTAGACCAAGGCGCAGCGTGTTGAGCGAACATACTTTATTTACAATAAGTGATAACACAAACAAAACAATAAACGATGACGTGACGTCCTAGGTTAAACAACCAAACATGGAACAAACCAAACGGAACAAGATCCCACAAACACTATGGGAAAACAGACTGTTTAAATATGGTTCCCAATCAGAGACAACCAGCAACAGCTGACACTCGTTGCCTCTGATTGGGAACCACTCCGGCCAACATAGAAATACAAGAACTAGATTCCCGACATAGAACAACAACACATAGACTTTACACACCCTGGCTCAACATATTAGAGTCCCCAGAGCCAGGGTGTGACAGTACCCCCCCCTAAAGGCGCGGACTGCGACCGCGCCTTAACATAAACCAAACTGGGGAGGGCTGGGTGGGCATTCCTCCTCGGAGGTGGTTCAGGCTCCGGGCTTGCCCACCACCCTCCAATAATCCCCTCGTAGCGCCCCTGGTCCGGTCTGGCCCCGCTAGCTGGAGCTGGACTGGACATCGTAGGAGCGGATTCCTTAAGCTCCGGTGTGGAGCAGCTGACCGGTACCTGACCAGGCACCGGTGACCCAGGCACGGGTTGTGCCGGACTGACGACGCACACCCCTGGCTTGGTGCGTGGAGCAGGAACGGGCCGGACCGGGCTGACGATGCGCACCCCTGGCTTGGTGCGTGGAGCAGCAATGGGCCGGACCGGGCTGACGATGCACACCCCTGGCTTGGTGCGTGGAGCTGCTACGGGCCGGACCGGGCTGACGATGCGCACCCCTGGCTTGGTGCGTGGAGCCGGAACGGGCCGGACCGGGCTGACGATGCGCACCCCTGGCTTGGTGCGTGGAGCAGGAACGGGCCGGACCGGGCTGACGATGCGCACCCCTGGCTTGGTGCGTGGAGCAGCAACGGGCCGGACCGGGCTGACGATGCGCACCCCTGGCTTGGTGCGTGGAGCAGGAACGGGCCTTACCGGGCTGACGACTCGCACCCCTGGCTTGGTGCGTGGAGCAGGAACGGGCCTTACCGGGCTGATGACTCGCACCCCTGGCTTGGTGCGAGTGGCAGGAACAGGCCGGGCCGGGCTGGCGACGCGCACCGTAGACTTGGTGTGAGTGGCAGGAACAGGCCGGGCCGGGCTGGCGACGAGCACCGTAGGCTTGGTGCGAGTGGCAGGAACAGGCCGGGCCGGGCTGGCGACGCGCACCGCAGGCTTGGTGCGAGTGGCAGGAACAGGCCGGGCTGAGTTGGCGACGCGCACCGTTAGCTTGGTGCGGGGAGCAGGAACAGGCCGGGCTGGGCTGGCAACGCACACCGTAGGCTTGGTGCGAGTGGCAGGAACAGGCCGGGCTGGGCTGGCGACGCGCACCGTTAGCTTGGTGCGGGGAGCAGGAAGTGGCCGGGCTGGGCTGGCGACGCGCACCGTAGGCTTGGTGCGAGTGGCAGGAACAGGCCGGGCCGGGCTGGCGACGCGCACCATTAGCTTGGTGCGGGGAGCAGGAACAGGCCGGGCCGGGCTGGCGACGCGCACCCCTGGCTTGGTGCGTGAAACAGGAACGGGCCGGACCGGGCTGATGATGCACACCCCTGGCTTGGTGCGTGGAGCAGCTACGGGCCGGACCGGGCTGACGATGCGCACCCCTGGCTTGGTGTGTGGAGCCGGAACGGGCCGTACCGGGCTGACGATGCGCACCCCTGGCTTGGTGCGTGGAGCAGGAACGGGCCGGACCGGGCTGACGATGCGCACCCCTGGCTTGGTGCGTGGAGCAGCAACGGGCCGGACCGGGCTGACGATGCGCACCCCTGGCTTGGTGCGTGGAGCAGGAACGGGCCTTACCGGGCTGACGACTCGCACCCCTGGCTTGGTGCGAGTGGCAGGAACAGGCCGGGCCGGGCTGGCGACGCGCACCGTAGGCTTAGTGAGAGTGGCAGGAACAGGCCGGGCCGGGCTGGCAACGAGCACCGTAGGCTTGGTGCGAGTGGCAGGAACAGGCCGGGCCGGGCTGGCGACGCACACCGTAGGCTTGGTGTGAGTGGCAGGAACAGGCCGGGACGGGCTGGCGACGCGCACCGCAGGCTTGGTGCGAGTAGCAGGAACAGGCCGGGCTGGGCTGGCGACGCGCACCGTTAGCTTGGTGCGGGGAGCAGGAACAGGCCGGGCTGGGCTGGCGACGCGCACCGTAGGCTTGGTGCGAGTGGCAGGAACAGGCCGGGCCGGGCTGGCGATGCGCACCGTAGGCTTGGTGCGGGAGCAGGAACAGGCCGGGCCGGGCTGGCGACGCGCACCATTGGCTTGGTGCGGGGAGCAGGAACAGGCCGGGCTGGCGACGCGCACCCCTGGCTTGGTGCGGGGAGCAGGAACGGGCCGGACCGGGCTGACGATGCGCACCCCTGGCTTGGTGCGTGGAGCAGCAACGGGCCGGACCGGGCTGACGATGCGCACCCCTGGCTTGGTGCGTGGAGCCGGAACGGGCCGTTCCGGGCTGACGATGCGCACCTCTGGCTTGGTGCGTGGAGCAGGAACGGGCCGGACCGGGCTGACGATGCGCACCCCTGGCTTGGTGCGTGGAGCAGGAACAGGCCGGGCCGGGCTGGCGACGCGCACTGTAGGCTTGGTGCGAGTGGCAGGAACAGGCCGGGCCGGGCTGGCGACGCGCACCGTGGGCTTGGTGCGAGGGGCAGGAACAGGCCGGGCCGGGCTGGCGACGCGCACCGTAGGCTTGGTGCGAGGGGCAGGAACAGGCCGGGCCGGGCTGGCGACGCGCACCGTGGGCTTGGTGCGAGGGGCAGGAACAGGCCGGGCCGGGCTGGCGACGCGCACCGTAGGCTTGGTGCGAGGGGCAGGAACAGGCCGGGCCGGGCTGGCGACGCGCACCGTCAACTTAGTGCGGGGAGCAGGAACGGGCCGGACCGGACTGGTGACGCACACCACTTGCTTGGTGTGAGGAGCGGGACTGGGTTTCGTCATAACCCTCCGCTCCCTCAGCTGCCTACCCAGTTCCTCTCGCCGTGCCTCTATTCTCACCTTCTCCCTTATCGCCTTTTGTAGCTCCACCCTCTGCACCACTAACTCCTGCTCCCTCTGCACCAAATGCCCCCTTAACCTGGTGGCCTCCTCACCTAACCTCCTAATACGCCCTGTAGCTGCCTCCTATTGCCCCGTCGCCCATGCCATGTGCCCCCCTAAAAAATGTTTGGGGTTGCCTCTCTTCCGTCCGACGACGACACTGTTGACGCCGTTGCTCCTCTCTCCGTCGCGCCTCTACCGTCTCCCTCCATGGACGGCGATCCATCCCGGCCTAGATTTCCTCCCAGGTCCAGGACCCCTGCCCGTCCATTATCTGCTCCCACGTCCAGGCTGCCTGCTCCTGGACACGCTGCTTGGTCCTAGTACGGTGGGATCTTCTGTCACGAACGTTGAACGGAGTAGACCAAGGCGCAGCGTGTTGAGCGAACATACTTTATTTACAATAAGTGATAACACGAACAAAACAATAAACGATGACGTGACGTCCTAGGTTAAACAACCAAACACGGAACAAACCAAACGGAACAAGATCCCACAAACACTATGGGAAAACAGACTGTTTAAATATGGTTCCCAATCAGAGACAACCAGCAACAGCTGACACTCGTTGCCTCTGATTGGGAACCACTCCGGCCAACATAGAAATACAAGAACTAGATTCCCGACATAGAACAACAACACATAGACTTTACACACCCTGGCTCAACATATTAGAGTCCCCAGAGCCAGGGTGTGACAGTAAGCAGCTTGGTTTGAAGAAATCAACTGTGGGAGCAATTATTAGGAAATGGAAGACATACAAGACCACTGATAATCTTCCTCGATCTGGGGCTCCACGCAAGATCTCACCCCGTGGGGTCAAAATGATCACAAGAACGGTGAGCAAAAATCCCAGAACCACACGGGGGGACCTAGTGAATGACCTGCAGAGAGCTGGGACCAAAGCAACAAAGCCTACCATCAGTAACACACTACGCCTCCAGGGACTCAAATCCTGCAGTGCCAGACGTGTCCCCCTGCTTAAGCCAGTACATGTCCAGGCCCGTCTGAAGTTTGCTAGAGTGCATTTGGATGATCCAGAAGAGGATTGGGAGAATGTCATATGGTCAGATGAAACCAAAATATAACTTTTTGGTAAAAACTCAACTCGTCGTGTTTGGAGGACAAAGAATGCTGAGTTGCATCCAAAGAACACCATACCTACTGTGAAGCATGGGGGTGGAAACATCATGCTTTGGGGCTGTTTTTCTGCAAAGGGACCAGGACGACTGATCCGTGTAAAGGAAAGAATGAATGGGGCCTTGTATCGTGAGATTTTGAGTGAAAACCTCCTTCCATCAGCAAGGGCATTGAAGATGAAACGTGGCTGGGTCTTTCAGCATGACAATGATCCCAAACACACCGCCCGGGCAACGAAGGAGTGGCTTCGTAAGAAGCATTTCAAGGTCCTGGAGTGGCCTAGCCAGTCTCCAGATCTCAACCCCAAAGAATATCTTTGGAGGGAGTTGAAAGTCCGTGTTGCCCAGCGACAGCCCCAAAACATCACTGCTCTAGAGGAGATCTGCATGGAGGAATGGGCCAAAATACCAGCAACAGTGTGTGAAAACCTTGTGAAGACTTACAGAAAACGTTTGACCTGTGTCATTGCCAACAAAGGGTATATAACAAAGTATTGAGAAACTTTTGTTATTGACCAAATACTTATTTTCCACCATAATTTGCAAATAAAATCATAAAAAATCCTACAATGTGATTTTCTGGATTTTTTTCCCTCATTTTGTCTGTCATAGTTGACGTGTACCTATGATGAAAATTACAGGCCTCCCTCTCTCATCTTTTTAAGCGGGAGAACTTGCACAATTGGTGGCTGACTAAATACTTTTTTTCCCCACTGTATTTGTTCAATCAATTACTATGGATTACTACTTTATCATCTTCTTTGACTTTCTAGTACACTGCCACCTTGATAGCTGTATCAGTAAAGTTAGAGAGTAGAGGCTGTGGGATTCATATGTAGTGACTAATGGTGTAGGTAGGGTATCCACTGAAGTGGATTTTTGAGTCTGTTTTAGCTAGGGCTTTGTAAGCCATTCTGTTTTTCAACATTGTGTTGGGTGTAATTACATTGATATATCTAGTGAACAACGGATAAGCAACAATGGGCGTGACGGATAGAAGTAGTCACTACAGGTGTGATCAAGCCTCTCATCAAAGTTGCCTGAAGCTGAATGGAAAGTGCTATGCCCTGACTATTCAGAAGCAAATCCTCTGTGACTGTCTAATTTACATAAATTAACTTACCAGTGTGGACCCAAAACAAACACATTTACAAACAACCTATTTAAAGTGTTATTACAACCTTGGTGTTCTTTTGTTACTGAAGCTTATATATCAAATAACTTGACCATGATCGACATCGTATGCGTAGACAAATAATTTAAGTGTGTTATGCAACAAAACACAACTATCCTTTTTTTAGGATGCAAACCAGTAATATGAATCACTGTTGATCCATCCTGTTCTGATCTAATGAGATGGATGTAGGATTTTCTACGGCCTAGAATCAAGGCCTTTCCCAGTCATGAAGGATGAAGCTAGGCCCCTCTTTGTTCTCATTGGTGAAGACTGAACTCAAGTTAAGGAATATATGTCAGACTTTTCTTAACCACTTTGCCCAACATGTTATACCCCAGAGGTTGTAAATAAACCGTTTTTAAGTTGATATAATTTGTATCATTATTATAGGGCTGTTGAATCTATAGCCGAATGGCTTCAGACTGAGCATTTCTCATTGGAAATTGCTGCTGATATTGAACATAGCTTAGGGTTAGGGTATTTAATTCAGTTCAGACTTTCCTATGCCACTATTCCTAACATCATATATCCCATAGGTGATAAATAAACCCTTTCAGGGCCTCCCTCGTGTGTCCCATAGGTCTAAGGCACTGCATCGTTGTGCTTGAGGCGTCACTACAGCCCCGGTTCGATCCCAGGCTGTGTCACAGTTGGCCGTGACCGGGAGACCCATGAGGCGGCGCACAATTGGCCCAGCGTCGTCCGGGTTATGGGAGGGTTTGGCCGGCTGGGATTTCCTTGTCCCATCACACTCTAGTGCTCTAGTGACTCCTTCTGGCGGGCCGGGCATCTGCAAGCTGACTTCGGTCCCCAGCTGTACAGTGTTTCCTCTGACACATTGGTGCTGGCTTCCGGGTTAAGCGAGCAGTGTTTAAAGAAGCAGTGCGGCTTGGCAGGGTCGTGTTTCGGAGGACGCATGGCTCTCGACCTTCGCCTCTCCCGAGTCCGTACGGGAGTTGCATCGATGGGACAAGACTGTAACTACCAATTGGATATCACAAAATTGGGGAGAAAAAGGGGTACAAAAATATATATATGTATATATATATATATATATATATATATATATATATATATATATATATATATATATAAAGTAATACAATTTAGACATACGTGTGAGATGATGGTCGCATGGGCCCCCAGAGCTCGTGGGCCGCCCGCCCTATGGTGACTGCGGAGGTTTCCCCTACGCCAGTGGACACACCCTTATGTTGAATAGGAGTGCAATTAATTGTCACGTTCGTTTAAGGACGGGTCAGACCAAGGCGCAGCGTGAAAGGCGTACATGTTTATTACAACGATAAACACACAACAAAACAACAAACGAAACCAAACGTGAAGTCCTAAGGCTGAATACAAAACAAGCCTACACACGGAACAAGATCCCACACCCCATGAATGCCAATAGGCTGCCTAAGTATGATCCCCAATCAGAGACAACGAGCGACAGCTGCCTCTGATTGGGAATCACACCCGGCCAAACATAGAACTAACCAACCTAGAATATACACATAGAACAACTAACATAGAAAATCCACACCCGGAGCCGGACCAGGCACCGGTGGAGCGGACTGCTCTGGCTCCAGACTGGAGCCGCTGACCGGAGCTGGACTGGGCACCGGTGGAGCGGACTGCTCTAGCTCCGGAGTGGAGCAGCTGACCGGAGCTGGTCTGGATCCCGGTGGAGCGGACTGCTCTGGCTCCGGAGTGGAGCAGCTGACCGGAGCTGGATCAGGCACCGGTGGAGCGGACTATTCTGGCTCCGGACTGGAGCTGCTGACCGGAGCTGGACTTGACCCCGGTGGAGCGGACTGCTCTGGCTCCGGAGTGGAGCAGCTGACCGAAGCTGGATCAGGCACCGGTGGAGCGGACTGCCCTGGCTCCGGAGTGGAGCAGCTGAACGGGCACGGGCCGTGCCGGACTGGACACACGCACCACTGGTCTGGTGCGAGAAGCAGGCACGGGCCGGACCGGACTAGGAACACGCACCACTGGCTTGGTGCGAGGAGCAGGAACGGGCCGGGCCGGACTGGCGACACGCACCACTGGCTTGGTGCGGAGAGCAGGCACGGGACGTACTGGACTGGGAACACGCACCACTGGCTTGGGGCGAGGAGCAGGAACGGGCCGGGCCGGACTGGGAACATGCACCACTGGTCTGGTGCGAGGAGCAGGAACGGGCCGGGCCGGACTGGAGACACGCACCACCGGCTTGGTGCGAGGAGCAGGTACGGGGCGTACCGGGCTGGCGACACACACCACTGGCTTGGTGCGGGGCGCAGGCACGGGCCGTACCGGGAACACGCACCACTGGCTTGGTGTGGAGAGCAGGAACGGGCCGGGCCGGACTGGAAACACGCACCACTGGCTTGGTGCGGGGAGCAGGCACGGGCCGTACCGGACTGGAAACACGCACCACTGGCTTGGTGCGAGGAACAGGAACGGGCCGGGCCGGACTGGGAACACGCACCACTGGACTGGTGCGAGGAGCAGGAACGTGCCGTGCCGGACTGGACACACGCACCACTGGCTTTATGCGAGGAACAGGAACGGGCTGGGCCGGACTGGGAACACGCACCACTGGCCTGGTGCGAGGAACAGGAACGGGCCGTGCCGGACTGGGAACACGCCCCACTGGCCTGGTGCGAGGAACAGGAACGGGCCGGGCCGGACTGGGAACACGCACCACTGGCTTGGTGCGGGGAGCAGGCACGGACCGTATCGGACTGGGAGCACGCACCACTGGCTTGGTGCGGGGAGCAGGCACGGACCGTACCGGACTGGGAACTGACGTTAGAGATCTCCGACCGTACCAGTCTTTCACTCTCCACGCCCAGTCCTCCTCCCGTGAGGACTCCTCCCTGAGTCCCCACGAGTGCAGTGGTCGGGGCTCTTCTCCATCGATCCCCGACCACCCTTTTAGCCCCCCCCAAAAAAATGTTATTGGGGCTGTCTCTCGGGCTTCTTCCTCGGCCGGCGCCTTCTACGTTGCTGTTGCTCCTCTCTATACCGGGCCTCCACTGTCTCCTCCCAAGGACGGCGATCCATCCCAGCCTGAATCTCCTCCCATGTCCAGGATCCCTTTCCGTCCAGGATCTCCTCCCATGTCCAGGCTGTCTGCTCCTGGGCACGCTGCTTGGTCCGTGTTTGGTGGGATCTTCTGTCACGTTCGTTTAAGGACGGGTCAGACCAAGGCGCAGCGTGAAAGGCGTACATGTTTATTACAACGATAAACACACAACAAAACAACAAACCAAACCAAACGTGAAGTCCTAAGGCTAAACACAAAACAAGCCTACACACGGAACAAGATCCCACACCCCATGAATGCCAATAGGCTGCCTAAGTATGATCCCCAATCAGAGACAACGAGCGACAGCTGCCTCTGATTGGGAATTACACCCGGCCAAACATAGAACTAACCAACCTAGAATATACACATAGAACAACTAACATAGAAAATCCACACCCTGACTCAACATACAAGAGTCCCATGAGTCAGGGTGTGACATTAATGAAGACAGTCTGGTACATACAGGCCCATAAAGAGGTCAAATGAAATAATCAGAAACATGTAGAACTTTATATCAAATGTGTTTAGTTATTAAATATCATATTTACAGTAAAATGTTCAGGTTTTCCTTGCAGAACAGCTAGTGGACTAATCTACAGTTACAATATATAAACAAATATCTTATGTTTCTAAGCTGTTCATTTTATGCCAAATAACAATAATTACATGTTGATAAACTTCACTGTTAACAGATTGGTTTATCAAAATTCCATATTTTACATTCCAAACAGTAAAACAATTTGGCAAATTATAAGTTGATATGTTGATATGATTAAATTCTCAGTTTGTATCGTTTATTGAACATTTTCCCTATCACCCGTCCTACCAGTCAGAGATTCAATTGACTGTGAGTGCAACCATTTGGTACTTTATGTATCCCACTCTAGAAGTAACAGTTTTAAATATACTGAACAAAAATATAAACACAAAATGCAACAATTTCAACGATTTTACTGAGTTACAGTTCATATAAGGAAATCAGACAATTCAAATAAATAAATTAGGCACTAATCTATGGATTCCACATGACTGGGCAGGGTCGTAGACATGGGTGGGCCTGGGAGGGCATAGGCCCACCCAGTGGAGGGCCAGGCCTAGCCAATCAGAATGAGTTTTTTTTTCCCATAAAAGGGCTTTATTACAGACAGAAATACTCCTCAGTTTCATCAGCTGTCCGGGTGGCTGGTCTCAGACGATCCTGCAGGTGAAGAAGCCGGATGTGGACGTCCTGGCCTGGCATGGTTACACGTGGTCTGCGGTTGTGAGGCCGTTAGGACGTACTGCCAAATTCTCTAAAACAACGTTGGAGGTGGCTTATGATAGAGAAATTAACATTAAATTCTCTGGCAACAGCTCTGGTGGATATTCCTGCAGTCAGCCTGCCAATTGCATGCTCCCTCAACACTTGTGACATCATTGTGTTGTGTGACAGAACTGCACATTTTAGAGTGGCCTTTTATTGTCCCCAGCACAAGGTGCACCTGTGTAATGATCATGCTGTTTAATCAGCTTCTTGATATGCCACACCTGTCAGGTGGATGGATTATCTTGGCAAAGGAGAAATGCTCACTAACCGGGATGTAAACATACTTGTGCACAACGTTTGAGAGAAATACGTTTTTTGTGCGTAAGGAACATTTCTGGAATATTTTATTTCAGCTCATGAAACATGGGACCAACACGTTACATGTTGTGTTTATATTTTTATTCACTATACATAACCCTTCATAGGTTCAATTACAATTGTTCCATATGTGGTAAGTACAGTAAAACATGTATTTTGTATGGTATAACCACATATTTCTCAAGAAAAAGTATTTATCTGTCAGTGCATTACTACTGTTTGTCTCCTCCAGAAAGTGACATTATGATTAGCCTACCTTTTTGGACAGCAGTAACTAACAGTCACTAGAGTTAGAAGAAGTATGACCACAACAGCGGAACTTATCAATCATATTACATTGACCAGTCTCACATGTTCTACTCCATATGCCTCTCCAACTTCTTCTCCACTCTCTGGACCCTCTGTAAAGACCATTGATATATTAGACTCTGGTGTTTTACTGGATGCTGTATCAGAGCATTGTCTTACGTCAGATTGTGTCACTCCTATGTGACGCTCGTCTCTCAATCAATCTGTCTTGTAGGATGTGGAACTCATATTCACATTTGAAATAATGAAAACATAGTTCCAAATGTTTTATATCACTGCGCTCTCGTATGACTCTCCATGAAATAGGGAGAATAACTAGCTAAATTATTACAAAAGTTGTGACAGTGATTTAATAGTTTGTCATTGTGAGAAAATATAAACAAAACTTTCAAATATAGAAATCTGGCCCATATGATGCATTTTATATTATATGATGCTGCATTTTGCATTATATGATACAAAATGCATCATACTGGCCAGATTTCTGTATTTAGAAAGTTACATATCTTGAAATCTTGATTGATGACATGCAAAACATTTTGGGACTATATCAACAATGGACTAAACAAATACCAAAACATAGTTTTCCTTCAATATACACTACCAGTCAAAAGTTTGGACACTCCTACTGGTATTGTACAAAAAAAGCATTATATACTTGAATCTTATGATGCATTACACCAGTAAAAAACTGTATACATTCTTAAGGATTCTGTCAATATATTCCGAATTAATTCCTTCATAGTGAATGTCACTACCCCATAGCATCAGGTAATGTTACAACAAACTTATAACAACTAAAGCTAAAAACAGTACTATAAATAGCCATTGAGCAAAGTAACATTGGTAATTGATTGTAGGTTGCTCATTCATTTCCCGCATTTTCTTGAAAAAGGCCCTGTAAAGCTCATTTGCCCCTTAGGGTCACTGTCATACTGTACTATTGGACCAGGTTGGCAGATTACAGTACATACTGTAGTAGTCCTTTTTAGCTTCAGTGCCTGTGAAAATGAAACAAAGTCCACTGTTTCAATATCTCTTGTTGTGCCACATTAGTATGGAGACGATAATAGACTGTTATTAAGCTTACCTCATGGATCTTCCTTGGGCACTCGCTGCTTGGCTCTTTTGTCTACAATATATTAACACATATCTTAGCATGTTAATAAATTTTTGCTAAAAGACAAATAATAGCCTATTGATAATTGATATCCCACTAAGATCTAATAGCATAATCTCTTGTTGTAGGTTCAATTGTGCCATGTATGAGGAGTACAGTGAAACTAGTGTTTATAAGTATTTAATGCTTTATGAATGTAGTTATATTTAAAAGCCGTTATTAGCGCCTGCAATTATAATGTGTTATGCATGTCTTGCCCATTCACCCTCTGAATGGCACACATACACAATCCATGTCTCAATTGTCTCAAGGCTTAAAAATCCTTCTTTAACCTGTCTCCTCCCCTTCATCTACACTGATTGAAGTGGATTTAACAAGTGACATCAATAAGGGATCATAGCTTTAACCTGGATTCACCTGGTCAGTCTATGTCATAGAAAGGTGTTCTTAATGTTTTATATACTCAGTGTACGTGTGCTTGTAATGCATTATGAAGAGAGTATTGATAGGAAGGGTTACCAAAAGTTATCTGTCAGTAGATCACTACTGTAGGTCATCCAGAAAAGAGACATCAATTATCATAATTACCTATTTTAGAACAGCAGGAACTAACAGCCACTACAGTCAGTAGAAGTATGACCACAACAGCTGAACTTATCAGTCGGATTACATTGACCAGTATCACATCATGTGCAGAATCTGAAATAGAGACCAAATGTAGATGGATGCATCATCAATTAGACAGAACTTATTCTAAGTGTATCCATGTGGTCAATGACATGGAATAAACCCCCCACCATCTGCCACACCCTAAAACATCCCCTATAACATCAATAAGGACAATGTTAATCAGAGGAGGCTGGTGGGGGGAGTTATAGGAAGACAGGCTCATTGTAATGGTTGGAATGGAATATATGGAACGGAGTGAAACGTGGTTTCTATATGTTTGATGTGTTTGATACCGTTCCATTGATTCCATTCCAGACATTACTATGAGCCGTCCTCCTATAGCTCCTCCCACCAGCCTCCTCTGATGTTAACCCCCTAGAGTCTATTGACACCGGTGCGTCATTCTAAGTAACATAATTTAAAGAATCCCCATCAAAATCCGTCAGTTTAAGCTAGAGATATCTGTTTTTTGGACTGTCTCAATCCACCGCATCCACCTGTAGCCCTATTCGCACACGGGACTAGTATTACTATAGAACGTCGGTTATGTAATTATTACCCCAGCATGTCTGTTTTTCCAGTAGAAGATTTGGATGGGATTAGTTTTACCTAACTGCCCCTGGATAATTTTTTTTGCTCATTCAAAATTCATAATGGAAGCCTGGAGGCTCTTCTAGGCGTGAAGATATTTCAAAAATCTAGCGATAGCCTAATATTGGCTTAATGGCATTCATTCAAAGTCAAAATAATAATGCATATCAATAAGAGCCATGAACTCTAACCTATGCAGACATTTAATTAACTGACGTATTTGGCAATTTATCAATTCATTGGCACAATATCGTCCACTTCATCTTTTAAAAGAGAAATTTGGCACTAGAAAAGTTGATATGTGACAAAACAGATCATTCATCTGTAGGGTACGTGTATAGCACTTTGTTTTAAGGATCAATTTGTTCCCATGTTCTTACCCAAACTGGGTGCAGCACCTCAAAACACAGGGATGACGATCCGCACAGGATAAGTATTATCAGAGGACCTGGCAGTTTGCCGGGTTTTTAGGCCTGGTATGATAACCTTCCTGCCAAGTAAAATGTTTGGACAGGACTAAAATTACGGATGTGGTGATTTGTGCTCGTGCACATAATTACATTACCTGAGCTCCCCCAATAAAATGTATCCCGTCCGAATAGGGCTTATGTCGGCCTTCCACATTTGCGGTGAAAGGTGACTGAGCTACAGCGATGTTTGTCAGACCATGAGAAATCCTGAAAATCGGTCTTCTCACGAAAACGTCTGTAGCTTCCAAACGGTTTTGCTGTATGACCCCCACAAGCCCGACCGGACTCGTCTCTAGTTGGTACCGTCGATGTGCCAACTTCTGTTTGTAGCGTCCAAAGCGTTTGGACTACATGGGACCCCACTTTGGAAAGGGGAGTTTCTCACGAACAAGATTATGTTCTCCACTTTGCTATATGACCCACACAAGTGTCACTAGACTCATCTGAAGGTAACCGGTACTGGTTTAACAAATGAACAAAGTATGGAGGTAGTTTTGTGCCTACTCCAAAAATGTGGTTAAATATGTGTAAAAAAAAAAAAAGTATTTCCAGCTTTCTAATATCTCCTAGATGTAGGACAGACACTTCAAACCTTATTCCTTATGATTTATTTTTTAACTGTCTTTTTTGCCATTTATGAATGTGTTATTCAATGTGTTTCTATGGGCTATAGTAGTCAAATGCAATATTTTAACAAATCTTATTTATTAATTTTTTTTATACCTAAAGGGGTCCTAAAATAAAAACATCTAATAGCTAAATAATCCATGGTATGATCCCCCCCCTTAGAATCTTAAGAATCAACCTACAAAAATCAACATTGAGATCTTAAATAGATCAATCCCACATAACATGAACAGACAAATGAAAAACGGATAGCAAAAGGCCAAATAAATGAATTAACAACATTTTTCACAAATAAATCCTACCTTCGTAGACCTGGATTGCTACTAAATTCTTGCCTGATGAGAACACGTGACTGGGTACGTGTTTATCTCTGGTGTAGACACAGCTGTAGATGCCTGAGTCTTCTTTTGTAACATCCTTCATGGTGAAACTGGTGTCACTTTCACCTTTCTCCAGAACCTTCATTCTCATCCCAACTCCATTCTTGCAAATGTACACATGAACCTTGTCCCAGGATCTTTTGATGCCAGAGATCCTACACTTCAAATCTAAAGTATCTCCCTTTCCAACGTGAGACTTTGATCCAAAAAGCTTTGCGGGATAGACAGCTACATCATTTGAGAGTGAAGGAGATAATTAAGGATGATTAAACGTCTTTGTAATAACCATGTTTGGAATAAATCGGCAAAATATTTTAACTCTTTGCATTTTAGGATGAAAAAGATGTCCTCTTACCTATTTCCTCAGAGATGGCCTGTACACCTGCTGTTACTGTGACTGTGACGAAATAATGGGAGATTTACACAATAGGCAGTTTAAATAGAAATACATTGAATGAGTACGTACTGTACGTATGGATCATTTTGAGACCATATGCTTACTCTAATCTGTATTTGATAAGATACTCACATATCATAAGAAAGATGGATCCCATGATGTGACTTGCAGCCTTTTGTGATCTTCTAGGCCTATCTGACACTATAAAAGACTGAGGAGGAGGTAGGTCTCAGCATGTAACGTTTTTAAGTGTGAATATCCGGAAAACAATAGCGTTCTATTTGAAGCGTCTTTGACCATGATGAGAGGTTGCATCACAGAGCTTTCAATTACCCACTTCACCCTGCTTATATTAAAGGACACAGTCAAATGTCTTAGGTCATTTTATCTAGTAGTTACATAATAATTAACTAGTTGTTACTCATGTGTGATTCACCATAACAAGCACCGGTACTTAGGTACTAACTTTGAGTTCTCTCCCATAACTACCACACACCTTTCTGGTGAGTACCAGGTAATACATTGAATGAGACGGCTGGACGCAGCACAACTGCTTTTTATAACCTATTTGATTGTTTACACACACATACTGTATCAGATATCACACACATAGCAGTAGAAAATATATATTATAGGTTATTACAATGACTATTCATCTTTAAAGAGAGAACCTGTGCGTATTCATATATTGTGGAAATGTTCACTAATGCAGCAGCTTTTAGGAAGCAGTGACTTTATTGAAACTGGACAATGTCTATGATATGATGGTCTGATTACAATACAACCCAAACATGTATTTGTTCAATCAATTACTATGGATTACTATTTTATCATCTTCTTTGACTTTCTAGTACACTGCCACCTTGATAGCTGTATCAGTAAAGTTAGAGAGTAGAGGCTGTGGGATTCATATGTAGTGACTAATGGTGTAGGAAGGGTTTCTCAAGTGGACATTTGTTTTAAACAACATTTGATCTTTCAGTCTGTTTTAGCTAGGGCTTTGTATGCTATGAGGAGTGAGATATTTTTGCAATGTGTAACACAGTCTTCCTATTAGCTTTTTTAATGTGGGGTTCCAAACTCCCCAGGCCTATGATACTGAGCTTAGAAAAAGCTACAACACATTTATAATGAGTAGAACCCTTACAAAAAAAGATTGCAGTTTTATTGAACTGCAGTTAAACTGCACTCTAACTGTAGTTACACTGCAAAATTACTGCAGGAGAAAAAAAAACAGTGTTATTTTGAATGTAGTATTTGCAGCATACTGCAGTTATACTGCACTATGACTGCAATCTTCTTACGTAAACATTTTTATATTTTCAGTGAAGAGCACAACGGTATCCAATAATGATACTGTAGTATGAAGTACTCTAGAAAGTGTATCTTCCCTTTCAAAACTCTCATTCAAGTTACACTACTTCACAAAATGAAGTCCACAAAAATAGGCAATCATATTAACTTGAGTTTGCAAGAGAGCATGTGTGACGTCTCTCTTTATGTCTTATGATTAGAAGGATTGAGTTCGGGGCGTCTGATATCATTTGAACTTTACTGAAAGCATTGCAGGAATCCATACATTGTTGTTCACTAGCTCAGTAGCTCAACTAGTGCATGAGTAAAACATTAAATTGAATATTAAGTGTATCAGTTATCAACATAATGAACATGTGGACTTGACTAACAGTAATGTTCACTACATTAAACTACAGCATGCAAGGAGTGAGTAGACAAGAGAGAAATTGTATGCTTGAACAATGCAAGAACAACAGTCCACATGTATGGCTTGAAAATAGATTGCAGCTTGCCATTATTAAATGTACTGACAACATCCTGTCTATGTGTGTGGTCTGGTACACGGCTTCTGCTTTAGGCCCTTCAGTTGCTGCATCTGAGAACAAAAAGCACAGAAAACGTCAGGCCCATATCCTTTATTGTGACTTTACATGTAGATGGAAGCTATGTGTGGAGAGACCCCAGGTCTTTATTTATATTTCTGTGTTCATCATTATACCTTTTAACTTCAGTGCTTTGCTGTAAACAGCATTGCCTGTGAAATACTGTGAGACACATGGCTAAAAATAAGAATGTGACTGAATAGGTCTACATCCGGACAGGTGTAGTTTTATATACAAACTGCCTCTTACGCCTCTCATGATCAGAAATAACACCCCCAAAAGATAAAATCAAACCTTACTACCTGACTTTAATGAAGATCCCCAAACTATACCAAAGTTCCCTGTGTCCCATATTTCAAGACATTGAACTCACCACGTTTGGACAGTAGTAACTAACAGCAATCATCCCGAGTGGCGCAGTGGTCTAAGGCACTGCATCGCTGTGCCACTAGAGATCCTGGTTAAAATCCAGGCTCTGTCGTAGCCGGCCGCGACCGAGAGACCCATGGGGCGGCGCACAATTGGCCCAGCGTTGTCCAGGGTAGGGGAGGGAATGGCCGGCAGGGATATTGGTAGAGCATGGCGTTTGCAACGCCAGGGTTGTGGGTTCGATTCCCACGGGTTGCCAGTATGGAAAAAAATATATAATGTATGCACTCACTAACTGTAAGTCGCTCTGGATAAGAGCGTCTGCTAAATGACGTAAATGTGAAATGTATCAGTCTGATTATATTGACCAGACTCATATCATGTGCAGCCTCTGAAATACAGAATTTTTTTTTTTTTCATCTGAAATACAGATGAACATGATCATGAACGGGACATTAAAAACTGTAATATCTTATGTTTCACCGAGTCGTGGCTGAACGACGACATGGATAACATAAAGCTGGCGGGATATACGCTACATCGGCAGGATAGAACGGCTGACTTCGGTAGGACAAGGGGTGGCGGTCTTTGTATATTTGTAAACAACAGCTGGTGCATACAATCTAATACTAAGGAAGTCTCGAGGTTTTGCTCGACGGAGGTAGAGTATCTCATGATAAGCTGTAGACCACACTATTTACCAAGAGAGTTTTCATCTATATTATTCGTAGCTGTCTATTTACCACCACAAACCGATGCTGGCACTACGATTGCACTCAATGAGCTGTATAAGGCCATAAGTAAAACAGGAAAATGCTCATCCAGAGGCAGCGCTCCTAGTGGCCGGGGACTTTAATGCAGGGAAACTTCAATCCATTCTACCTAATTTCTACCAGCATGTTAAATGTGCAACCAGAGGAAAAAAAACTCTAGACCACCTTTACTCCACACACAGAGACACGTACAAAGCTCTCCCTCGCCCTCCATTTGGCAAGTCTGACGATAACTCTATCCTCCTGATTCCTGCTTATAAGCAAAAACTAAAGCAGGAAGCACCAGTGACTCGGTTAATAAAAAAGTGGTCAGATGATGCAGATGCTAAGCTACAGGACTGTTTTGCTAGCACAGACTCAAATATGTTCCGGGATTCTTCCAATAGCCTTGAGGAGGACACCACATTAGTCACTGGCTTCATCAATAAGTATCCTGCCATCCAGGACAGTCGTGCCATCCAGGACCTCTATACCAGGCGGTGTCAGAGGAAGGCCCTAAAAATTGTCAAAGACTCCAGCCACCCTAGTCATAGACTGTTCTCTCTGCTACCGCACGGCAAGTGGTTCCGGAGCGCCAAGTCTAGGTCCAAAAGGCTTCTTAACAGCTTATACCCCAAAGCCATAAGAATCCTGAACAGCTAGTCATGGCTACCCGGACTATTTGCACTGCCCCCCCACCCCCACCCCATCCCCTTATTTTACGCTGCTGCTACTCTGTTTGTTTATTATTTATGCATAGTCACTTTAACTCTACCCACATGTACATATTACCTCAATTACCTCGACTAGACGGTGCCCCCGCACATTGACTCTGTACCGGTACCCCCTGTACAGTGAGGGAAAAAAGTATTTGATCCCCTGCTGATTTTGTACGTTTGCCCACTGACAAAGAAATTATCAGTCTATAATTTTAATGGTAGATTTATTTGAACAGTGAGAGACAGAATTACCACAAAAAAATCCAGAAAAACGCATGTCAAAAATGTTATAAATTGATTTGCATTTTAATGAAGGAAATAAGTATTTGACCCCCTCGCAATCAGAAAGATTTCTGGCTCCCAGGTGTCTTTTATACAGGTAACGAGCTGAGATTAGGAGCACACTCTTAAAGGGAGTGCTCCTAATCTCAGCTTGTTACCTGTATAAAAGACACCTGTCCACAGAAGCAATCAATCAATCAGATTCCAAACTCTCCACCATGGCCAAGACAAAGAGCTCTCCAAAGTTGTCAGGGACAAGATTGTAGACCTACACAAGGCTGGAATGGGCTACAAGACCATCACCAAGCAGCTTGGTGAGAAGGTGACAACAGTTGGTGCGATTATTCGCAAATGGAAGAAACACTAAATAACTGTCCCCCTGCTCAAGAAAGCACATATACATGCCCGTCTGAAGTTTGCCAATGAACATCTGAATGATTCAGAGGAGAACTGGGTGAAAGTGTTGTGGTCAGATGAGACCAAAATCGAGCTCTTTGGCATCAACTCAACTCGCCGTGTTTGGAGGAGGAGGAATGCTGCCTATGACCCCAAGAACACCATCCCCACCATCAAACATGGAGGTGGAAACATTATGCTTTGGGGGTGTTTTTCTGCTAAGGGGACAGGAAAACTTCACCGCATCAAAGAGAAGATGGACGGGGCCATGTACCGTCAAATCTTGGGTGAGAACCTCCTTCCCTCAGCCAGGGCATTGAAAATGGGTTGTGGATGGGTATTCCAGCATGACAATGACCCAAAACACACGGCCCTAAGGAGTGGCTCAAGAAGAAGCACATTAAGGTCCTGGAGGGGCCTAGCCAGTCTCCAGACCTTAATCCCATAGAAAATCTGTGGAGGGAGCTGAAGGTTCAAGTTGCCAAACGTCATCCTCGAAACCTTAATGACTTGCAGAAGATCTGCAAAGAGGAGTGGAACAAAATCCCTCCTGAGATGTGTGCAAACCTGGTGGCCAACTACAAGAAACGTCTGACCTCTGTGATTGCCACCAAGGGTTTTGCCACCAAGTACTAAGTAATGTTTTGCAGAGGGGTCAAATACTTATTTCCCTCATTAAAATGCAAATCAATTTATAACATTCTTGACATGCGTTTTTCTGGATTTTTATGTTATTCTGTCTCTCACTGTTCAAATAAACCTACCATTAAAATTATAGACTGATCATGTCTTTGTCAGTTGGCAAACGTACAAAATCAGCAGGGGATCAAATACTTTTTTCCCTCACTGTATATAGCCTCCCTACTGTTATTTTATTTTACTGCTGCTCTTTAGTTATTTGCTTTGATTTATTACTTAACACTTTATTTTATTTTATTTTTTCTTAAGAGAACTGCATTGTTGGTTAAGGGCTTGTAAGTAAGCATTTCACTGTAATGTCTACACCTGTTGTATTTGGCGTATGTGGCAAATCAAATTTGATTTGATTTGATATGATCATGGTGTTAAAGTAACTCTCTCTACCTTGTATATTTGTGGTATGGACCTAAAGACCCGTTTTCTACAGAGACAGACATCTTTACCAATATGGGCAGGGTATAGTCAACTGAATGATGTAATCTTCTCAGACATTAGCTACCTATACTGTAATAAAATGACAGATTGTGCTATTTGTGTTTTATAATTAAACTATGTAAGCTTGCCTGTCTCCGCCAAATTAACCAGAAAAGCTGCATTTAGAAATAAATAGAGATAACAGTTTGTACAACCAGGTTGAATTTTGAAGAAAAAAAAAAGACCAAATGTATGCTTTACATTGATCAACATTGTGAAAATACTCAAATATTATGAATAAGATAGGACTCATGGTGTGATCTTCAGCCTTTTGTGATGTTTTCACACATTACATACTGTGTCTATAACCATGTAGCTATGTGAATTACGGGAAAATGTAGAGGACCAAATTAGAAGCGTCTAACCTTCATGCGATGTTTCATCACAGAGCTTTGGCCTAGTCCTAGGCAGCTCATTTTGAATAAACACATCAGTCCTCTGACCTCATCTTCATTGTTTATGTTATACACATCAGCAACATTGAATTGTGTCTGATACAGTGTAATGAATGATTAGCCTTGCAGTGCCAGTCTAATTTCCTGATATAGTTCTCAGTAGGTTGTGGTTGGACTATGTCTATGTGGTACACCAGTTGATATGCAAATATAAATCAATATGTTAATATGTATTATTTATCACTGGGCTTTCTAGTTGCATAAAAGTTAAAACACTGTCTGTAAGATTCACAAATTTAAGTATGGCTTATTTTAAACTACAATGTATCCTTGCATGTTTTAGTGGAGGCTGTAGAATGGGTGACAGCATTACATTATTGGTTAGACCAAGTGAGCCCAGTCTTCCTTGTTTCCAAAGGTGATATTCAAAACTGATGTGCCAACTGAAATTGTGCGTATAAGACAATTGCATGTCACGATCGTCGAAGGAGGAGGACCAAGGCGCAGCGTGGAATGCGAACATATTTATTAAATAATGATCACACGAACAAAACGATAACGTGACGTCCTTGGTTACATACACAAACCAACACGGAACAAGAAACCACACCAAATGAATGCCTAACGGCTACCTAAGTATGGCTCGCAATCAGAGATAACGAGCTACAGCCGTCTCTGATTGGGAGCCACCCTGGCCAACATAGAAATACAAAACTAGACTATCACCCTAGCACACAAAACACAAAGAAACAACACACCCTGGCTCAACATAACAGAGTCCCAGAGCCAGGGCGTGACAGTACCCCCCCCCCCCCCAAAGGCGCGGACTGCGACCGCGCCAAACATAAACCGAACAGGGGAGGGCCAGGTGGGCATTCCTCCTCGGAGGAGGTTCCGGCTCCGGGCTTGACCCCCACCCTCCAACCAACCCCCCAAAGCGCCCCTGGTCCGGTCTGGCCCTGCTGGCCGGAGCTGGACTGAACACTGGTGGAGCGGATTGCCCCAGCTCCGGAACGGAGCAGCTGACCGGTGCCGGACCAGGCACCGGCGGAACAGGCACGGGCTGTGCCGGACTGACGACGCGCACCACAGGCTTGGTGCGGGGAGCAGGGACGGGCCGGACCGGGCTGATGAAGCGCACCACTGGTTTGGTGCGGGGAGCAGGAACAGGCCGGACCGGGCTGACGACGCGCACCACTGGCTTGGTGCGGGGAGCAGGAACAGGCCGGACCGGGCTGACGACGCGCACCATTGGCTTGGTGCGGGGAGCAGGAACAGGCCGGACCGGGCTAACGACGCGCACCACTGGCTTGGTGCGGGGAGCAGGGACGGGCCGAACCGGGCTGGCTACGCGCACCACAGGCTCGGTGCGAGAGACAGGAACAGGCCGGACCGTACTGGGGACACACACCACTGGCCCTACGCGGGGATCAGGAACGGGCCGGACCGGACTGGTAACACACCCCAGTACCTCTCGCCGTGCCTCTACACTTTCCTCCCCTTTTGTGACCATTGGCCCCCGTAACCTGGCGGCCTCCTCTACTAACCGCTCTATCGCGGCCTCCTGCTGCCCCGTCGTCCACGGCGTGAGCCCCCCCCTAAACATTTTCTGGGTGTCTCTCCTCCCCGTGGACCAGGCCTCCATAGTTCTCGCCCAACTCTCGCTCTTCTGCTTCCAACTCCAGCCTCTCTCCTCCTCACACGACTTGACCCAGTCGAGGCGGCACAGGAGATCCGCTAGAGATTCCCCTGGCGATGGCTCCTGGACACGCTGCTTGGTCCAGTTTTGGTGGTTTCTTCTGTCACGATCGTCGAAGGAGGAGGACCAAGGCGCAGCGTGGAATGCGAACATATTTATTAAATAATGATCACACGAACAAAACGATAACGTGACGTCCTTGGTTACATACACAAACCAACACGGAACAAGAAACCACACCAAATGAATGCCTAACGGCTACCTAAGTATGGCTCGCAATCAGAGATAACGAGCTACAGCCGTCTCTGATTGGGAGCCACCCTGGCCAACATAGAAATACAAAACTAGACTATCACCCTAGCACACAAAACACAAAGAAACAACACACCCTGGCTCAACATAACAGAGTCCCAGAGCCAGGGCGTGACATTGCATTTGTTTTCAGTTCATATAAAGAAGTTTACCACATTCAGTTTGACATTTTTTAAAGATTTAATATGAGGGAGAATGCAACAGTATATACAGCAATACTTAATGTCGTACTTTAAATTACTCCATAAAAATGTAATTACTTCCACTCATGATTAAGACGTGTATTGATGACATCCATGATTTGGCATACACAACTTCTGCATCTGGGCCTTGATTTGCTGCATCTACGGATGAAAAGACCCCAACATATTGTATCAGGTCCAAAAAATCCTTCATCACATTAGATGAAAGCTGTGTGTGCAGAGAGACTTCCATTCTTATATCTTGTAGTAGACGTTTCTCAGTTTTCAGGATATTGTAGGATCCAATATGTGGGACAATGACATTAAGACAATGATTAAATAGGTTTATTACAGAAGCAATGCTAAATTGGAGAGTGTACACCACAGCTCTGAGGACCTTCACAGGAAACACAAGTCTATTCTCTGGTCCATGGTCAGATGGATACCGTGACAAAACCTGACCCATTCTGCCTGACATGTATGGAAATCCAAAAGTACACCTAACTTTACGGTGGAGAGTACAGTATATATTTTACATTTACATTTTTTGTCATTTAGCAGACGCTCTTATCCAGAGCGACTTACAGTTAGTGAACACATTATTATTATTATTATTTTTTTTTATATACTGGCCCCCCATGGGAATCGAACCCACAACCCTGGCGTTGCAAACGCCATGCTCTATCAACTGAGCTACATCCCTGCTGGCCATTCCCTCCCCTACCCTGGACGACGCTGGGCCAATTGTGCGCCGCCCCATGGGTCTCCCGGTCACGGCCGGCTGCCTGGATTCGAACCAGGATCTCTAGTGGCACAGTTTGCACTGCGATGCAGTGCCTTAGACCACTGCACCACTCAGGAGTAAAAGTATTATTACTATTTCAAAATATTGAACTCACCTCAATAAAATGAAAATGTGTGGAAAAGTAAAAGAGGAAGAAATTGAGTGTAGACCTGTAAGCCTCTATAACTAAGAGTCATCATAATCACTGCACCTGTACACAGCCCATCTGAAATTAGCCCACCCAACTACCTCATCCCTATATTGTTATTTATTTTGCTCTTTTGCACCCCAGTATCTCTATTTGCACATCATCTCTTGCACATCTAGCATTCCAGTGTTAATACTATTGTAATTATTCTGCACTATAGCCTATTTATTGCCTTACCTCCATAACTTGCTTCATTTGCACACACTGTATATATATTTTCTGTTGTATTTCTGACTTTGTGTTTTTTACCCCATATGTAACTCTGTGTTGTTTTTTATTGCACTACTTTGCTTTATCTTGGCCAGGTCGCAGTTGTAAATGAGAACCTGTTCTCAACTGGCTTACCTGGTTAAATAAAGGTGAAATAAAAAAAATAAAAAAAATAAGTTATCATTAGTCAAAGCTCATTTGGAACTCACAGCTCACCTGAATTTCTTGGTATATGGCATTGTCTGTTTTGGAGATAAGATGGAAGTTAAATATGTTTAATTAAAACCATTTTTGCAAAGGTTTTTCACCCAAGGGCCTGAAATCTTTTATATGACCATTTAGCCAGCATTGTAAATGTCACAATATAATCAATGCATTTCTACGGAGCTTCATAATATCTAAGCATTTCTCACCCAAGTTGTTTTATGTCTCAATCTCATCACCTGTTTTGAAGATTAGAATATGTTAAAACCATTAAAACAATTTTCATTCAAGGCATAGTTCAGGCATATCCATTTACCCAGTATCAGAAATGTCAGAATACAATAAAGAAATGAAATGTACAGCATCATTATTTTCATAATTTTATTATCCAAGCATTTCTCATCCAAATGTTGTATCACCTGTTTGGGCGATTAGAAGATTAAATATCTTAGTCCCCCAAAAAATTACTAAACTTTTTTGGGGGACTTATATTATTATTATTATTATTATTATTATTATTATTATTATTCAAGGTGCTAAAACCCTTAAATAAAAAAAGTTGTTTTCTTTTTTATAAAACATTAAGATGGTTAATCTAATCTCCCAAACAAGTTTTTCCATTTACCCAGTATTGCGAATGTAAGAATGAAAAAACATAATTATTATTAAATATCATAATTAGTACATTTTTATGCATCATATTATCTAAGCATTTCTCATACACATTCTGGTACTCCTCCCCACCCGTTTGGGGGACAAGATGAAAATTATCAAAATAAGAAATGTAGACTCCTGTTTTAAAGTGTTACTTTCCCCAGCAAGAAAATCTAAAATGTCACTGACCAACAACCAAAACGAAACAGGTGGGGTTTTAGGAGGGGTTCTGAAAGACAGTCATGGGGGTGTCCACTGAAAGTTGACTACCAACAACGGGAATCTAAAAGACACCCACCATGAGCGCCCGCTAAATTTGCCCAAGAAGAGGCAAACAAAAGACACACCCAAACCAAACTTAAAGACAGGGAGCAAACCAAAAAGTGGAGCAAAACAAAAACAGGGAAGATCAGATAAAGGATGGTTTGTTTAGAACTCAAACTCGGGAGAGCCAACTAAAGGTGCTAACCCTCAGCATCTCTCAAGACAACTAGAGTGCAGGGAAAGCAACTCTTAAATAGCACCAGGTGAAACACCTTTGTAGTGTATTAAGGATTATGACTTTGCTAATGTTTTCAAGTGGAACCTGAGAGGATGTTTATTCAGTTTCAGAGGGAGTTGTTTTAGGGTGACGCCCCATAGAAGACAGGGAGTGTGTGTTGTAGACAGGGGATTGGACAGTAGAGGGAGCCACCCATATCTTGGGAAGATTATAAGTACTGGGTTTGAACAAAGAAGATTAGAGCGGACATTGTAATTTGGAAAACACTGCTCTCCGGATGATCATGACATCTGTAAACTTATGCTGAAATCTTGTGATATGAATAAAACGTATGATCAAAGCTCAGTATAAGCGGACTCCTTTGTTACAGCATAATTAGCAACATTGACTCGACACTACACCTTCCCAATAACGAGATGGCAACCAGCACAGGCGTAACACATACTGACTAACGAGTTGACACCAATCAGTGGGCCCTACGTGCTAACGAGCTATACGTTCTGAAGTCCAACCTCAAAACAAATGGAAAAACCTAAACTTTTAACAAACTAATTTCATGACCATTTACTTAGTATCAGCATGGTCAGTATTTTAAAACACACTTACATTTAATGGAAAGCATAGTTAATGCAGGTAAATATTATCCAAACAAAAAATTATTGTCTTACCTGCAACACTTTCATAGGCAAATTCATCACTGAGAAATAAACAAGATACTGTGTATTAAAAATTGGTTGATCATATTCCATTAAATACACCTTTATGTAGAAGCAGCACACCTTTGTGTTTTTCCATTGCTTCATTACAGTAGAAGTACAAAATGTAGTCTGTGACATTTATTTTCAAAGAAACTAATACAAATAGATACAAAGAAAGAATTTTGATATAATAAAGTAAAATATCAAATATACATGATTTTCCCACCTGGATTCTTCCTCCACGTTTGAAGTTCCATCTAAGACAAAGACATCCCAGAATGTGAAATACATTTTCATTGATTGAACAATAGTTTTATTGGAGAGCTTGAAAAACATACCATCACCCTCCCCTGTCATTGGCACATCGTTCTCCTCCTTTTGTGTTGTTCTGGGGAAAATATACATGTGAAACGTTCAATCAATATACATGATCATGCTAAACAAACTAGCTATGAACATGTAATGAAAACTATGAGCTTACCTTCGACAATAACATTTGAAAGCTCCTGTCAAAAAAGAAATGTAACATTATTGGTTAAATTCAAGCTAAATATCATAACAACAATATTAGAAATGCTCCAGATAGTGTTACAGGAGGGGGTCGCAGTTCCGGAGCGATCCACTAGGTGTCTTCCTCCGACAACCTTAGGCACCTCCTCACTCACGGTCTGGACTAATCATGATCCTATTGGTGTCACCTGTGTCTACCTGTTCACCTGTGTATTTATACCCTCACTTCCCTGTGTTCCCTTGCTCAGTTTTCTCTGCTAGTTTCTCTATGCTCAGCAGTACTAATCAGTGTCTGATCGGAGAAGTATGTACAAGTACTCGAGAAGTGTTCTCCCTGTTTCTTTATTATTTCAGTCGTAGTTACCATTTCGTATTTTGGATGTCAGCCTGTTTTTGGAGACTTATTTGCTCCACCTTTCTTTTATCGTGTTAAGTAAATTTTTTTGTATCCTGGCTTCAGGACCACCAGTAAAGAGCCTTGTTTCACCATCTCTGCCTACTGCCTACTGTCTATCCTGCACCGCACCTGGGTCACACCTCACACCAACCCTTACAGAAAACTGAGCCAATATGGACCCAGCGGAGGCAGCACAGTATCAGAGCACATTGGCAATGCAGAGAGCTATGCTGAACCAACACGACCGCAGCCTGCAGCAGGTCACGAGAACCTCCGCCAGCTTACGATCGCTGTGCAGAGCCGGGTGGACACCCGACCAGCCCCTGCAGACGGCAGAGCGGATGCCGCAGCAGCGGCATCTCCAGTCTCGCCTGCGACATCGCGGGAACCCCGCCTACCACCTCCGGAGAGGTATGACAGACGTCCAGAGGGCTGCAGGGAATTCCTTACCCAGTGTTCCCTGGTATTCAGCCTACAACCCTCCTCCTTTCCGACGGAGCAGGGCCGGGTGGCCTACATCATCACTCTGTTGACGGGTCGTGTCCTTTCCTGGGCTACAGCGGAGTGGGAGAGCCAAACTCCGGCATGCTCAGACTCCTACCAATTCACCTGGGAGCTAAGCAAGGTGTTCAACACCTCTCGGGTGGTGTCGGGTTACGAGGCCCGGGAGGCGGCTTACGGCCTGTCGGCAGGGTGACCGTTTGGTGGCGGACTACTCCATGGAGTTCCGGAACCGGGCTCGAGAGGCAGAATGGGAGGAGGCCGCCCTGGTCGTCCTTTACGTGCAGGGGCTATCGGAGGGGATGATGGACAAACTCTCCTTCAGGGAGCTGCCTGAGCAACTGGACGGCCTCGTCGACCTCTCGGTGCAGGTAGACAATCGGCATTGTGAGAGGGCACACGAGAGAGGGATGACGCAAGGCGCACCTCCGCCTCCCACTATCAGCCCGGAGTCTTTCCGCCGATTCAGGGAGGAGACGCCTTAGGAGGAGGCTATGCAGCTGGGTGCAGCGCTTGTCCAGGATGGAGAGGCAGAGGCGTCTGCGCCAGGGATGTTGCCTGTACTGCGGCCAGGAAGGTCACCACTGCGACTCTTGCCTGGAGAAGCCGGGAAACGGGAGAGCTCGCTAATATCGGGAGGGGTGCTAGTGAGCCGGAACCGAAACCCCAACTCCAGAGACTCCCGGACGTTTCTCCCCGTAAGGGTTCGGTGGGCCCACGCTGCGCGTCGGGCGCATGCACTGGTGGATTCTGGGGCTGCGGGAAACCTGATGGACGTGGGGCTGGCCAAGCTCGCCCTGGGGGAGTGGAGGCATTGCCTAGAGGGGGCCGACCATCCAATCATCGTATGGACTGACCATAAGAACTTGTCCCCAATGCCCTGATTGCTGCCCCAGTTTCGTGGGGAATCGATAGGCTGGCCAGGAGGTCCATCGGGGAGGATCTACGTACCCAAGGCGGTGAGCTCTTGACTGCTTCAGTGGGTGCACGCATCCGACCTCACCAGCCATCCAGTGGGCGCCAGGACGTTGGAGTTCCTGCATAGGAGGTTCTGGTGGCCATCAGCTGAGGGGGATACGCGTGCCTTCGTGGCTGCTTGCCCGGTGTGCACACGCACGAAGAGCTCACGTCAGCCTGCGGCAGGGCTGCTCCGACCCCTGCCTATCCCCAAGCGCCCCTGGTCCTACATCTCGCTAGATTTAATTTCCGCCCTACCCACCTCTGATGGATACACAGTCATCCTGGTCATTGTGGACCGGTTTTCGAAGGTTTCCCACTTCATTCCCTTTTCCCAAGATGTGGTGTCGGATCGGGGCCCTCAGTTCGCCTCCAGGTTCTGGAAGGCGTTCGCCACCTGCCTTGGTGCCTCCGTCAGCTTGTCTTCCGGCTTCCATCCCCAGTCGAATGGGCTGACGGAGTGCGTCAAGCAGGATTTGGAGGGGGTGCTGAGGTGCTACGCCTCCAACAACCCAGCTACGTGGAGTCAGCGACTGGCGTGGTCGGAGTACGCCCACAACACCTTCTCTGCTCGTCCACCGGCCTGTCCCCCTTCCAGTGCCAATACGGGTACCAACCCCCCCTATTCCCTGAGCAAGAGGAGGATGCGGCGGTCCCGTCGGTCCAGGCCCACATCAGTTGCTGATCGCCGCACCTGGAGGCAGGTACGGGCGGCGCTTAAGCGGCCCTTGGTCAAGTCTCAACATCAGGCCAACTGCAGGCGTCACCCGGCCCCGGTTTTTCGCCCGGGACAGAGGGTGTGGCTCTCCACGTGGAGTCCAGGAAGCTGTCACCCCGGTTCTTCGGGCCATTCAGAGTGGTCAGCCTAACGCCTGCAACTTCCCCCCATCATGCGGGTGCATCCCACATTCCATGTGTCCCTCCTCAAGCCCGTCGCCACCTGTCCACTGGGTCATGAAATATTGGACCAACATTTTACAAGTTGCGTTTATATTTTTGTTCAGTGTATAATACAATTAGTGTTTACAAGTGTTTAATGCTTTATGAATGTAGTTTTCGATGTTTCCGAACAGATATTAGCGCCTGTGCCATGCATTATAATGTGTTCTGCATGTCTCATAAGGCGTTATACACATGCTTCTAAGGCTTTTTGAAGAGGGTATTCATGGAAGGGTTACCAAAAGTGTATCTGTCAATAGGTCACTAACGTATGAAAAGAGACATCAATCATCATAATTACCTCTTTTTGAACAGCAGGAACTAACAGCCACCACAGTCAGTAGAAGTATGACCAGAACAGCTGAACTTATCAGTCGGATAACATTGACCAGTATCACATCATGTGCAGTCTCTGAAATAGAGGCCAAATGTAGATGGATGCATCATCATTTAGACCGAACTTATTCTATCTAAGTGTGTCCATGTGGTCAATGACATGGAAAAAAAAAAACTACCATCTGCCACACCATAGCATTTCCCCTATAACATCAATAAGGACAAATCTTACTTCAATGGAAGTATAAAGTATATAATCGGCCAGAGGAATAGTCAATGTTAACCTACAAAAAATGAATATTGAGATGGAATCTTAAATAGATTAATCCCACATAACATGAATAGACAAATGAAAAATTGATAGCAAAAAGCCAAATGAATGAATGTCCTACACAACATTATTTTTCACAAATAATTCCTACCTTCATAGACATAGATGGCTACTAAATTTTTGCCTGTTGACTTCACTTGATCCAGTAGAAGTTTATCTCTGGTGTAGACACAGCTGTAGTTGCCTGAGTCTTCCTTTGTAACATCCTTCATGGTGAAAATGGTGTCATCTTCACCTTTCTCCAGAACCTTCATTCTCATCTCAACTCCATTCTTGTAAATGTACACATTAACCTTGTCCCAGGACCTTTTGATGCCAGAGATATTACACTTCAAATCTATAGTATCTCCCTTTCTAACGTGAGACTTTGATCCAAAAAGCATGGCGGGGTAGACAGCTACATCATTTGAAAGTGAAAAGGAGCATTAAGGATAATTGAATGTCTTTGTAATAAACATGTTTGGAATAAATCGGCTTAAACTGTAGATGAACTCAAATGAATTTAACTCTGCATTTTAGGATTCAAAAGGTGTCTTCTTACCTATTTCATCAGAGATAGCCAGTATACCTGCTGTTACTGTGACTGTGTAGAAATAATGGGAGATTTACACAACAGGCAGTTTGACAAAAAATACATAAAACATACAACTATTAGAAGTAGATTGACTGCATACTGAGTACGTACTGTACGTATGGATCATTTTGAGACCATATGCTTACTCTAATCTGTATTTGATAAGATACTCACATATCATAAGAAAGATTGAACCCATGATGTGACTTGCAGCCTTTTGTGATCTTCTAGGCCTATCTGACACTATAAAAGACTGAGGAGGAGGTAGGTCTCAGCATGTAACGTTTTTAAGTGTGAATATCCGGAAAACAATAGCGTTCTATTTGAAGCGTCTTTGACCATGATGAGAGGTTGCATCACAGAGCTTTCAATTACCCACTTCACCCTGCTTATATTAAAGGACACAGTCAAATGTCTTAGGTCATTTTATCTAGTAGTTACATAATAATTAACTAGTTGTTACTCATGTGTGATTCACCATAACAAGCACCGGTCCGGTACTTAGGTACTAACTTTGAGTTCTCTCCCATAACTACCACACACCTTTCTGCTGAGTACCAGGTAATACATTGAATGAGACGGCTGGACGCAGCACAACTGCTTTTTATAACCTATTTGATTGTTTACACACACATACTGTATCAGATATCACACACATAGCAGTAGAACATATATATTATAGGTTATTACAATGACTATTCATCTTTAAAGAGAGAACCTGTGCGTATTCATATATTGTGGTAAATGTTCATATATCCATGGTAAATGTTCACTAATGCAGCAGCTTTTAGGAAGCAGTGACTTTATTGAAACTGGACAATGTCTATGATATGATGGTCTGATTACAATACAACCCAAACATGTATTTGTTCAATCAATTACTATGGATTACTACTTTATCATCTTCTTTGACTTTCTAGTACACTGCCACCTTGATAGCTGTATCAGTAAAGTTAGAGAGTAGAGGCTGTGGGATTCATATGTAGTGACTAATGGTGTAGGTTGGGTTTCTCAAGTGGACATTTGTTTTAAGCAACATTTATCTTTGAGTCTGTTTTAGCTAGGGCTTTGTATGCTATGAGGAGTGACAATGTTACATTAGATATTTTTGCAATGTGTAACACAGTCTTCCTATTAACTTTCAAATGTGGGGTTCTAAATTTCCCAGGCCTATGATACTGAACTTATAAAAAACTAAAACCAACACATTTATAATGAGTAGAAACGTTTCCAACAACGGTATCCAACAATGATACTGTAGTATGTAGTACTCTAGAAAGTGTGTCTTCCCTTTCAATACTCTCATTCAAGTTACACTACTTCACAAAATGAAGTCCACAAAAATAGGCTTGAGTTTGCTAGAGAGCATGTGTAACATCTCTCTTTATGTGTTAACTCATGATTAGAAGGATGGAGGTCGGGGCGTCTGGTATCATTTGAACTTTACTGAAAGCATTGCTGGAATCCATACATTGTTGTTCACTTGATCAGTAGCTCAACTAGTGCATGAGTAAAACATGAAAAGGAATATAGAGTGTATCAGTCATCAACATAATTAAAATGTGGACTTGAATAACAGTAATATTTACTACATTAAACTACAGCATGCAAGGAGTGAGTAGACAAGAGAGATATTGTATGCTTACACAATGCAAGAACAACAGTCCACATGTATGGCTTGAAAATAGATTGCAGCTTGCCATTATTAAATGTACTGACAACATCCTGTCTATGTGTGTGGTCTGGTACACGGCTTCTGCTTTAGGCCCTTCAGTTGCTGCATCTGAGAACAGAAAGCACAGAAAACGTCAGGCCCATATCCTTTATTGTGACTTTACATGTAGATGGAAGCTATGTGTGGAGAGACCCCAGGTCTTATTTATATTTCTATGTTCATCATTATACCATTATACCTCCACTATACCTCAGTGCTTTGCTGTAAACAGCATTGCCTGTGAAATACTGTGAGACACATGGCTAAAAATAAGAATGTGACTGAATAGGTCTACATCTGGACAGGTGTAGTTTTCTATACAAACTGCCTCTTACGCCTCTTATGATCAGAAATAACACCCCCAAAAGAGAAACTTAAGACTTACTACCTGACTTTTATGAAAATCCCCTAACTATAACAAAGTTCCCTGTGTCCCATATTTCAAGGCATTGAACTCACCACGTTTGAACAGCAGGAACTAACAGCCACTACTGTCAGAAGAAGTATGACCACAACAGCTGAACTTATCAGTCGGATTACATTGACCAGTATCACATCATGTCCAGCATCTGAAAAACAGAGTAGTTGGAATAATTCACATTTTTTGAAAAATTAAAGGTCTCTTGACCTCTTCCTTTCATATAGTAACTATGAATAAAAAGTGCTTTCATAAGTTTTAAGCTATAAATTCTCACCATTAACCTGAAGAAAGGCTGAATTATTTCCATGTAATTTCCTATCTGTATTTTCAAGGGGTTTTGATTGCAGGTCAAGCACACAGCTGTAGTTGCCTGTGTCATTCTTAATAACACTTTTAATCTTAAAAGTTGCCTCCATCCGGTTAACATCAAACACCTGCATCTGAACAGCAGTGCCATTCTTGCAGAGGTAAGAGTGACTGGTCATTTCTATTTTCTGGGGGGCTCTAATAATAGTACATTGGAACTCCACATCCTCTCCCTCTCTTACAGTACTTGAGCCTGAAAGTGATATGTCTGCAAGGAGAATCCGGTCTGCATGAGGTGGAAAAGAGAGGAATATGAAGGTGTGTTTGCAGTCACATTGAAATATGTTGTATCCATATGTTCAATATGTCTAACAACAATGACCTATCCAGACAGTAAAAATATCCTTACCTATCACCTGGATGGAAAGTGAATTATCTCCCTTTCCTTGCACTTCAGATAGTAGATACTGGGTTTCGGAGAACACACAGCTGTAATTGCCACTCTGTTGGCTAGTTACGCTTTTCATGGTGAAAAGGATATCATATGTTTCACATATGTCCACATACACTGCAACCCCATCCAAACACAAGTACACATGTACCCCTTCCGTTTCATCCTTACGCCCAAATGTACTACATTTTACTACTAGGTCACTGTCCTCTATTATACTTGTTTCTGTCCCATAGATCTTTGCTGGAAAAATGTCCTTAACTACTATTACAAAAAAGAAAAGGCATCTGTTATGCATGTGTAGTATTTTTGTGTACCCTATTATATTGAAAATATCATTCCTATTACTTATTTAAAGGTGCTACACATAGTTTTTTTTAAATTGTTTAATTTTTGCATTGTAATTTCAGAAAATGTCCATAATATATCTGGCGCTAATAGTGGAATGATAGTGTTCAACAACAAAAACTGAAACAACAACAAATTCTATGTGTAGCACATTTAAATTAGAATTCAATCTTCAGAAATCTCTAAAACATACTGTAACTTATTTTGTTAATGGTGTTAATGAAAAAACGTTGACATACCTTTTGTTTGGGCTATGGCCTCTTTTGACAAGGAACCTTTGATGAGAAAATAAATTGCAAAACGTGAAACAAATTGAAAGTTACATTTGTTACAAAAATATGATCAAATAGGTTAATTATTTGAAATACACTCACACAGGATAAAGATGAACATGATCATGGTGATAACGTTTTGTTGAAACATTAGGTAACTCTCTCTACCTTGTATATTTGTGGTATGGACCTAAATACCCGTTTTCTATAGAGACAATGTGTGCTGGGTGTAGTCAACTGAATGATGTAATTTCCTCATTTAGAATTAAACTAGATACGCTTGCCCCACAGGATTAGACCAAAAGCATCTTTAATTGTGTGACTTTCTGGTCTGCATGACGTGACCACTATATTTTTTCCAAATTTCCAAATTTCCTAAGTCCCTTTTTGTGCCACCTGACCACACGACTGAACAGTAGTCCAGGGGCGACAAAACTAGGGCCTGTAGGACCAGCCTTGTTGATAGTGCTGTTAAGAAGGTAGAATAACGCTTTATTATGGACAGACTTTTCCCCATCTTAGCTGCTATTGTATCAATATGTTTTGACCATGACAGTTTACAATCCAGGGTTACTCCAAGCATTTTAGTCACCTCAACTTGCTCAATTTCCACATTATTTATTACAAGATTTAGTTGAGGTTTAGGGTTTAGTGAATGATTTGTCCCAAATACAATGCTTTTAGTTTTATAAATATTTAGGACTAACTTCTTCCTTGCCACCACTCTGAAACTAACTGCAGCTCTTTGTTAAGTGTTGCAGTCATTTCAGTCACTGTAGTAGCTGACGTGTATAGTGTTGAGTCATCCGCATACATAGACACACTGGCTTTACTCAAAGCCAGTGGCATGTCGTTAGTAAAGATTGAAAAAAAGCAAGTAAGGGGCTGTAGTGTCGAGAAAACGATGCTAATTATGCTGTGAGAACAAGGAAATCCGCTGACACTGTACTTTGATTATAAAGGTTTATTACATCAAAGGATTCCAGCGTCAATTTACAGATATCTGCCGACATCTGGAGAATAACCGACTCCAATCTCTAATATGTTATTCTCCCCCCATACAGACAGTAACACTTAACAGAACTCACAAACATAGAACACAAATCCTACTCTCTTCCACACACACACACATACAGTTTAAGAGGCTTATTTCCGTTCCTACGGACCTCTAAGCATGCTACTACCATCGCGCCATTTTTTCCTTTGTTCCTAAATTTTTGCTACCTCTAGTTCGCAGATATTCAATGAGCGGTTACATCAAACATATACTTAGTCAACTATAAGTTGAGCGGTAACTTGCAATAGAATGTATATACCACAACCTCCAGTCCCCGGGACTGACCTAAACCCACCTAATGCACTTTTAGGATTTTCGGCCCATCCTAATGATCGCCTCGTCGGAGGGCTTATCATAGATCCGCGATGTCCTAATTTGTATACATTTTTCCTTAGTTCCTGGCCTTTCCTTCATTGTATTCTTTTTGAATTTTATTCAAGCAAAATATCCCTATAGACACTCCCCCCTGTTTGCGTTGTTACCAGCGCAAACATATTTAGAAATTTAGAACGGACTCTTATCCCACAGCAAATAACAGCAAAGCACACACGCAAGTTCTTAACGGTGCATTCACTCAACGCACACACACAGACACACGAACTGACCAGTGCCCAAGTGGTGAGAAAACTCACCCTTATCTGCCGGACTCTGGAGCGAGAGTCAGCTCGGCGCCCATGAATGGAACGCTGAGAAAGACGCAACACGACCCAAATACCTCGTCGCCATTATGTAGTGTCGAGAAAACGATGCTAATTATGCTGTGAGAACAAGGAAATCCGCTGACACTGTACTTTGATTATAAAGGTTTATTATATCAAAGGATTCCAGCGTGAATTTACAGACATCTGCCGATATCTGGAGAATAACCGGCTCCAATCTCTAATATGTTATTCTCCCCGTCCTTTGTCCCAAACCATAGTATATATCCAATGTAACCTGATATGGGTGTTTTCCCCTATAGACCAATCCCAGGACTCCACCTAACAGACTTCCTCTGCTTTAGGGTGCCCCTATAGAACTACTCTCCAGATGCTCCCTTAAGCTAAGTCAACATCCTCTAAGACCATTTGCAACCATTAGCAAAGTCATAATTTGTTCAGATACCACAGGGCCTAGACAGCTGCCCTGTGGAATTCCTGATTCTACCTGGATTATGTTGGAGAGGCTTCCATTAAAGAACACCCTCTGTGTTCTGTTAGACAGGTAACTCTTTATCCACAATATAGCAGGGGGTGTAAAGCAATAACACATTTGTTTTTCCAGCAGCAGACAATGATCGATAATGTCAAAGGCCGCACTGAAGTCTAACAAAACAGCCCCCACAATCTTTTTATCATTCATTTCTCTCACCCAATCATCAGTCATTTGTGTAAGGGCTGTGCTTGTTGAATGTCCTTCCCTATAAGTGGCTGAAAGTCTGTTGTCAATTTGTTTACTGTAAAATAGCGTTGTATCTGGTCAAACACCATTTTTTCCAAAAGTTTACTAAGGGTTGGTAACAGGCTGATTGGTTGGCTATTTGAGCCAGTAAAGGGTGATTTTTATATTCTTAGGTAGAGGAATTACTTTTGCTTCCCTCAAGGCCTGGGGGCACACACTTTCTAGTAGGCTTAAAATTGAAAATGTGGCAAATAGAACTGGCAATATCGCCCGCTATTATCCTCAGTAATTTTCCAGCCAAGTTGTCAGTCCCTGGTGGCTTGTCATTGTTGATAGACAACAATATTTTTTTTACCTCTTCCACACTCATTTTTACGGAATTCAAAATTACAACGCTTGTCTTTCATAATTTGGTCAGATATACTTGGATGTGTTGTGTCAGCGTTTATTGCTGGCATGTCATGCCTAAGTTTGCAAATCTTGCCATTGAAAAAATCATGAAAGTAGTTGGCAATATCAGTCGGTTTTGTGATGAATGAGTCATCTGATTCAATGAGTGATGGAGCTGAGTTTGCCTTTTTCCCAAAAAGTTAATTGAAGGTGCTCCAAAGCTTTTAAATATCATTCTTTATGTCATTTATCTTTGTTTCATAGTGTAGTTTCTTCTTCTTTTTATTCAGTCTATTCACATGATTTCTCAATTTGCAATACGTTTGCCAATGGGTTGTGCAGCCAGATTTATTTGCCATTCCTTTTACCTCATGTCAGTCACAAGAGGCTTTTTTCTCCCAGACAGACCAGGATCTCAAAGATCCTCAAAACACAGACAGCAGTAAGATTTCTGATTAAAGATACAATCTTTATTACTTGCCTGCCACCATACAGTCATTTAACAAATTAAATTACATTATGTACAGTTTATTGGACATTTTACCCACCACCCCACCCACAAAACCAGAGGCCTGATTGATATCGACAACAACCTAGTCTGGTAGGTTCAATGAACAGTCTTTTAAGTTAAATTAAAATTGTGTAATGAGTGAAGAGCACAGGGAGATTTAGGGCTACTGTAGATTACATGTAAGAATTATCAAGAAAATAGGATCGTTATTCTGTCAGTGCATCACTACTGTACTATATGTCATCCAGGAAACAGGTCATTATATGTTTGGACAGCAGTGACTAACATATATTACAGTCAGAAGAAATATGACCACAACAACTGAATTTATCAGTCGGATTACATTGACCAGTTTCACATCGTGTGCAGCCTCTTCATGGACCTCTTGATGTACCTATTCTGAAATACAGAATATATAGACATGTACAGTATGTATTTACACAGTATGTTAATATTGCCATATAGTCAATATTAACAATGGATTATCCATCCATATACAACACAAATGTTTGCAAGTAGGTTATACCTTCTCCATTCTTGTAGACCTGAATGATGACTAGATTGACACATGTTGAGATCACTTGACTGAGTTTGACTTTTTCTATGGTGTAAACACAGCTGTAGATGCCTGAGTACTCTCGTTTAACATCCTTGATGGTGAAAATGGTGTTATCTTCACCTTTCTCCAGCTCTCTTACTCTCATTCCACTTCCATTCTTGCAAAGGTAAACATAGACCTTGCTCAATGTTTTTCTGGTGCCTGTAGTGCTGCAGTTCACATCAACAGTCTTTCCTTCTCTCATGTCATGACTGTAAGTCGCTTTGGATAAAAGCGTCTGCTAAATGGCATATTATTATTATTATTATTATGTCGGTACTAGCTCCAAAGAGCTTTGCTGAGTAGATATTAGCTTCATCATTGAAGAGTGAAAAATATAATTTGTGATTAAAAGAAGTTCCAGTGTTTATAATTAATCTTGTCAGACATTAGCTATACTGTAATAAAATGACACATTTTACTATTTGTGTTTTAGATTTAAATTATTTAAGCTTACCTGTCTCCGCCAAGTTAACCAGTAAAGCTGCATTTAGAAACAAATAGAGATACGTTTGTACAACCAGGTTGAATACTGAAAATAAAATTAGACGAAATGTATGCTTTACCTTGATCAATACTGTGGAAATACTCACATATTATGAATAAGATAGGACTCATTGTGTGATCTTTTCACACATAACATACTGTGTCCATAACCATGTACTGTAGCTATGTGAATTATGAGAAACTGTATAGGACCTTCAAGGTCTATAACCTTCATGCGAAGTTTCATCAGTTTCACCTATTCCTATGCAGCTCATTTTGAAGAAACACATCAGTCCTCTGACCTCATCTTCATTGTTTATGGTGTACACATCCTCAACATTGAAATGTGTCTGATACAGTGTAATGAATGATTAGCCTTGCAGTGTCAGTCTAATTTCCTGATATAGTTGTCAGTAAGTTGTGGTTGGACTATGTCTGTCTATGTGGTACACCAGTGGATATGCAAATATAAATCAATATGTTAATATATGTATTATTTATCACCTGGCTATCTAGTTGCATAAAAGTAAAAAACGGTGTAAAATTCACATATTTAAGTCTGGCTTATTTTAAACTACAATATATCCTTGATGTTTTAGTGGGGGCTGTAGAATGGGTGACAGACTTACATTATTGGTTAGACCAAGTGAGCCCAGTCTTACTTGTTTTCAAGGGTGATATTCTAAATTGATGTGCCAACTGAAACTGTGCCTATAAGACGATTGCATTTGTTTTCAGTTCCAATAAAGACATATATCACATTCACAGTTGAGAACATTTTAAAATATTTAATATGAGAGGGAGAATGCAATAGCATATCCAGCAATAATGCTTAATGTGGTACTTTAATATTACTCCAAACAACTTTAAAATGACTTCCACTGAAGATATAACACAATGCAGCGCAAATGTCAGGTCACAAAACATCTTGACCATGAAGGGAGTAGTCCAACGCAAGACACACATTGAATACACAATACATCAAATACATATGTATAGATACTGTAGTACACATGCAGTACTGCTTTGAAATAATGCAGATCTAATAATGATTAAGACATGTATTGATGACGTCCTGTCTTCTTGCATGATTTGGCGTACACAACTTCAGTATCTGGGCCTTGATTTGCTGCATCTGTGGATGAAAAGACCCCAACATATTATATCTGATCCAACAAATCCTTCATCACAGCTGTGTGTTCATTCTTATATTAGACATTTCTCCGTTTTCAGGATAGTGTAGGATCCGAGATGAGGTGAGACAATGACATTAAGACAATGATTAAATAGGTTTATCACAGAAGCAATGCTAAATTAGAGAGTATACACCACATGATACACCACAGCTCTGAGGAGAAGGTCTCAAGTCTGTATTCTCTGCACAGATTAAATATACCCAGATCACTGTTATCTTGGTTCACTTTATGTGAAGTCCCCCAAAAAAAGAATGTGACTGAATGCATCTATGGTTTCCTGTGCAAACTGCTACTTACGTGTCTTACCATCAGAAATTACACCATTGACAGAGAAAATGAGACAATATATTTTCCATGGTTAGATAGATACTCGTTCTGCCTGATATGCATGGAAATCCAAAAAGTACACCTAACTTTACGGTGGAGAGTATCTATTATTACTATTTCAAAATATTGAACTCACCTCAAATGCGTACTATAACGTGTTAAATATTCGGTGTTTCACCCTGAAATATAAAATTAAAATAGGTGTGGAAAAGTGTAGACCTGTAAGCCTCTATAACTAAGAGTCATCATAATCATTAGTTATCATTAGTCAAAGCTCATTTAGAACTCCCAGCTCACCTGAATTTCTTGGTACGTGGCATCCTCTGTTTTGTAGGTAAGAAGATGTAAGTTAAATATATTTAATTAAAACAAGTTATTTATTTTAAAAAATCACCTAAGACCCTGAAATCTGTTATATCACCATTTACCCATTATTGTAAATCTCACAGTATAATCATTGCATTTCTATGGAGCTTCATAATATCTAAGCATTTCTCACCCATGTCATGGTATGTCTCAATCTCGTCACCTGTTTTGAAGATTAGAAGATGTTAAAACCATTAAAACAATGAATTTAGACAATTATTTTCACTCAAGGCGTGGCATATTAGTTCAGTCATGACTATTTACCCAGTATCAGAAATGTCAGAATAAAAATTTAAAACATAATTGTGTATAATTTAAAGCATAATTATTATCATAATTTTATTAACTTCATTATCTAAGTATTTCTCACCCAAATGTTGATTCGTTGTATCACCTGTTTGGGAGATTAGAAGATTAAATATCTTATTCTCTTATTAAAGCAACCGTTTTTTATTCAAAATGCTAAAAATCTTTTATTTATTTATTTCCATTTACCCAGTATTGCAAATGTAAGAATGAAAAAACATGCCTATTTTTAATTGACATCATAATAGTACATTTTTATGCAGCATCATATTATCTAAACATTTCTCACCCACATCCTGGTACTCCTCCCCACCTGTTTGGGGGATAAGATGAACATTATCTTTTAAAATAAGAAATATAGACTCCTGTTTTAACACAAGGCACTGAAACTAATTTCATGATCATTTACTTAGTATCAGCATGGTCAGTATTGTGAAACACACTGACATTTAATTGAAAGCATAGTTAATGCAGCTAACCATTATACAAACAAAAAAATATTATCTTACCGGTCACACTGTCATAGGCAAATTCATCACTGAGAAATAAACAAGATACTGTGTATTAGAAATTGGTTGTGGTTATTAGATTGTCATATTCCATTAAATATTAATATTTTTCATATACCCCTTTATATAGAAGCAGCACACTTTACATGATTTTTGTCCTTAAGTAATCTAACACCTTTCTGTTTCTCCATTGCTTCATTACAGTAGAAGTACAGAATGTATTCTATTACTTTTATATTCAAACTAATACAAATAGGTACAATTTTTTTTTTAATATATAATAAAGTAAAATGTCAAATGTTTCCTACCTGGATTCTTCCTCCACGTTTGAAGTTCCATCTAAGACAAAGAAATATCCCAGAATGTGAAATAAATGTTCATTAATAAAACAATAGTTTTATTGGAGAGCTTGAAAAACATACCATCACCCTCCCCTGTCATTGGCACGTCGTTCTCCTCCTTTTGTGTTGTTCTGGTGAAAATATACATGTGAAACGTTCAATCATTATACATTATCATGCTAAAAAAAACTAGCTATAACAAGGTAATCCAAACTATAAGCTTACCTTCCACAATAACATTGTAAAGCTCCTGTCAAAAAAGAAATGTAACATTATTGGTTAAACTCAAGCTAACTATCATAACAACGATATTAGAAATGCTCCAGATAGTTCATTCAATCCAGATATGGAATGTATTAGTTTGATAAACATTATTCTATATGAATTAGACCAGTATATCCAGAGTAATGTTCATGTTAAATGGCCTGACCTTGTTTTCTGATCAGCCACCGTATGCCCACCATCAGTGATAAGATCAGAAGAAAACAGACACAGAACACAACCCGTGTGATTAAGTGACTCCAGGACACTGGAAAGCAAAACAGGCATGTTGTTACACATCTCATTTCTATAGTAACAATGTAGTGCAACCATTACATTTACATTTTAGTCATTTAGCAGACGCTCTTATCCAGAGCGACTTACAGGAGCAATTAGGGTTAAGTGCCTTGCTTAAGGGCACATCGACAGATTTTTCACCTAGTCGGCTCGGGGATTAGAACCAGCGACCTTTCGGTTACTGGCACAACGCTCTTACCCACTAAGCTACCTGCCGCCCTGCTACTGGGGTCTGAAATAGTACACTTAAACTCCACACCATCTCCCTTTCTCACATTTCTTGAGCCTGCAAGGGATATGTCTGCAGGGAGTATACGGTCTGTATGAGCAGGAAGAGACAGGAATCATGTAAGGTGTAAAATACTTTTGCAGTCATATTGAAATATACTTGTATCAAAAACATTGGAAAGGATAAAATATCCATATACACTGAGTGTACAAAACATGAACCATCAACAATGATTATCTAATAACAAAACTAGTTACGTATGTAGTGACTATATGATTTAAATATGTAAGTATTTAGACAAATACCATACATTCTTACCATCAACCTGTAGAAATACTGCATTATTTCCATATAATTTTCTGTCTTTATCTTTGAGGGGTTTTGACTGAAGATCAAGCACACAACTGTAGTTGCCTGTGTCATTCTTAATAACACTTTTAATCGTAAAAGTTGCCTCCATCCTCTTTACATCAAACACCTGCATCTGAACAACAGAGCCATACTTGCAGAGGTAAGAGTGAACTAAGTCACTGGTATTTTTTGTTTGAAAACTGGGGTCTGAAATAGTACACTTAAACTCCACACCATCTCCCTTTCTCACATTTCTTGAGCCTGCAAGGGATATGTCTGCAGGGAGTATACGGTCTGTATGAGCAGGAAGAGACAGGAATCATGTAAGGTGTAAAATACTTTTGCAGTCATATTGAAATATACTTGTATCAAAAACATTGGAAAGGATAAAATATCCATATACACTGAGTGTACAAAACATTAAGGACACCTGCTCTTTCCATGACATAGACTGACCAGGTGAATCCAGGTGAAAGCTATGATCCCTTATTGATGTCACTTGTTAAATCCACTTCAATCAGTGTAGATGAAGGGGAGGAGTGTAAAGAAGGATTTTTAAGCCTTGAGACAATTGAGACATGGATTGTGTATGTGTGCCATTCAGAGGGTGAATGGGCAAGACAAAATATGTGGTCCTCTGTAGCTCAATTGGTAGAGCATGGCGCTTGTATCGCTAGGGTAGTGGGTTTGATCCCCGGGACCACCCATACATAAAAATGTATGCACATATGACTGTAAGTCGCTTTGGATAAAAGCGTCTGCTAAATGGCATATTATATTATTATTATTCATATTTAAGTGCCTTTGAAAGGGGTATGGTAGTAGGTGCCAGGCGCACCGGTTTGAGTGTGTCAATAACTGCAACACAGCTGGGTTTTTCACACTCAACAGTTTCCCGTGTGTAGCAAGAATGGTCCACCACCCAAAGGACATCCAGCCAACTTGACACAACAGTGGGAAGCATTGGAGTCAACACGGGCCAGCATCCCTGTGGAATGCTTTCGACACATTGTAGAGTGCATGCCCCAACGAATTGAGGCTATTCTGAGGGCAAAAGGGGGTGCAACTCAATAATAGGAAGGTGTTCCTAATGTTTTGTACACTCAGAGTATGTCATATAATGTTTAACAGCAATGACCTATCCAGACAGTAAAAAGATCCTTACCCATCACCTGGATGGAAAGTGAATTATCTCCTTTTCCCTGCACTTCAGATAGTTGATACAGGGTTTTAGAGAACACACAGCTATAAATGCCAGTCTGTTGGCCAGTAACACTTTCCATGGTGAAAAGGGTGTCTTCTTGTCTAGTTTTCTTCTTATCCACTGCAATTCCATTAATGCACAAGTAAACATATGTCACTTTATCTTCCTTGCGCCCATGTGTACTACATTTTACCACTAGGTCACTTCCCTCCATTATTGTTCCTGTAGAAGTCCAATAGATCTTTGCTGGAAAAATCGTCTTGGCTAATATTTGAGAAAAGAAAAAGTATTTGGCACATAAAATATCTGCAATATGTAAATCGTTTTTTGTGTACAGTATCATATTGTATTTATCTAAACGAGAATTCACTCATCTTCAATAATTAATAGACTTTGACCTGCCTGTGGTTTGGACCATGACCTCTCTTGACAAGGCACCTTTGAAGAGAAAATACATTCAAAAGATACAACATAGACCCATTTAAATTGCAAAATGTGAAATAAATTTGAATTAAATTAAAACTAAATCAATATCAGGTTAATTATCAAAAATATACTCACTCAGGATGAGGATGAACATGATCATTGTGTTCAAGTCTTGTTGAAACACTTGTTGGTTGACTCTTTCTACCTTGTGTATTTGTGGTATGGACCTGAAACTAGATGGGGATTATTTCAGTTGAGACATCTTAACTAAGAATAGTGAATACGAATGATGTCATTTCCTGTATTTGTAGGAATGTAGCAGCTACAAGATATGTTCGCACCACAGACCTGGAGAATTATATGTATTATTTAACATTGACCATGTCTAACTCAAAAGAACAACAGGTGCATGGAATCAATGAGCTCAACTTGCTTTCTTCTCACTTTTCTTGAGCCTGCAAGGGATATGTCTGCAGGGAGTATACGGTCTGTATGAGCAGGAAGAGACAGGAATCATGTAAGGTGTAAAATACGTTTGCAGTCACATTGAAATATACTTGTATCAAAAACATTGGAAAGGATAAAATATACTTTCATTCTTCTCAAATGAAAGTATGAGAAATTATATCATACTGACAAAAACACTGGGATAATTCTTAAGTGTGACTGACCGGAACAGAACATGGGTCGATGCAACTCTTCAGGTCTCAGACAAGGTTACTCATCACACGAGCGTGGTCATGGAACCATCTCTGTTCCATAAATGCACTCATCCCCTCAACCCCCCACAACCTTCAGTCTTTGGGTAGTGTGTCTGTTACATATCTCCCCCTCAGATAACTAGTTCCCTTAAATGAGCCCAGAGTGAGCTTTAATTCAATCAATCAGCAGAGGGAATGTTATCAGTCGTGATGGAGTACCACAGTTTCTGATTGTGCTTCCTGGCTAACATTCAGTTAAGATTCACAGTGACAACCTGATTACAGTTTACTGACTACAACATACAGCCACAGAAACAACTACCAGAGATTCCATGTCTGCCTAAATGTAGGTTTGAAATGCTCCCCAAAATCCTCTTTCAAATGTATCACTCTCTATCATAGATACCACAGGCCATAGATATCTATAACTCATAATTGTGCATTTCCTCCTCTTGTACACCAAACTGGTTTTTGAATGATGGTACAACACATTAAGAGATCTCAACCACATCTTCCTTATTAACAGAGTATAAGTAGTGTCAAGTTAAGCAGGAGAAATGCCCTTTGGCATAGCGGTAGGATAGTAAGATGAAGACCGTAGCCCAGGCCCCAGACTAATGATGTACTTCATCACCAGGTCTTCATACTGATTGTGATCCAATAAAGCTGAAGGGGGCCCAGGGCCCAGGGCAGAGAAGGGAGGCAGGCAGGCAGGGAGCTAGAGAGGCAGGCTGGGAGGCTGGGAGGATGGAACAGGGTTATTATACCCAACCTCTACATGGTTTTGCTGCTACTGATAATCACATCTACATCTACAGCCTGCCAGCTGGACCTCCAAACTCAATTTTCATAAGGGAGAGAAATATCGATTTGTGAATGCAATGAGTTTATAGGTAGGTTAGCATGTGTTCAGTCCACTTCAGAAGTCACTTCATCCAATGACCATGGATCATGGCAGACGTACGTTTCTGTTGAAAGAGCCTTTAGAGAGCTGTTATCAGACCAATTAAAAACTGAAAATTAAGAGACAAAATCTTGTATCTTTGATTGCAAACATATGGTAGTGACCACTGAATCATATTGTGGTCACTTGTAGTAGCAGATAATAACCACATGGTGTCACCCCTCACAGCACAATGAAAAGCATTTCAGGTTGCTTTCATAGTTTTTTCACATTCACCCCATATGGTGTAATAAAGTTACCCATCCTGCATCATAGCCTTTTAATGTTCAACAGTTTGTAATTTCTATGAATAGCTAATCCAGATTTTATATGACACTGTGGTTCATTGAAACCTTAATGAGCATTAGAATCAGATTGGAATGGTACTGTACATTTGTTGTAAATAAGAACATACAGTATATGTTTATAGAATACATTAATATTTCACAAATAAACAATATCAAAATGACTCAGTGATATTCAACATTTGAAAACATGTATGCACTCACTAACTAACTCACTCACTAACTGTAAGTCGCTCTGGATAAGAGCGTCTGCTAAATGACTAAAATGTAAATGTAAAAAAAATAAGCTGTGAAATTGACTTGAGATACTTGTTGTGTACTTCTGGAAAGCCCCTTTAAGCAGTCATAGCTATGTACATGTTTGGGATCCTTTGGTCCAATAGATATTCCTTTAGCCACGGTCCTTTTCTTGATGATAGTGTGGTTCTTCGTGCCAGTCATAATCAAGTGACACTATGATGAAATCATTTACACAGAGCAAACATAAGGGAATGGGTAGGCAGCAGTACAGAGTTATACGGTGACATGGTTTCACAGTCTGGTCCTCAGCAGCTAAGAGATCACTACTACACCACACTTTAGCAATCAGAAATGTATCAAAATGCAGAGAAGTGACATGGAACAGCTGGCAGCAGCTTGCCTTCCTCTATAATCTGGTTCCCTTCCGTTCATAGTATTAGTTCCTCTCAGCTTCTTCGGTCCTCATCACTGGGTGATACACAAAATGACTGTGTATGTATGATTTAAAGTGCTGTGTGTATGAGTGGGTCACATATCGAACAATAGGAGGGGCTGGATAAAGAGCCCAGCGGTCCCCAGGATACACACCAAGATGAACACCCACAGAAATATCCTGTCGATCACCATGGCAACGTACTTCCAGTCGTCCTGGACCTGAAAGACAGTTGTCAAAGACACTAAATGGTAGATATAGACCTTCAATACTTTCTTAGCTATTGTGAATTATATACATGTGCGACGTCTCGACTTACCTCCTTGGCTTCGTTCTGTATTCTCATGTTTTCGGCGATATACTTTACACTTTCCATGGCCTCCCTGATCTCTGGCGAGAAGTGGGGGGACAGGGTCATCAGCTTAACATCCAGAGACTCTGAGCTGGAGCAGGAGCTTCCACCGCCTCCACCGCCTCCACTGACCCCCCCAATCCCAGCACCCCCTCCTCCACTGAGGGTCCCGATGCTCCCCACCCCTCCGCCCCCTCCTCCCGTGTCCGTGGGCAGCTTGGTGGACCTCTGGCGCCAGCAGCAGTTGCAGCGGCCCTCGCGACACAGGAAGCTGGAGCCCGCCTTGACCGAGTCACCACCAAGGCTAAGGTTATTGAGGTTAGTGAGCTCCGTGCTGATGAAAAGGCGCTGTCGCTGGGCCAGGCTAGGGAGCACACTGGCAGCCACGGTGGAGACCAGAGCCTGGGGCTTCTGCTGCCCCTGCAGGGTGCCTGTGGTGTGGACCACACAGGGCCGTGAGGCTGGGGGCATCAGCTGCTGAACCACCCCCCCAGGCCCAGGCAGCCTCTCAGGGTCCCTCTCCGGCCGGGTCATGAACATGACCCTGGGTAGAAGCCCCAGGAAGATGCTGCGCACCCAGCACGGCATGGTGTGGGTCTTGGGTGTGCGGTAGTGCACGTTCAGCACGAACACGGTGATGACGATGGAGAGGGTGACGAAGATCATGGTGAAGAGGAGGTACTCCCCGATGAGGGGGATGACCAGCGACGTAGACGGGATGGTTTCGGTGATGACCAGGAGGAACACAGTGAGGGAGAGGAGGACGGAGATACAGAGGGTGATCTTCTCCCCACAGTCAGAAGGCAGGTAGAACACCAGCACAGTGAGGAAGGAGATGAGCAGACAGGGGATGATCATGTTGATTGTGTAGAAGAGAGGGAGCCGTCTGATGTACAGAGAGTAGGTGATGTCTGTGTAGATCTCCTCACAGCAGTTGTACTTGATGTCGTGTTTGTAACCCGGAGCGTCGATGATCGTCCACTCGCCACTCTCCCAGAAGTCCTGGAGGTTGATGGTGGAGCCAATCAGAACCAGGTCTATCTTGGCCTTGTCGTATGTCCAGGAGCCAAACTTCATGGTGCAGTTCTGGTAGTCGAAGGGGAAGTAGGTGACGTCGATCTTGCAGGAGCTCTTGAAGATGGCTGGAGGGATCCAGGTCACATCCCCGTTGTAGCGAAGCAGGGCCTTGGTCTTATCATCCACCTGGAAATCTCCTACTGCACTGTGGCACAGAGAGAGAGGGACAGACAGACAGATAGACAGAGGGACAGACAGACAGACAGACAGACAGACAGACAGACAGACAGACAGACAGACATACAGACAGACAGACAGACAGACAGACAGACAGACACAGACAGACAGACAGACAGACAGACAGACAGACAGACAGACAGACAGACAGACAGACAGACAGACAGACAGACACAGACAGACAGACAACAGGGATGGAGGAGGGTGGATGAGTCATTAAAGATTACATTGGAAGGATGTAAAATAAACAACAGACTATTGTCCCTCAGCTAAATTAATCAGAAAGAAGCCCTGAGGCTCCATCATTTGATTACACTGTCTGATAGACTTTACATGCACTCCATTAACAATATTTAGTAGCTACATAAATAATCTACAGTATATGATGGTCTTACATAAGAAATGTGAGTGTCATGTCCTGGTTTTGTATCATCTACTCTGTCATTTCAGTGACAAAGAAGAAATCCTTGAACTCAGTTATGCACAATACATATTATTATAGCAACTGCATGGATCAATATTGATGTCTAGACATAACTCTTGTTTAACTCACTTATTGTACAGCACGATATCTGGCTTCCATATCCTGCTGGAAGGCACTCGAATGAACTCCACTCCTCCAAAGTTTTTGGGATCCCACCTCAGTTTGTAGTCATTCCAGATCTGAAGAGGTAGCAGGATGCCACATATCATTCGATAATAAATACTATTTTATAAAACCCACACACATTTCAAATTCTGATTTGATCCATTGACAATTGTTGTCAGTAAAACCTATAGCTAGTGTAAAAAACTGTTTCAGATACTGACTGGTATTAGTGCAGTCATTTCCTGTACACTAGCTTGGACCTTTCTGTCTTCTCACAGGTTGACAGCTGGGGGCGACCTTCTCATTTAGGAGAGGACAGAGCACGGACTCAGAGGACATACAGACACGCATCTTTAAGGTATCCTTCCCTCTGTTAGGGCTAACATCACTGTCTCTTTGAGCCAAATACCCCTCTCAGAAAAACTTAGACTGAAGTTCAATCATTACCATTGTGATCTAATCCAAGGAATTGTACTTTTCTCTAATGCATTCTGTCTCAGTGATATCATTTTAAGATATCTTAGTTTCAATGGCTCATATCCCTTTTGCTGAATATCTTTTATTCTGTGGAGTAGATTTATACAGTGGGGAGAACAAGTATTTGATACACTGCCGATTTTGCAGGTTTTCCTACTTACAAAGCATGTAGAGGCCTGTAATTTTTATCATAGGTACACTTCAACTGTGAGAGACAGAATCTAAAACAAAAATCCAGAAAATCACATTGTATGATTTTTAAGTAATTAATTTGCATTTTATTGCATGACATAAGTATTTGATCACCTACCAACCAGTAAGAATTCCGGCTCTCACAGACCTGTTAGTTTTTCTTTAAGAAGCCCTCCTGTTCTCCACTCATTACCTGTATTAACTGCACCTGTTTGAACTCGTTACCTGTATAAAAGACACCTGTCCACACACTCAATCAAACATACTCCAACCTCTCCACAATGGCCAAGACCAGAGAGCTGTGTAAGGACATCAGGGATAAAATTGTAGACCTGCACAAGGCTGGGATGGGCTACAGGACAATAGGCAAGCAGCTTGGTGAGAAGGCAACAACTGTTGGCGCAATTATTAGAAAATGGAAGAAGTTCAAGATGACGGTCAATCACCCTCGGTCTGGGGCTCCATGCAAGATCTCACCTTGTGGGGCATCAATGATCATGAGGAAGGTGAGGGATCAGCCCAGAACTACACGGCAGGACCTGGTCAATGACCTGAAGAGAGCTGGGACCACAGTCTCAAAGAAAACCATTAGTAACACACTACGCCGTCATGGATTAAAATCCTGCAGCGCACGCAAGGTCCCCCTGCTCAAGCCAGCGCATGTCCAGGCCCGTCTGAAGTTTGCCAATGACCATCTGGATGATCCAGAGGAGGAATGGGAGAAGGTCATGTGGTCTGATGAGACAAAAATAGAGCTTTTTGGTCTAAACTCCACTCGACGTGTTTGGAGAAGAAGAAGGATGAGTACAACCCCAAGAACACCATCCAAACCGTGAAGCATGGAGGTGGAAACATCATTCTTTGGGGATGCTTTTCTGCAAAGGGGACAGGACGACTGCACCGTATTGAGGGGAGGATGGATGGGGCCATGTATCGCGAGATCTTGGCCAACAACCTCCTTCCCTCAGTAAGAGCATTGAAGATGGGTCGTGGCTGGGTCTTCCAGCATGACAATGACCCGAAACACACAGCCAGGGCAACTAAGGAGTGGCTCCGTAAGAAGCATCTCAAGGTCCTGGAGTGGCCTAGCCAGTCTCCAGACCTGAACCCAATAGAAAATCTTTGGAGGGAGCTGAAAGTCCATATTGCCCAGCGACAGCCCCGAAACCTGAAGGATCTGGAGAAGGTCTGTATGGAGGAGTGGGCCAAAATCCCTGCTGCAGTGTGTGCAAACCTGGTCAAGACCTACAGGAAACGTATGATCTCTGTAATTGCAAACAAAGGTTTCTGTACCAAATATTAAGTTCTGCTTTTCTGATGTATCAAATACTTATGTCATGCAATAAAATGCAAATTAATTACTTAAAAATCATACAATGTGATTTTCTGGATTTTTGTTTTAGATTCCGTCTCTCACAGTTGAAGTGTACCTATGATAAAAATTACAGACCTCTACATGCTTTGTAAGTAGGAAAACCTGCAAAATCGGCAGTGTATCAAATACTTGTTCTCCCCACTGTATATTTTTTTCTTGCTGCACTGTAGATATCCTCTCTTAATTTTTTAAGTGTCCTCCACTGTTCCAGTAAGTTAATTAGTAATCTACGGCTATAATAATCCTATTAATCTTTATATCAACTGAGGGAAAGCCAATTGAACAATGGTTTATATAGTGTGTTTTATTGGCTAGTCAGGGCATGTGTCCAGGGCAGCCATTGATTCTCCTGAGGCTAATCAAGACACAGCAGGAGAGTCACCACAGAGCATTGTAAAGATTTCACCTAATGAGGCAACAGGATGTAGCACTTCCTGTCTGGACAGTAGCTGTGGACCTGACGGTCATGGATCAAGTCTCAGGGGAGACACAACCTCTCTGCTGTAGGCCTGTGTCACTTATATATTATCGCTATTAGGTCAGAAAAAAGCCATAACGGTTTCATCTAATTAACCAGTGAATAAACGGATTGCCACGTTTTTTGATTATGTGGTTCTTCACAACCGTCTTGTGACTGGCTCGACTGTATCTACTGTGACTGGGTTGTTACCATATACACACAGTCCCTTATTCTAGGTATGTTGACAAACAGATGGCCGTGTATAAGATTAATAAGGGTTAAGCACAGATCTAGATATTTGGTTCGGATTTTTAAAGACCTGGAAACCAGTTCTGGTTAATTTCCCTCAGAATGAGCTCATCTCAGCGTGTATCACGACAATATCAGCAGCACCAAGTGGGGTCAACCATTTGACAAAACCAGCAAGCTATGCAACAGTACAGTCCCTTGTATTCTCTGTAGCCCTACACCATATGATCATATTCTGTACCTTATCTCTGGATAGAAATGTAACCCAGTCATGGCATATCATCTCTGAATATAAATGTAACCCAGTCATGGCAGGGTAAACCTATGGCTCATAAGCCTCTGTCAGAAGGTTAATTCCCGGCGGGTTAAAAGCATATTCCTGATGAATAATAATATCATTATGGCCTCCAGGAATCATGTATGATAGTAGGTCAGGTAGATGTAGAGGAGTGACCTTGTTTAAACAGTAATTTATATACACATACAGTAGGAGATGGATGAAGATTGTACTTACATGTCTCAGCCACAGGTTCGTCTCCATAATCTGATTAACTTCATCCTGAGAAACAGAAAATAAGAATTTACTCTCAGAAGGACAAGTTGACCAGAGTCATGAACTGTATGAATATTTCATAGTTAGAAAGGGGGCACTCTGTCAGGAGCAATCATCTTCCGTACAGGTAGGCAGGGTGAACAGAGTGTTCTGTCCTGGGTCTAACCCTGGCTGGAGTTACCCAGGGAGGAGGACACTACACTGAGAGGAGAGGAACACCTGGGTCCTCCAGCCCAGAGGCATACCATACACTGTATGGCGGCTTCACCCTCTAGGCCCTCGGGCTGCAGGCTGTCTCTCACAATGTGCCAGTTAGGGCCTGAAGTGAGCCCCAGCTCAGCTCTGACACTGTCACAGCTCAGGTGGAAGGGAAGGGGGGAGGATGGAAAAATAAAGAAATAGAGAGAGAAGGAGAGAGAGGGAGATTCTCATTTGGGCAAAGGTCTGTCCTCCGTCCTCCTCTCCTCCATGACCCAGAAACCGATAAATGGGTGAGTGGTCGAGGATAGTGTCAATTCGTTAGTAGCTGAATGGAGAAGTGTCCTCCACTCCTCGATAGCCTCCTCTCACCGAGGATACTCATAAGTATCGTTTCGGTGGCTAGCGTGGAAGTGTTTTAGAATCTGTGAAACACCCTTTGAATCAGCTGCTGTTTTTTTTTAGAACGGACAAATCTATAAAATGTTTTCTACAACCAGCTTAATTAGTTTGACCAATTTACACATTTATTTAGGGATTCAACCCATGTAAACGTAATTTGCCTGAGTGGAGAAGGAGAATCTCATTTCATACATGTGCATTTGTTTCCACGTATCCTCTCCTCACCTCCTCCCCTCAATTACCTTTGAGGACAGAGGAGAGGAGGCGAACAAAAACAATTTAGATTTTTCCCAGTCAGCCAGACAGACAGCAACAGACATACAGACCAACAGACCGACAGACAGACAGAACCCAGCTCATAACATTAACCATTCAGGTGTCCTGATGAGCTCCCAGGAAACACTCCAGGTGATGGCTCTAAGACGAGGAAGACTGCTGCAGGTTGATACAGTACAGGTGGTTCTGGGGTTGCAGAACAAGGCCAGCCCTGTCTGTCCCAGGCAGACTGAGAAACCAGTGGCACACTGACTGTACATTATTTAAATGAGAGATTATGTCTGAGCCACCTGGAAGAATGGGCGTTTTAAATAAGATAATAGTCCAGCTATAAGCAGGCTAAAGTATCCCAGTTGTAGAGGGGTTGGAGGAGCGTGAGGCGTGGGGAGGAAATAATGGTAATCCATCAAAACAGGAAGCTCTTCTGTGCTGTTAAATGGGCTGAGGTCAGGGAAATATGAGAAATACTGTATCTCTGTGTCATGTTCAGAAAAGAGAGGTTCTCTCTTTGGAGCCCAGTTCCTCCAAAGGAAAGCTCTACAGAGGATATTTACTGAAATGGAATAGACTCGTGGTGGCCCTGTTTTATTCAATATTTAACGAGAACCTGCTCACAATGTGGAACCATAATAAACACAGATCATGACAAAACATGGATAAGTCCTCCTTAACTGAATGTACCTAGCTTCTATCTGTTACAGTAATCACACAGGTTATTCCATTGGTAGTTGTATAAGGTCTGATGTAGCGCAAAGTGGCCCAAATGTGTTATTTCTTTATGTTATGAAGTATACACAGAGAGTAAGTTAAATCTTCCCTGAGTGATTTTATGTGACAAAACCCAGCACATTAAGCTCTCTGTTACGTAAGGGGTCAGCCAGTATTTTGGTATAATAATACATCTGTTCATTTGAATGACACCCTTCCTCCCTCCCCTTTTTTGTGTAATTAAAGTAATCCCCTCTGGGGCAGTTTGAGGCTGGCGAAACAGCTGCCTCTCTCCTCGTCCAATCTCCTTACAGCGAGCCCCGGCCAAAACAGGCATTAAAACCAGGGGCACTCATTTGAAGTGGCAGTGATTGAGTGAAAGGGGCTGTCCGCTCAGAGATGGGAAGAGTGAGGGAATCAGAGAGCTGACATTTCCCATCTTCTCTTAGCCAATCACACACCCACGCAGCCGTTCGCTGTGACATGCTCCGTTGGGTCCAGGCTCAGGCTGATATCACCCACTGGCCCCAGAGAGTCTCATTTACAGCAGGGCACATCTCAAGTGTCCTGGATAGCACCCGAACCATGCCCAACTCTTCACTTTGGCCTCTCATATGAGATCATACACATATAGTTGAGTTGAGACCCCTCCATCCTCCCACACACTGCTGCTCTCAACATGGGCTTTCATCACCGTGAATCAATGCATATTCATTTAAGAGAATACACAGAGGCTCTGTGCTCAATACGTTATTTATGGAATGATTTGTTTCTCCCTGTCAGAGCCTGGCCTCTCACAGACTGTACTGTGTGATATATACGCTCTACTGTCCGAGAGTGTACCTCTCAAACACCAGGGAGACATACAGCACAGTAGCACAGCAGAGTCACCATCTCTCTCTCTCTCTCTCTCTCTCTCTCACACACACACACACACACACACACACACACACTCACCACTTTGACAAGCTGGGACATGGACACCTCAAACTGCACGATAACTGGGTCAGACACATTCTCCACTGGGCGGATGTACTGATTGTAGCTGGAGAATATCACTGAGAACAACCTGTGTTCTGCCTCGGAGCAGGAGCCTCCTGAATAAGAGAGGTGAGGGGGAAGGTTAGACACAGGCAACATTAGTCAAACTTTAAGGTAAAACACCTTTTGTAGCCTATGGTGATGAAGTGGACAAGTCCATCTTTCAGTATTCTGATTGATGTTGGTGTAGAGTAGACTGAGCCTGAGTGACTAATTATTTTAGCCAATGACACTTCCTCAATTGTCCCTATTTTCTAACTATATACTATATTTTCGTCCCTGAGTCAATTCAACAGGTAGGTTAGTTTATTTGTTTTCAGTTGGACACTTTTTTCCCTGCTTAGATTGCCAAGCAGGGAGAGTGGAATTATTTTCTTTGAAGGTCAGATTTCATACAGTAGCCTAATACAAATGACTCAGACAGTAGGCTACCTTGGAATCAAAGAAATCACACATCTGAGTGACCGAAGATGTATTTATTGTATTCTAACATCAAATGTCAGCAACATGCTTTGCTTTTGAAATAAACGAAATAAATGTACAACCATTTATTAACGGTTTATATACAATTAATGGAACCTACTATTTAAAATAAAAAATAGGCGCGACAAATATCTGGGAATGGTTTATAACATTAACGTATTTGCTGAGAGTGTCATAGGCTATATCCCATAAAGAACAAAACATCACTTCTCCTGATTTTGAGGTTCACTAAAAACATCAGGAAACCACACAAATCAGATATTTAAACTGTCTACTTATTAATGACATCCACGCAAACAAATGTAAAAACAATAGGCCTATAACTTTAATATAAAATGTAATTTCTATTAATTGCAAGCATACTCCGTTTTATCAGTCATTATTGGCCATCATAATGTTCGGTATATGATATTACTTGAATTGAATACAGTACGATTGCACTAAAAGCAACAAGTAGAGGGCTCATATCAAGGTAAACTATACGCTACTCACCCGAAAAAAGGAAAAGAAAGAACGAACAGGTGGAAAAAATGAGGAAAAATTGGGCGTTCATTGTTAAGGATTTCAGAAAACGAATCCTCAATCTATCAGGACACGAACGACAAAAAGAGGCAGAAGAAGAGAGAAAGTGGGAAGTGGGAGTAATGAAAGCGCGCGGTGCCGACAAGCTGCTACAGATGCTGGGGAGCCAACTGCGCGCGGGGTGAGGGAGGGATGCAGGAGAGAGAGGTTGAGAAACTACGGTAGTCAATCATAACGTCGCCACTTTAACCCCCACGGCCATCATAACGTCGCCACTTTAACCCCCACGGCCAGGTAATTTCAGGAATTGGAGTCACCTCGCCATCAGACTGCTTTCATAGTCGACGTTTGTATATACAGTGGCTTGCGAAAGTATTCACCACCTTGGCATTTTTTCTATTTTGTTGCCTTACAACCCGGAATTAAAATTGCTTTTTTTGGGGGGGTTGTATCATTTGATTTGCACAACATACCTACCACTTTGAAGATGCAAAATATTGTTTTATTGTGAAACAAGAAATAAGACAAAAAAAACTGAAAACTTGAGCCTGCAAAAAAAAACTTGAGCCCCCCCCCCCCCCAAAGTCAATACTTTGTAGAGCCACCTTTTGCAGCAATTACAGCTGCAAGTCTCTTGTGGTATGTCTCTATAAGCTTGGCACATCTAGCCACTGGGATTTTTGGCACATCTAGCCACAGCAATCTTTAAGTCATACCACAGATTCTCAATTGGATTGAGGTCTGGGCTTTGACTAGGCCATTCCAAGACATTTAAATGTTTCCCCTTAAACCACTCGAGTGTTGCTTTAGCCGTATGCATAGGGTCATTGTCCTGCTGGAAGGTGAACCTCTGTCCCAGTCTCAAATCTCTGGAAGACTGAAACAGGTTTCCCTCAAGAATTTCCCTGTATTTAGCGCCATCCATCATTCCTTCAATTCTGACCAGTTTCCCAGTCCCTGCCAATGAAAAACATCCCCACAGCATGATGCTATTTTGTGTATGTCCATTACATGAAATCCAAATAAAAATCAATTTAAATTACAGGTTGTAATGCAACAAAATAGGAAAAACGCCAAGGGGGATGAATACTTCTGCAAGGCACTGTACTGTATGTATCACTAATAACGAACGTCATGTATTTGATTTCTGGCCTAGGCCTATAGAATGCAGTCTATCAACTCAACAGAATCGATAACAGATTGTTCAATTCTATTTGGGTGGGGCTAGAAGACTATTTGATTGGAGGTATGAGGACGTTACTGGAGTTCAGTTTACAAATTCAAACGAAATTCCTTGTTGACAGTGAATCAATGATTCATTCAGAGGTGTGAAAGCAGCTGAAAAAACCTTGCTGATTTGGTGTAGACTGTTGTATAATGTAAAGTGGCACACCATGTGAGTGTTAGAACTGAGGGGAAAGTACTGTATCTGACTCTCGAGTGGCGCAGTGGTCTAAGGCTGTGCTACTAGAGATCCTGGTTCGAGTCCAGGTTCTGTCGCAGCCGGCCGCAACTCGGAGACCCATGGGCGGCGCACAATTGGTCCAGCATCGTCCAAGGTAGGGGTAGATTGCGAGAATAATGGCCTGCTGCTGTAAAATAATTCTGAGGGCTGTGTTAACATGTTACATCTGTGCTTATCAAGCTGATGAAGCAGATGTCTTATGTTATTGTCATGCCAGTGTGGCAGTATAGATAAAGCATTATTTACAATTATTTTTATACAATTATTGTAATTACACCCCCAAAATTCAGACAAAACAAAAAACACGAACATTAAGATTAAGACATACTGTAGGTACAGTACTATAAAAATTGGCAAGACAGACCAACAAATGTGATACAGATCACATTTAGTAAAGAGGCTATTCTTTAGGATAGGTGTAAGCATATTAGAAGGGTACAATCATTCAAACTCTATTGGCACAAAAATGTATACGTTATTAGGTTAAAAGCACCCACCTTGCACATTTCCTAGAAGTCAGTGGTATTCCTAAACTCCCCAGTAGGCAGGCGGATGTTTAAACTGTCAGTGTAATCACATATCATCAGTTGAGGTAGGAGATTCACATGTTTAATGAATCAGTAACAAAGCTGCTTTGCCTTGTCATTAGCAGCTGATGTGACAGAAAGTCAGTGATAAACAGGGCTCTGGCGATTTATCAAAGGAGAGACTGATACCTATAGCTGACAGGGACACCCTCAGAAACAGGCCTTCATGCATTTGACTAATAGGATGTAATTTACTGGTGGCATCTCATACTGATATTGGTGATTACTCATGATGTCCTCTTGTTGTTCTTGAGGTAATACCCCCTGTGTTGTTTTCTTTGGACTGAATACATTATTGATGTTCATTCGGTATAGGGGTAGGTTCTTATGAATATGATTACTCTGCTTTGAAGTGCCTACAAATTACAAATGAATATAAAGGAACAACACTTGATTTTGTAATTGAATTGAACAAAAAAAACTCAACTTAACCATTCCTGGCACTGGAATGCATCATGCATGTGTTATCTTGATTTAAATGTCTCACAAAATAACCACAAGAGTCTGCAGAATCTCTAATGAGCCTCTCAGCAGTCTTTATTGAGCAGTAAACGTCTTCCTCCAGTGTGTGCGAGAGAGAGAGAGAGAATCAGTGCAATGTCAATGGATGTGTTGCCAGTGTGGGCATCTACAATGTGGCCAGTAGATGGCACAATATGTAACTTCTTGTGTGGCTGTCAATGTTTCACTATTAGGCTCACTACCTTTATGTTTCTGCCTTTATGTTTCTGTTCATGGATAGTCAGGAAACGAACATATAACAAAATAAACAGTACAAATAATTTTTTTCACTGGAACTGTTTAATGCATCAAAATAATACATCCGTGGGGAATATCCCCAGTAATTCACAGGTTATACACTTGTAACTCATACACTAACTCATTTTATATATGGAGTGCATCAGTTAGGAGGCCTCTTTATAACACCTTAGCTTGAGTCATTATATTTTGCCCAATATCCATCTTATCAATGTGACCTAATAATCTGATTTACACTTGAAAATTGCTTTAACTGAGTCAAGCTATTTTATTTAATCACACTGAACATCATTTCATGAAGTACCCCACCACTTTAGACTTTATTGGGTGTTAATGAATTTAATCAAACTCACTGACATTTTTATACATTTATACATTTTCTATGACATTTTTATTATATCTGACATATCTCTGTACTATATGGGTTATTTCTCCACCCGGGTAATGTTTTACTTTCAGTCTATATGGGTTATTTCTCCACCCGGGTAATGTTTTACTTTCAGTCTATATGGGTTATTTCTCCACCCGGGTAATGTTTTACTTTCAGTCTGGTTTTACAGGATATAGTCCATCTTTGTAGCTCTGCTTCAACTACATGAAAAAGTCAACTCTTCCTTGTACCGATGTGTCATGTTAGGACCAGGTAGTAGAAACAGAAAGAGCAAAGAGACTTGTATTGCTGTAGGCCACATGGCGTTGGTTGATGGGCTATGACCCTTATTTCCCCATACAGCTTAGGGGGTTCAGGTACGGGGTGTGTCTGAGCTGGGCTGCTGGATGGGGACTATTGAATGCTGAAACAGAGGCTGGAGGAAGAGACCCAGGGTTCCAGTCACACACACTATTATAAAGATCCACAGGAACATACGGTCCACAACCATGGCCACATACTTCCAGTCCTCAATCACCTGGGACCACACAGAGAACAAGGTATGATCAGATTACTGTCATGTTCATACAGTAACACCTGTGACATGCAAAAATTGGGTGTGGAGTATAATATGTGATTGATGAGTAAAAAGTGATGCAAATGTAATATAAGATGAAGAAACAATGAGAAACCACCAGTCTAAATATTGCTGAGCCAGACCTTGTAACAGCTATTGACCCTTTCACCCCTCTCTTCTGCTGTTCTCGGCAGTTTTTGAAGGTGGCCATTTTTCAGGCCTGGTCACCTCACTTTTACATAGATTTATTTATGAAAACAATCTATTACAACAGTCTGGGTTATTTTACTGGGTTTTATTCTCAACTACCTCACATCCCAGTACTCTTCATTCCTGGTTTTTGAGGACCACAGCGTGTGTAGGCTTTTGTCCTAGCCCAGCACTTACACAACTGATCCAGCTGATCAAGGTCATGATCATTAGTGGAGACAGGTGTTAAAGTACTAGGCTGTACACGCTATGTCTCTCCAGGACCAATGGTAAAAAACACTGCTTTGAGTCATATCTCTAGCTCATTTCACAACCCTAACCCCATTGACATGGTCATGGTTCACTTACATTCTGGTCATCGTCGTCCCCCATCATGTGATCAGCCACGAAGCGGACCCCGTCCACTGCATCCTGGACATCTCCCCCCCAGTCTGGGCTGCCTCTCTGGCGGAGGTCCTGGGAGGAGGGGAAGCTGTTGGGCAGGAACTCAGTGGAGCAGGCCTCCCCCTTCCTGAAGGTGTGTGTGTAACCCAGCGGAGCTGCGACTTTGTTGTAAAAGTGTCCCAGGGAGGAGAAGGCTGAGGCAGAGGAGGAAGACATGGCAGTGGCAGCTTTGGCTGTTTTGGATGTGGCGGTGGCAGGGTATCCTAGGTCCGCCAGTATGGACCTGCGAGCTTGGAGTCGTCTCTGCTGGCGCAGCCGCTGGCGGGCCGAGTTATTCTGGGGGCGTCTCATGAAGAGCAGATGGGGCAGCTTGTTGAGGAACACTACCTTGACCCAGGAGGGCATGGTGTGTGTGCTGGGGGAGCGGTGGTGCACGTTGAGCACACACACACTGGTGATGATGGAGAAGGTCACCAGCACCATGGTGAACATCAGGTACTTCCCAATCAGAGGCACGTCCAGCGAGGTGGGTGGGACGATCTTGGAGATCAGGAGGAGGAACACAGTGAGTGCCAGGAGGACTGAGATACACAGAGTCATCTTCTCCCCACAGTCAGATGGCAGGTAGAAGACCAGGATGGCCAGAGAGGTGATGAGGACACAGGGGATGATCAGGTTGATGGTGTAGAACAGCGGCTTCCTCTTGATGATGAAGTCATAGGTGAGATCTACGTAGGTAGGATCCAGAAGATTAACCGTCCGCCTGCCCGGCAGGGCCAAGATGTCCCATTCCCCACTGGGCGTGAAGTCGTCCATGCTGGCCACCCCTGACTTCAGGACCAGATCGAGCTCAGTGTGGTCGTAGGTCCACGACCGGAACTTGAGCGTGCAGTTCTGCTGGTCAAAGGGGAAGTGCTTGACCTCGATCTTGCAGGCACTCTTATAGATGGCCGGAGGGAGCCAGAAGATGCTGCCGTTGAACTGGACAATGGCATTGGTAAAGACTGTTACCTCATAGGTTCCATCCGCACTATGGAGAGAGGGATAAGCGAGGTAGGGGGAGAGGATTAGAGATAGGGTCAGACTCCATTACAGAAACTGATCTGTAAATTACATGAGAAAATGTGTTCATCATTTAGAAAATGTATCTGGACAATGCTTACTTGTTATAGAGCACAATATCAGGTAGCCAGATGTGTCTGGAAGGAATACGAAGCTTGTCAATGCCATCATATTGAGAAGGGTCCCATGATAGCCTGTAGTCATCCCAGTGCTGGAGAGACAGACAGGAAGTTACATATTTTACATTTTAGTCATTTAGCAGACACTTTAATCCAGAGCAATTTAGATGGGCAATTAGGGTTAAGTGCCTTGCTCAAGGGCACATAGACCGATTTTTCACCTAGTCGACTCTGGGATTCGAACCAGCGACCTTTCGGTTACTGGCCCAACGCTATTAACTGCTATGCTACCTTCACGGTTCTGGCTGTCACACCCAGTCACATAAGGACTCTCTCTCAACACCAGATTATTCCCAATTACACACTTAATTATCATTGAAATGAAAAGTGGTGAATGGTGTGTGCACAATTATCAGTCTGTTCTGTTCCGGATTGTCTGAGTCAGAAGCATGGTTCTGCTTTAATTCAGACTCAGTGAGAAGGACACTGGAGCTGGAGATAGACGAGGGGACAGACTGAGTAATGAATGATTAATAGGATAGGACCATAATCTTCCGCTTACCTGTGTGAGCCAAACGTTGGTGGTCATAATCTGCTCTCTTTCATTCTGGAAATTAAAAAGGTAGTAGAGTGTTAGCTTCATTTAAAAACAGACTATTTACTATACAATACACAAAGCATGTTTAATGACACCAACTCAGACACACATACAGACTCCAGCACACATCTAGTGCACATGCTTGATTTAGAAGAGAGTAAAAGTGAGAGATGTGTTTTCACGCTGAATAAATTCCCTGCACATGGGGTCTATTGTTAAGATAAATGACACCGTCGCCTGGAACACATCTGCCATCTGAGCGCCGTCGGACCTGTTGATAAATTCCCAGAGCGCTTGCATCAACTCTGAACAGCAAGTAAAACGAACAGCCCTAAAAAGGAGTGGGCAGCAGAGTGTGCAAACCTTCACTGCACGCAGCAGCACAATGCTTTAAAACAAATATATCACACTTCTCATACCATTACACTTTACAGGACATTAAAATTTCAATTACCAAAGAAGAGGAGGACAATAAGAGGCCATAAACAGAGGATGTATGTGTCCTGCTGTTATTCTCTGGGCCACGCCAGGGCAGGGAGGAAGGGAGGTAGGATCCTGTAAATCAGTGTGGGATTCCAACGTCCTCTCCTGCGGCAGCTTTACAGCTCCTTCTAACGCAATGTGCTGAAGTTTCAATCTGGACATGACAGAGACGGAGAGCATAGCCCTGCCAGATCCATCCTATACCCATGCTGTCATTAGGGCCAGGGCCTTTCAGTAGAATCTGTGTAAGTAATTAAAATGTTTGCCACTGGCTCCTCTGAGCTCTGCTCTCCCTTTCTGTTTTCTCCCCTCTCTTCTCCCTTTCTGCTCTCCCTCTGCTCTGTCCATCTATTCCTCTGTCCTCTCCCTCTGCTCTGTCCATCTCTTCCTCTGTCCTCTCCCTCTGTGGTCTCCGTCATCTGCCACATCTCCTCTCCATCTCAGGCACTCTAACTGGCTCTATGGATCGGCTATCATGAGACTCACCACACTGATAAGTTGGGCCAGGGACACCTGTAGTATGACAGTGACGCGCTCGTTTCTGTTTACGGCTGGGCGGATCAGCTTGTTGTAGCGATCCTTTCCCAGCAGCCAGTTCATCAGACGCTCCTCTGAGTCCGCACAGCTGCCACCTGTGGATAGAGTCAACAGTGATTTGGGGATAGTTATGGGAAATAGTCACAGTTGTTACCTTTATTGCAATTGTGTTATGACAATGAAAAAACTAGATTACTGTGCGATAAAAAAGACCCACTGGCTGTTGTGTTTAGTCACTGGTTTTATAGCTGGACTGTCACGCCAGTCTTTTTATGTTGTTTAATGGAGCATGTTTTATAGTCTTGTGTGGACTGGATGAAGACTGTGTTGCTGACTCTGCAGTCTTTCAGTCTGTCAGCTCCCCAACCCAGGACAAATAGGAACAAAGCACCTACTGCGACACTTCCTGGTTTCTATACCCTTGTACCTGGAGGTGTTTAATAGCACTCCAAACAAACTGCATACTTAAGTGCGAGACAGACTCCCACAGGGGAGAATGCATGTCTGATAGGGCTTGGGCTGTGTTAAATAGATAGTAAAAAATATGAGGGCCTTGGAGCCTTTCTGCAGAATAATTAACATCCGGGATATGGGAGGGGAGATGTTTCGGTAGAGTGTTAATGATTCTGCTGTTGCAGAGCCAGAGCCTAAAGCCACATGATCAGCCTTTTCTCTTATGTGAGCTACAGCCATGAATACCCAGCCATGAACCAAACCAGCACACCTTCTTCTCCTTGATAAACGACGCGCAAGTCAGGAGTAAAGAGGGCTTTGATTAAAAACAATGGCGAGCACCCCCCCACTCTCTCTCTTCCCCCAACAACCCTCTCTTCCCCCATCAGCCCTCCTCTATAGTGACTAATGCTCCGACATACAGTAGCAGAGAGAAGCTGAGTAGCCCAGTCAGAAGTAATCATTTTGGGAAAAAATGCTTAGTCAAATGGTACATGCCCTGGAGTAATCTTTACAATAGCTGCTAAGACTGTTGCACTGATATTTGGTATTTTATTAGGATCCCCATTAGCTGTTGCAATAGCTACTCTTCCTGGGATCCACACGAAATATAAAACATAAAATAATACTGAACATTAATAGAGAAGAACAGCTCAAGGACAGAACTACATACATTTAAAATGTTATATAGCCTACATATGCCATTTAGCAGACGCTTTTATCCAAAGCGACTTACAGTCATGCGTGCATGCATTTTTGTGTATGGGTGGTCCCGGGGATCGAACCCACTACCTTGGTGTTACAAGCGCCGTGCTCTACCAGCTGAGCTACAGAGGACCACAGTACATACACACAATATCTAGGTCAAATAGGGGAGAGGCGTTCAGCAGTGAGGTGTTGCTTTATCTGTTTTTTTATACCAGGTTTGCTGTTTACATGAGCAATCTTTGATGGAAGCAATCATTGCTCTATATAATACTGTACATTTTCTTTAATTTGTTCTGGATTTGGGGACTGTGAAAAGACCCCTGGTGTCATGTCTGGTGGGTAAGTGTGTGTGTCAGTGCTGTGTGTAAATTGACTATGCAAACAATTTTGAATTTTCAACACATTGTTTCTTTTAAAAACAAGAAGTGATGCAGTCAGACTCTCCTCTACTTGTAGCCAAGGGAGACAGGCATGCATAGTATTGATTCACGTTTATTATGGTAGGTAAAAATAAGATACATGTTTTGACTGTAGATCCCTTCCCAATAGTGTATTATCAGACAGGCCCATGTGCCAGTTTATGCCAGACAATTACCACAAATCCTAATTATCGAGGTATAGCTTCATGTAGAGTTGAGAGTTCGGGAGTGTCCAACAGGACTCCCTCATAGACTGGTGCATGTTGCCATGGCTACCCTATCATCAGTCACTTGGCTGGACTCCCATCAAACACAATGGGTCCTCTACAAGACAGATGGCATGTTGTCAAAGCCCTGGGAGGCTGCTGTCAAACATCCACACTCCTTACCCAGAGGTGAAGGGCACTGGCCAGTGGGAGAGCAGGCCACTCAAACTAGTAATCACTACCTGCTGAGAAGGGCTATTACAGTGTGTATGTGTGTGTGTGTGTGTGTGTGTGTGTGTGTGTGTGTGTGTGTGTGTGTGCGGGCGTGCGTGCATGTGTGTGTGTGTATCAACTTGGGTCTTGAAAGGGGAATGTACAGTGAGGGAAAAAAGTATTTGATCCCCTGCTGATTTTGTACGTTTGCCCACTGACAAAGAAATGATCAGTCTATAATTTTAATGGTAGATTTATTTGAACAGTGAGAGACAGAATAACAACAAAGAAATCCAGAAAAATGCATGTCAAAAATGTTATAAATTGATTTGCATTTTAATGAGGGAAATAAGTATTTGACCCCCTCTCAATCAGAAAGATTTCTGGCTCCCAGGTGTCTTTTATACAGGTAACGAGCTGAAATTAGGAGCACACTCTTAAAGGGAGTGCTCCTAATCTCAGTTTGTAACCTGTATAAAAGACATCTGTCCACAGAAGCAATCAATTAATCAGATTCCAAACTCTCCACCATGGTCAAGACCAAAGAGCTCTCCAAGGATGTCAGGGACAAGATTGACCTACACACGGCTGGAATGGGCTACAAGACCATAGCCAAGCAGCTTGGTGAGAAGGTGACAACAGTTGGTGCGATTATTCGCAAATGGAAGAAACACAAATGAACTGTCAATCTCCCTCGGCCTGGGGCTCCATGCAAAATCTCACCTCGTGGAGTTGCAATGATCATGAGAATGGTGAGGAATTAGCCCAGAACTACACGGGAGGATCTTGTCAATGATCTCAAGGCAGCTGGGACCATAGTCACCAAGGAAAAAATTGGTAACACACTACGCCGTGAAGGACTGAAATCCTGCAGCGCCCGCAAGGTCCCCCTGCTCAAGAAAGCACATATACAGTGGGGGAAAAAAGTATTTAGTCAGCCACCAATTGTGCAAGTTCTCCCACTTAAAAAAATGAGAGAGGCCTGTAATTTTCATCATAGGTACACGTCAACTATGACAGACAAAATGAGAAAAAAAAATCCAGAAAATCACATTGTAGGATTTTTTATGAATTTATTTGCAAATTATGGTGGAAAATAAGTATTTGGTCAATAACAAAAGTTTCTCAATACTTTGTTACATACCCTTTGTTGGCAATGACACAGGTCAAACGTTTTCTGTAAGTCTTCACAAGGTTTTCACACACTGTTGCTGGTATTTTGGCCCATTCCTCCATGCAGATCTCCTCTAGAGCAGTGATGTTTTGGGGCTGTCGCTGGGCAACACGGACTTTCAACTCCCTCCAAAGATTTTCTATGGGGTTGAGATCTGGAGACTGGCTAGGCCACTACAGGACCTTGAAATGCTTCTTACGAAGCCACTCCTTCGTTGCCCGGGCGGTGTGTTTGGGATCATTGTCATGCTGAAAGACCCAGCCACGTTTCATCTTCAATGCCCTTGCTGATGGAAGGAGGTTTTCACTCAAAATCTCACGATACATGGCCCCATTCATTCTTTCCTTTACACGGATCAGTCGTCCTGGTCCCTTTGCAGAAAAACAGCCCCAAAGCATGATGTTTCCACCCCCATGCTTCACAGTAGGTATGGTGTTCTTTGGATGCAACTCAGCATTCTTTGTCCTCCAAACACGACGAGTTGAGTTTTTACCAAAAAGTTCTATTTTGGTTTCATCTGACCATATGACATTCTCCCAATCCTCTTCTGGATCATCCAAATGCACTCTAGCAAACTTCAGACGGGCCTGGACATGTACTGGCTTAAGCAGGGGGACACGTCTGGCACTGCAGGATTTGAGTCCCTGGCGGCGTAGTGTGTTACTGATGGTAGGCTTTGTTACTTTGGTCCCAGCTCTCTGCAGGTCATTCACTAGGTCCCCCCGTGTGGTTCTGGGATTTTTGCTCACCGTTCTTGTGATCATTTTGACCCCACGGGGTGAGATCTTGCGTGGAGCCCCAGATCGAGGGAGATTATCAGTGGTCTTGTATGTCTTCCATTTCCTAATAATTGCTCCCACAGTTGATTTCTTCAAACCAAGCTGCTTACCTATTGCAGATTCAGTCTTCCCAGCCTGGTGCAGGTCTACAATTTTGTTTCTGGTGTCCTTTGACAGCTCTTTGGTCTTGGCCATAGTGGAGTTTGGAGTGTGACTGTTTGAGGTTGTGGACAGGTGTTTTTTATACTGATAACAAGTTCAAACAGGTGCCATTAATACAGGTAACGAGTGGAGGACAGAGGAGCCTCTTAAAGAAGAAGTTACAGGTCTGTGAGAGCCAGAAATCTTGCTTCTTTGTAGGTGACCAAATACTTATTTTCCACCATAATTTGCAAATAAATTCATAAAAAATCCTACAATGTGATTTTCTGGATTTGTTTTTCTCAAAATGTGTCTGTCATAGTTGACGTGTACCTATGATGAAAATTACAGGCCTCTCTCATCTTTTTAAGTGGGAGAACTTGCACAATTGGTGGCTGAGTAAATAATTTTTTGCCCCACTGTACATGCCCGTCTGAAGTTTGCCAATGAACATCTGAATGATTCAGAGGAGAACTGGGTGAAAGTATTGTGGTCAGATGAGACCAAAATGGAGCTCTTTGGCATCATCTCAACTCGCCGTGTTTGGAGGAGGAGGAATGCTGCCTATGACCCCAAGAACACCATCCCCACCGTCAAACATGGAGGTGGAAACATTATGCTTTGGGGGTGTTTTTCTGCTAAGGGGACAGGACAACTTCACTGCATCAAAGGGACGATGTACAGGGCCATGTACCATCAAATCTTGGGTGAGAACCTCCTTCCCTCAGCCAGGGCATTGAAAAAGGGTCGTGGAGGGGTATTCCAGCATGACAATGACCGAAAACACACGGCCAAGGCAACAAAGGAGTGGCTCAAGAAGAAGCACATTAAGGTCCTGGAGTGGCCTAGCCAGTCTCCAGACCTTAATCCCATAGAAAATCTGTGGAGGGAGCTGATGGTTCGAGTTGCCAAACGTCAGCCTCGAAACCTTAATGACTTGGAGAAGATCTGCAAAGAGTGGGAACGTCTGACCTCTGTGATTGCCAACAAGGGTTTTGCCACCAAGTACTAAGTCATGTTTTGCAGAGGGGTCAAATACTTATTTCCTTCATTAAAATGCAAATCAATTTATAACATTTTTGACATGCGTGTTTCTGGATTTTTTTGTTGTTATTCTGTCTCTCACTGTTCAAATAAGCCTACCATTAAAATTATAGACTGATCATTTCTTTGTCAGTGGGCAAACGTACAAAATCAGCAGGGGATCAAATACTTTCTTCCCTCACTGTACATGCCTTTTAATGGCAACGCTTTAAAAGTGTTGCGTTGACATTATATTGATTGGCAGGAGAGGGCAGCGGTGTTAATACAGAGACTGAATCAGCAATGGTTGACTTTTAAAAAGGTCACTCTGCTCCACGCTCCAAAATACTGCATTCTGAAAAATTGCATCTAGGACGAGATTGGGAGGTGAATAATGCACCCTGTCTTTTGACCCAATAGAAAACAGCAGGCAAAAAACATCCTGTCATCTGGATTGCAGTGTTGGCCCTCAAGACATGCCAGAGGTCCTACTGATTACAGAACACTGTGGCATTTAGCTGTATGGTTAGAATATTACTGTATGGTTAGAATATTACTGCCAGGTTCTCCACACTGAGCACAGACAGACTGTTCACCAGCCAGGTCTGTGTGCTTTAGCCAGTTCCCCTGGCTTTATTGTCAGGCCATACATGTTATGACAACGAACCAAACAAGACAGAGTGGACAAGTAAAAAGCTACACATAGCATCTATCCCAGCCGTGAAATCCGCTTGCAAGAAGGTGCTGTGAATGGCTAGTGTACTGTATAGGCAAAGTGTGATATATGATCCTTTACTCGCCCAGTGACTTCCCTCTCCCTTCCTGAGAAGGGCCGGTCAGAGCTCCTTCATCAGTATTACCGAGGTGGTCATGTCCATTTGATACCCTTTTGTTGGAAACCTTTTAACCAAACGCCTCCTCCAACCACAGCACAGTGAACACACACAACATGTTCTCTAAGATAATACCCAGAATGCCTCTATCTTTGCTGACTGATTGTAAAGGTTACTGTAACATAATAGGTTTGACTTAGTGACTCAGGATAAGAGAGAGCATTTAAATTGAAATATACACTATATATGCAAATTAGTGGATTTGGCTACTTCAGCCACACCAGTTGCTGACAGGTGTATAAAATAGAGCACACAGCCATGCAATCTCCATAGAAAAACATTGGCAGTAGAATGGCCTTACTGAAGAGCTCAGTGACTTTCAACGTGGCACCGTCATATGATGCCACCTTTCCAACAAGTCAGTTTGTCAAAATTCTGTGCTTCCAACTTTGTGGCAACAGTTTGGGGAAGGCCCTTTCCTATTTCAGCACGACAATGCCCCCGTGCACAAAGCGAGCTCCATACAGAAATGGTTTGTCGAGATCAGTGTGGAAGAACTTGACTGGCCTGCACAGAGCCCTGACCTCAACCCCATCGAACACCTTTGGGATGAATTGGAACGTCGACTGCGAGCCAGGCCTAATCGCCCAACATCAGTGCCCGACCTCACTAATACTCTTGTGGCTGAATGGAAGCGAGTCCCCACAGCAATGTTCCAACATCTAGTGTAAAGCCTTCCCAGAAGAGTGGAGGCTGTTATAGCAGCAAAGGGGGGAACAACTCTATATTAATGCCCATCATTTTGGAATGAGATGTTCGACGAGCAGGTGTCCACATACTTTTGGTCATGTAGTGTATCTCTGCATTAGCTGACTCAGCCGCGTCTCATAGACTAGACGTAACATAGTAAATTTAAATCCGGTACACTCAAATTATACTCATGTTATGTGTGGTATGGTTACATAGGACAGAAGGTTACTTAAGGCAAAAAATGAAAGGTGGGTGGGCATATAATGTGAACATCTAGCAACCCAAAGGTTACGTGTTCGAATCTCATCACAGACAACTTAAGCATTTTAGCTAATTAGCAACTTTCAACTACTTACTACTTTTTAGCTACTTTGCAACTACTTAGCATTTTAGCTAAACCTTCCCCTATCCATAACCTTAACCCTTTTAGCTAACCCTTCCCCTAACCCTTTAACCTAACTCCTAACCTTAACCCTAACCCCTAGCCTAGCTAATATTAGCCAGCTAGCTAACTTTAGCGTTAGCCACCTAGCCTACGTTAGTCACAACAAATTGGAATTCTTAACATAGCATACATTTTGAAGATTCGTAACATATTGTATGTTTGTCAAATTCGTAACATATCATACGAATTGTAATTCATAATATAGCATTTTAAATGGATGATGGACATCCACAAATTAATGCATGCCATACCAAACGTAACCTATCATACTAAATGGAGTGTGTCAGATTTAAGTAAATAATTATATGAAATGCTCTGAGGCCAGGTTGCCTGACTAGCCTGTGAATGTTCTTCAGTGCTTGTCCTCCTATGTGCGACCTAATAAAGGGTAATACAAATATTTTTTTATTCTCTTGACAGTATTGTATCTAATTTATTTAATTAAGCCATCAATACATTTTGAACTATGTTCCTCTCTGATAATAAAATAAACACCTTTATGCACTCACGGAAATTAAATAATTTGCACTGTTGGTGAATTACAAAAGTTAACCTCCTGAAGATGTACAGTTATAACAACAAGAACAACAACCCATTGTAGAGAAAAAAAATGTCAACTGAACTGACAATGCAATCGAAATTCACATACATTAAATACTTACATTTTATAAAAGTGAAAAGGAAAGCAAGGAGAGTGAGAGTCCGTGTCATTTTGACAGTGTCACGATATCCATCCGTGTCCTCATTCAGGAAGCCTATTAATAAGAACAGTATCTAACGTGCTTACCAATCATTCCCAACTCCTAAAAAGCTCCACACACGAGCGCCTGTCTGGCTCTACAAATAACGACACCCGCATTAGTTAGAACAAATGTGTACTGAAAACGGTGTGTCTGTACCAGGTCGAGATTTGCAGCTACGTTGGGATAGAAACGTGACCCTTTCCCCAACATACACCGTTCCACCTTCCTCACTCGTTGCGCATCGCTCTCACACACAAAATTATCTCCTCCTAAGCGAAAATCTTCGATCATCGACTAACTGCTATCCTTCCTTCAATGTTGATACTTAGCCATGTGAGTTGTTATAGGTTGTAGGCAGGTTTCTGTGGTACTACTTAGGCTATAAACAATAACATGTATGACAATAAAAGGTTTTGTTTTCTTGATTTATTAATCCACAACAAAATCAATCAAATCTATATTCATATGATCATCTGTGACCAGAGTGTCATGTGTTGAATCTAGACCACTATATGCATGCTAGTTTTTATTTTTTTATACTATATTATTATTTTCCCAATATTAAACCTGCCACATGGATAAGTTGCCAAAACACCAATATAGGTCACATGGTGACCTAAGTTACCCTACATGAGGATTTCTCAATTAACTGACAACCAAATGGACTGGAGCGCTTTATGAAACGTTTTATTAGTGTCCATATTGTGTTAGATGACCAGAAGAATGTCTGTCCCCTCATCAGATGGCATGAGTGTGCTGTCATTATCTCACTCCACTGACCATGAGGTCACTGCACTGCACTCGGTGTGACCTCTCTCTCTCTCTCTCTCTCTCTCTCTCTCTCTCTCTCTCTCTCTCTCTCTCTCTCTCTCCCTCTGACTTTTCCTACATGCACTTAACTGTACCAGCCTTCCTCTTTCAGTCACACCACAAACACACTCACTAATACAACATTGACACAGACTCTGACGTCTCAGTTCAGTTGCTTCTACATCTGGATGCTCTGGCCAGATAACCACATCTATTTAAAATTGTTTGTTTCCTGCCACACATCTTCTCTGGCTATCATGGTGGCTGTGTGATGAGTTGGGTGATTCAGTGACATCACACAGGTTTGGTGAGGATGTTTACTAGGTCCGGTGGGTGATAAACAACCCTATGTCTCTGGATGGGACAGATTTACAGTAGTGGACCCAAGTCAGTCCAATGGAAGAGCAATCTCAGCCCAGCAGATTTACCGTCTGCACACTGCTTAACCCCTCATTATCATGCCCAATGAAGGAGCTGTATCGGACAGAGAGAGCAAGCCCTCATTGTAATGAACAACAAACACACTGCATCCATTTTAACTTTCTGGGATTGTTTTCCTTTTAAGGTTATTGTTGATGATGACCTTCATTTGTCCCATAGATGATCTATACATAAGGAGAATAGAGTTGTCATATATATGCCCCTGGTTATTCAGAATATACTGACGTATATATGACATTTGAGCATCTAGGTGGGTAACATCAAAAAAGAGAGCCCTGTTTACTGATAGTTACACCTCAGCATTGTGTGAAGCCATTATGATGTGCCACCAAATGGGTCTCCCCTAAAACGAGCCAGTTCATTTTACGAATGGATCCATAGTTCATTATGTTAAAGCTAGAATCCTTAGTGGCTACATCCATTTTTGGACTTAAATGAATAACATATACCCATGGATTCTTGGGAAGAATATAACTTATAAATGCCTCCTGAACTGTTATACCCCATCAGAACCCAAAATATAAGCTTGTTTTACTCCAATGTTTGTAAACAACGTGATTGTAAACAAACACTGTATAGCCTCAAAACATGGTTAAAACTATACATTTGATATGGATGGTCGGTCCTTGCATCCATAGCTCTATCTATGCATTTGAGAGGTTACATTTTTCCACCCCCATCCCTTTTTCTTTTTGCAAAACAGGGGTGGGGAAGATGCTTTGTTATTGTTTCACGTAAAGATTTTAGCTTTTTAGACTGATGTTAATTTTGAGAGAAATATTCTCTCTCAGCAATATTTAACCAGGGAGGGATAAAAACCATCTGGGCTAGAGCCAAGGTACCCATCCCTAATCAAAGTTGTCAATCCAGACTGTATGCCACTCTTTCTTCTCTCTCTCTCTCGCTCTCTCTCTCTTTCTCCCTCTCCCTCTCTCTCTCTCTCTCGCTCTCTCTCTCTCTCTCTCTCTCTCTCTCTCTCTCTCTCTCTCTCTCTCTCTCTCTCTCTCTCTCTCTCTCTCTCTCTCCCTCTCTCTCTCACTCTCTTTCTCCCGCTCCCTCTCTCTCTCTCTCTCTCTCTCTCTCTCTCTCTCTCTCTCTCTCTCTCTCTCTCTCTCTCTCTCTCTCTCTCTCTCTCTCGCTCTCTTTCTCTTTCTCTTTCTCTTTCTCTTTCTCTTTCTCCCTCTCTCTCTCCCTCTCTCGCTCTCTCCCCTTCCCCCTCTCCCTGTCTACTGCCGCCATTTCAATGAAATGACGTTGAACCAACGTGGAATAGAAATTGAATTGACGTCTGTGCCCAGTGGGTAGGCTTTCATGGACATTTAGAGGCACTGCTTTCTCTGGGTGAATTATAGCTAACAAGACTGCTTGGTATTCTGTTTTTCAAACCGTAGTAACAAGGCCCTTGGGAGAAATACTGTCTGCTCTTTCTGAATTACATAACAGGTTCTTATCAAACTGCCCCAATATTTTAAACACTTGAGTGCTTGTGAGTGAAGACCACAAAAGGAAAGCTTTGACCATCGCAAATGCCATTGTGGGCTAATGCTTTGACACAAAGCAGAATGAAATCACAGCCCAAAACAAAAACATATCCCAGCTGACGAACCAATGCCTGCAATATTTGCACAAAACACTTTTAAGCACAAGGAAGGAAAACACACACACACAAACACAAATTGAATTGGTTTTCATCCAGCACTACCTCAAATTATACTCATTCAGGACCATGGACAACTCCTAATCACATCTCTTATGTTTCAGTAAAACCTCAAATGAAAAACAACATTTCCTGATCAGATTTGCCTTTTGACAAAGAACAGGCATGGAGTTAATGAGATATACTGCTGATTAGAGGATCTCTCTCTAACCTAGATAAAATCTCTCTCTCTCTCTCTCTCTCTCTCTCTCTCTCTCTCTCTCTCTCTCTCTCTCTCTCTCTCTCTCTCTCTCTCTCTCTCTCTCTCTCTCTCTCTCTCTCTCTCTCTCTCTCTCTCAGTCTACAGTTATAATGTAGATCTATGTGTCTCTGATTCTTTATTTAGATCACTGTGGCCCAGCTCCCTAAACTGTTTGGAGGGTAGATCTGTAGATGGCTAGCCCTGTCTCATGTCCCTGTGATGCTGTGGTTTTGGCAGGGCTGTATTGGAGCACTCTGGGTTATCAGTGGCTCTCATCCTTACACTCTTTTAATCAAGCCCACGCTGGAGGACAGCCAGTGTGCTAGGCTGTCAAGGCACTTGAGGAGAATGCAAAACCTCAGAAGAGCCCAGCCAAAACTAGGAGGAAAGTAAGGTTGGGGAAGGGGGTGCTGGGATGTGTGGATGGAGGGACAGTGAGGTGATTTGTCTGTATACTTGGAAGCCTGATGGAAGAGAAATAACTAATCAAAGAATTGCTGCTGTAGCACTGCCGTGTTGCGCCGCTGCAGTCCCATCCTGTGAGGGGAATATATCAACCAGACAGTTCATTACCTGAAGTGCTGGGTTCCTATAGTGGAGCGTCTCAGCTGCATGTGAAGGTATTGATTGCCCCTCGTCCATTGCCTGCAGAGGGACGACCATTTCATAGCTTTCTTGGGTGTTGTAATGTTACTGGGATCAGTGAATACATTCTTACAGTGTGTGTGTTTGTGTGTGCAAGTATGTGCGTGTTGAGATCACCTGCTCTCATCAATGTCTGTCTGATGTGATGAACATGGTCTCACTACAGTAAAAACATCATTTGAAAAGCATTAGTGTGTAACATTACTGCCAGACTCATTAACACTACATCACTCACAGGAGGCTCATAATAATGTCCGGAACGGAGCAAATGGAATGGCATCAACCACATGGAAACCATGTGTTTGATGTATTTGATACCATTCCACTATTCTGCTCCAGCTATTACCATGTGCCCGTCCTCCCCAATTAAGGTGCCACCAACCTCCTGTGACATCACTGTCTGTGACTAATGGCACCATGAGTGGAACATATTGGGATCCTTGTATTCACGCTAACTCACTCACAGCTGGAGTGAGTAAGATTTAGAAATCTATTCATTTCACACAGCAAATAAACTTGAAACTCAACACTTTAAACATTCTGCCATACATCCAGGTAAGCAATAATGAACAGCCCTTGAAAAAGACAGATAGACCAGCCTCATCATTAATGTGCCATTGTCTTTGTTGATAGACAGGCAGGTGTGACCTTGCCTGTAGGAAGTGGTACAGTAGCCTGTATTTCACCCAGGGAGAGTTAGATAGAAGGATGGATGGTGGGGCTGAGAGGGCCTGAGGGACACCGGCAGGTGGGACAGAACTCTCCATAACCTGATGACTGGTGCTCCGCAGTGCCCTTCTTTACTGCTCAGCCTCAGCCTATAGACATAAAACTGCACCTGCCTTGAAGCACAGCCCACAAATCCCCCTGGGATCGATGGGAGCAGCTCGTCCCTGATCCTATGTCATCAGGGAACCTGATTTAGAGGAGGTAGCCTCCTTGGGGGCCAGAGCCTGTCTTACACAAGGTACATGGACCATGGTCATCTAAGGAGAGAGCTTAGGTCCCATGCAGCCATCAAATGGACCATGGTCATCTAAGGAGAGAGCTTAGGTCCCATGCAGCCATCAAATGCAGTGAAGATGAATTCTGGAAATCCGTTAGATTTGTAACTAATTGGAAACAATCCGAATTAAAAGGAAACCAAAAACCTTTACAAGGGGGCTTTGATAGCCACAAAGATTTCATGGGGCTTTTCTCTCTAGCAAATTATAGCTACGTCAATGACACCCTTAGGGTCTTTGCGTAATAATGGTAAAGGAAAAAAAGAGTAGAGGAAGCTGAAACTCTTAGAGGTGGAATGGAGCAAAGCGGCCCGGTGATCTCTCATGCCTCACTCTCACGTACATAGGCCACATCAGGCTGACAGGCCCACGAGAGGTTAATTAAGGATCATTAAACAAATTTGGGATAGCCTAATGATGTGTCCTCATCCAGTACATGCATTTCAAGGACATTGACATTGTCAGAGAAAATTTTCATTATCAATGCGGTCATGCATAACAAGGACGTTGAACACTAATCACTTATGCAGCATTTTTATTTAATTCAATTAATAGATTGAACCTTACGTTGAATAAAATATATTATTGTTGTTAACTGCGAGATGTTTAAAAAGGATATGTATATACAGTGGGGAGAACAAGTATTTGATACACTGCCGATTTTGCAGGTTTTCCTACTTACAAAGCATGTAGAGGTCTGTAATTTTTTTAAATCCAGAAAATCACTTTGTATGATTTTTAAGTAATTAATTTGCATTTTATTGCATGACATAAGTATTTGATCACCTACCAACCAGTAAGAATTCCGGCTCTCACAGACCTGTTAGTTTTTCTTTAAGAAGCCCTCCTGTTCTCCACTCATTACCTGTATTAACTGCACCTGTTTGAACTCGTTACCTGTATAAAAGACACCTGTCCACACACTCAATCAAACAGACTCCAACCTCTCCACAATGGCCAAGACCAGAGAGCTGTGTAAGGACATCAGGGATAAAATTGTAGACCTGCACAAGGCTGGGATGGGCTACAGGACAATAGGCAAGCAGCTTGGTGAGAAGGCAACAACTGTTGGCGCAATTATTAGAAAATGGAAGAAGTTCAAGATGACGGTCTATCACCCTCAGTCTGGGGCTCCATGCAAGATCTCACCTCGTGGGGCATCAATGATCAAGAGGAAGGTGAGGGATCAGCCCAGAACTACTCTTTGAGACCACAGTCTCAAAGAAAACCATTAGTAACACACTACGCCGTCATGGATTAAAATCACACGCAAGGTCCCCCTGCTCAAGCCAGCCCATGACCGTGAAGCATGGAGGTGGAAACATCATTCTTTGGGGATGCTTTTCTGCAAAGGGGACAGGACGACTGCACCGTATTGAGGGGAGGATGGATGGAGCCATGTATCGCAAGATCTTGGCCAACAACCTAAGCCAAACCTTAACCATTCGGAATGAACGCATTTTACATTTTTAGTCATTTAGCAGACGCTCTTATCCAGAGCAATTTACAGTTAGCGGATGCATACATCTATTTTTATTAATTTTTTCATACTGGCCCCCCTTGGGAAACGAACCCACATCCCTGCTGGCCAAACCCTCCCCTACCTTGGACGACGCTGGACCAATTGTGCGCCGCCCATGGGTCTCCCGGTCATGGCCGGCTGCGACAGAGCCTGGACTCGAACCAGGATCTCTAGTGGCACAGCTAGCACTGCGATGCAGTGCCTTAGACCACTGCGCCACTCGGGGGTGACTTAACCATCGAGTTCTTTCTGTTTTAACCCTATCCCAAACCTTACCCCTTACCTTAACCATTTGGAATGAATGCCTAAACTTAACCCTTACCTTAACCATTTGGAATGAATGCCTAAACTTAACCGTCAAAACTCAATGTTTATGGACAAACGTTGAATACTGCAGTCAGACTGTGAGATCTTGTTGGTTTATGGTTTATGGCAGGTAGGGCAGGTATTTTTTAAGATGCCGTTCTCCTCATTCATGAAGAGCTGTTTGTCTAGATAACATGCTGTTACTATAGCTCTGCCATATATTCAGATGTGTGAGTTTATAGACACTGTAAATTATAGAGGCCTTTTGCCTTTTTTCCTCAAGGAACTGTTTATTATTTTTGTAAGTTAAGTATTTTCACAATTTTCACAATTGTTTCATCATTTTCTGCATGTGTATAGACCTATTTTGTAAATACAACTCTGGATCTTGTCTTCTGACCACCTGCACTGTTAAATAAGCTAAATTCCCCCAAAATATTGCACTGACCCTCTGACCCTCACTCAACTGATGTTGCTTCAGACTTACTAGGATGCTGGGTCCTCTATCTTAATATCATTGTACAAGTTTTAGGGATATTCATAAAGCTCGGGACATTGTTTTAATAATTCCTACTTGGAATTCCTACTTACTGACATTTCCGGTATGTTATTGAGTTGAATATGTGCTTTACTACTGTTGTCACCCTCTGGCTGCACATGCATATAAAGTAAAATAAAATGTCTACAGTAGTCTACAGGCAATAAAAGCAAGGTATAGCACATGCATGATGCTACAGTCTTTACATGTTTGTGTGTTCATGTAAGCGTGTTTGAGTGAGTGACTGTTTGTGTGTGTGTGTGTGTGTGTGTCTGTGTGTGTGTGTGTGTGTGTGTGTGTGTGTGTGTGTGTGTGTGTGTGAGAGTGACTGTGTGTGTGTGTGTGTTTGTGTGTGTGTGTGTGTGTGTTTGTGCTTGTACAGTGAGGGAAAAAAGTATTTGATCCCCTGCTGATTTTGTACGTTTGACCACTGACAAAGAAATGATCAGTCTATCATTTTAATGGTAGGTTTATTTGAACAGTGAGAGACAGAATAACAACAAAAAAATCCAGAAAAATGCATGTCAAAAATGTTATAAATTGGTTTGCATTTTAATGAGGGAAATAAGTATTTGACCCCCTCTCAATCAGAAAGCTTTTTGGCTCCCAGGTGTCTTTTATACAGGTAACGAGCTGAGATTAGGAACACACTCTTAAAGGGAGTGCTCATAATCTCAGTTTGTTACCTGTATAAAAGACACCTGTCCACAGAAGCAATCAATCAATCAGATTCCAAACTCTCCACCATGGCCAAGACCAAAGAGCTCTCCAAGGATGTCAGGGACAAGATTGTAGACCTACACAAGGCTGGAATGGGCTACAAGACCATCGCCAAGCAGCTTGGTGAGAAGGTGACAACAGTTGGTGCGATTATTCGCAAATGGAAGAAACACAAATGAACTGTCAATCTCCCTCGGCCTGGGGCTCCATGCAAAATCTCACCTCGTGGAGTTGCAATGATCATGAGAATGGTGAGGAATCAGCCCAGAACTACACGGGAGGATCTTATCAATGATCTCAAGGCAGCTGGGACCATAGTCACCAAGGAAACAATTGGTAACACACTATGCCGTGAAGGACTGAAATCCTGCAGCGCCCGCAAGGTCCCCCTGCTCAAGAAAGCACATATACATGCCCGTCTGAAGTTTGCCAATGAACATCTGAATGATTCAGAGGAGAACTGGGTGAAAGTATTGTGGTCAGATGAGACCAAAATGGAGCTCTTTGGCATCAACTCAACTCGCCAACTCGCCAGCAGAAAAACACCTCCAAAGCATAATGTTTCCACCTCCATGTTTGACACCATCCCCACTGTCAAACATGGAGGTGGAAACATTATGCTTTGGGGGTGTTTTTCTGCTAAGGGGACAGGACAACTTCACTGCATCAAAGGCACGATGGACAGGGCCATGTACCATCAAATCTTGGGTGAGAACCTCCTTCCCTCAGCCAGGGCATTGAAAATGGGTCGTGGATGGGTATTCCAGCATGACAATGTCCGAAAACACACGGCCAAGGCAAAAAAGGAGTGGCTCAAGAAGAAGCACATTAAGGTCCTGGAGTGGCCTAGCCAGTCTCCAGACCTTAATCCCATAGAAAATCTGTGGAGGGAGCTGAAGGTTCGAGTTGCCAAACGTCAGCCTCGAAACCTTAATGACTTGGAGAAGATCTGCAAAGAGGAGTGGGACAAAATCCCTCCTGAGATGTGTGCAAACCTGGTGGCCAACTACAAGAAACGTCTGACCTCTGTGATTGCCAACAAGGGTTTTGCCACCAAGTACTAAGTCATGTTTTGCAGAGGGGTCAAATACTTATTTCCCTCATTAAAATGCAAATCAATTTATAACATTTTTGACATGCGTGTTTCTGGATTTTTTGTTGTTATTCTGGCTCTCACTGTTCAAATAAACCTACCATTAAAATGATAGACTGATCATTTCTTTGTCAGTGGGTAAACGTACAAAATCAGCATGGGATCAAATACTTTTTTCCCTCATTGTACATGTGTGTATGTGTGTGATTAATTACCCGTTCTTTCATTTGCAGAAGCCACTAAATTGCTGAATGGGATGGAGGCAGACAGAGCTCTTCATTGCTTAACCTCAGCTGTCTGAAGCCGAACACACTGCTTTGATGATAAAAGAAATGACAGGCTATTGGCCTACCCATAACATCACAAGGTTTGCAATTCTTTAACTGAATTTATTTAGACAGTCTATGAAGATGAAATGGAGAAAATAAGAGAGAAATCAGGAGGAAGGCCTTCACAGGGCATGTTGCTAATTATGTTGTGATGGACTTCAAAACATTGTGTAAATCTAAGAAAAAAAAGGTCTAAATGAGGTATGAGCCTGGGGCCAGAGTGGACACAGCATACTATCAGGGCTGGATAATGGCATAGTTGGACACATTTGGGATAATTGGGTGAAACAACATTCTCTCATTTGGTCCATGCTGTATATGTGTGACTGTTGTGGTTGTTGCCCTAATCGAACCTAGGCAGCTCCTTCCTGTTGCTCGTAGTGCATGGGGGTCGGGGCTGTGCAAATCTAATAAATGCCTATCAATGCTGGACATGGAAATGACCTTCCAAGGTCCTGACCCACTGGCCTGGAGAGTGCAGGAGTAACCCTGGGGCCATGGGGTCCCAGTGGAATCATCTGTCTGGGGGGACAGGACTGATGCCAAACAGAGATAAGACACATCTGGAGGAAAACATATACTATCACTCATACACTCCAGGAATGGATGTATACTATTATTGAGGTGTTAACAGGTGGTGTGGAGAACAAATGTTGCCTGAAGAAATTATATGCACCGCTGCACTTTATCTACCACCACAGCACTACATTTCATCACTGACAACGCAACCACAACAGAGAGGAATAGGAGTCATTATAATGTGGGAGGAATTTGGCCTCCACAGTGTGTTTGGGTGAACCTTGACATAAAGCTTTAAAACACAAAACCAAGGCTTGGCGGATCGTTGGTGTGCTTGGCAAAGGAATATTGCTTACGAAGATCAAGATTGGGTTTTATGAAGTGCTGCTATCCCTTAATTGGTTTTTGGTTGTATTTGCACTTTCTCACCCACCATTATTCATGTTCCTGTGATGGAGGGAGAACAAAGAACAGTATGGGACAACTGCAACTGGAGTCAGCTCTGCATTCATTTCATGGGGATCTATGAAAAGATTTAAAACTGTAAAAATATATTTTAATGATCAAGATTGGGTGAACAGGTCAAAGTCATTATCACAGTGTGATGTTACAAACAGAAGGGTCTGGGTCTTTCTATATCCCCATAGGAACTCTGGACCACTGGAGCAAGAATCCGGAGTATCACAAACCTTAATTGAACTGAAACACAGATTGTAAGATTCCCCCATGACTGACCCACAGCAGCTGTCCATGATGCAACAGTATATTTTTACCCACTTGTTTACAATTAACAAAGGAGTGTTGTTAGTAGGAGTCTATACCTGACATCATCTGGACAGTGTTTCATCATCTTTGTGATTCAATTTGGTGTATATATTACCCTTCCCCAGGGAGGTGTGATTAGAGAGGTGAGGCACTCTGTAAGCCACAGTGAGGGGGAGACCGCAGGCAGAGCCCTCTTTACGGATCTCATTAGTACAGACTGGGTTGGCTACACTATGTGAGTGATAGCTGTGGATCTGGACTGACCACTAATGATGTATGCCAGAGATAATCAACTAACCATACAAAGCATGTCATGGGGTTTGGTTTTCCCCTAAACAACCACAGTCAACAACAACAACAACAAAAGAAACAGAATGATGGTGGGTTTCTCCTTCCATGTACTGTGAGTCATTATTCCAGGCTTTATGTTAATGTTGGCTGATTACTCTCAAATGCAGGTGGAAGTCATTCTCTCTATATGTAATGGTACATGTCCTTGTACCTCAATTTATTGCTTTGATTCACCTCCCCATTTAATTCAGCTCACGGTTGATTTCTTTTTTTTTTAATCAAGTCCTTCTTTTTTATTGCATTAGCGTCCATTTATTTTTCCAATATGGAGACATTTGCCTCAATGAATACTAATTCTGCCAGCCTCGATTCATTATAGGTTGGAGACATTTCCTCCATAAAATCTGCTTTTAATGTTCTCTGTCCCTCCCACGATTCCTTGAAAGTTATCATATTTTATCCTGTGCTTATTGATCTGGCTGTGACATGGAATACAAACAGCCCAGTGTTGGCACTTGACCAGAGAGATGGGCCAGGGCTTCAGTAGCAGTCTCATTGGCTTGGGTCATAATGTGTTGGATACCTGTCATCTCTTAACCTGCTAGGTCCTCCTGCCAATCAAGAGGTGAATTACCTGCTGGCTCACTTTGCTGATCTGGAGGACATCCAAGTCTATGTGGTTGTCTAATGTAAATAACAAGGGTCCGTCTGGAAGCAATGGAGCCATTTGTCCATACTTTACTCAAAATAATAATGTTATGAAATACCTGATGGATTGACTGTGTTTTTATCCATGTTGTGTTTACCCAGCTAAAGAAAAAAGTTACCATTAACAAAATTGCCGCAATGGGAAGGCACTGTAAGGTAACAATGACTAACTTGGGTCTTAGGATAAACCACAGTGACTGAGGCATTCATTCATACCAAATGAAGCAAAGTGCAAGAATACAAAAGAACCATACAGTAAGCAATACATATCAGCTGTATGGATTCTATACAATGAGAGGACAGTGAGAGGCCATAACCATGAAACCTCTGTAGTAACGCTGACAAATGTTCTCCAGTGAGTGACTAGTGGCCTTTTCTTGTCCAATTGAGGTCACTAAATCTAATCTGTTCCACTTTAAGGATTTTTCGGGGCTCGTCAGTCCGTCTTGTCATTTTTGACAGCGTCCGTGTTCCATGGTCCTTGGCCCTGTCTGTGTGCTGGGTGGAGAGGTGGAGAGGTGTCATACTGCTACGCAGGTAGAGGTAAATTGGATGTGTCACACATCTCTCTGGGCTCCAGATGGTGGAGTGATGCCCCCAGGACTCACAGGACCCACATGACTTGCCTCTCCTCCTCCCACCCTCCACTGAGATCTGAATTATATGCGGAAAATACTATCTGCCACATATCGTTTCCCAGCTCAGTCTCCATATGTTCCTGCCAATCCCTGTTACAAGGCCCTCAACACCATCCCGACACCCTTAGACACCCTCTCACTCTCACACCAATGCAATAACACACTAACTCTAACTAACAAATACTCACACAGCTTTCTTTTCAAACTTTTTTTGGTTCAAGTCAAATCAAATCAAATCAAATCAAATTTTATTGGTCACATGCGCCGAATACAACAGGTGCAGACATTACAGTGAAATGCTTACTTACAGCCCTTAACCAACAGTGCATTTATTTTAAACAAAAAAGTAAGAATAAAACAACAACAAAAAAGTGTTGAGAAAAAAAGAGCAGAAGTAAAAAATAAAGTGACAGTAGGGAGGCTATATATACAATAGAATAAAGTGACAGTAGGGAGGCTATATATACAGGGGGGTACCGTTGCATAGTCAATGTGCGGGGGCACCGGCTAGTTGAGGTAATATGTACATGTGGGTAGAGTTAAAGTGACTATGCATAAATACTTAACAGAGTAGCAGCAGCGTAAAAAGGATGGGGTGGGGGGGCAGTGCAAATAGTCCGGGTAGCCATGATTAGCTGTTCAGGAGTCTTATGGCTTGGGGGTAGAAGCTGTTGAGAAGTCTTTTGGACCTAGACTTGGCACTCCGGTACCGCTTGCCGTGCGGTAGCAGAGAGAACAGTCTATGACTAGGGTGACTGTAGTCTTTGACAATTTTGAGGGCCTTCCTCTGACACCGCCTGGTATAGAGGTCCTGGATGGCAGGGAGCTTTGCCCCAGTGATGTACTGGGCCGTACGCACTACCCTCTGTAGTGCCTTGCGGTCAGAGGCCAAGCAGTTGCCATACCAGGCGGTGATGCAACCAGTCAGGATGCTCTCGATGGTGCAGCTGTAGAATTTTTTGAGGATCTGAGGACCCATGCCAAATCTTTTTAGTCTCCTGAGGGGAAATGGCTTTCTTTCAAACATTTGTCAGCAAGGCTGTTCACTGGGAATGGAAATCCAAAACAAAAGTTATCATGAAATGTTAGCATGACTCTTTGTGCAGGCCTAATGATACATTTATTTGGGCTGCAACACAGGGGATTGCAGTTCCCCGAAGAACACATCCCTTACAGTTTTGAAACTACAGTAAAAGTGCAGTAACTGCAGTCGACTGTGGTATTTTGGACTGCAATCTTTTTTCAGAAGGGATGAAACACTGATCTTGATGTATAATGAAAGTAAGGCTTAGCTTAGCAAAATACAGTAAGTGAGGGACTTTTATTGCAGCAACACCTCTCGTCAATCTCCTGTCTTTTTACTGCTTCTTACTATACCTATTAAGCTGTACTGCAGCAGACTTTAACAACACCTTGATTGACAGAGGGAAAGGTTTACATAAAGTTTGATCTCAGGGTTGGCTCCTGTCTTGCTCTCTCGTCTCTGCTGCTGTGAGTTTCCTGTGAGTTGGAGGATAAGTGGCCCTGTGTTTACATGTCAGCGCCCCAGTCATAACTCTCTGGCCAGGCCTGAGTAAGCTCTCTCCTCTGTGCCTGCCTGCTCTTTTCATTTGCAGGTCTACTGCCTGGGGCCTAGCTGGGGCATGCAGACTATGATTTAGATGATATTTATGCTCTTAGCTAATTGATTTAGGCTGGACCTCCTTCCCCTATTGTCAGGCTGTCAGGTCCTCTGCCTGGCCCTGTAAAACTGCATTAGCATTATAACTGATAGATTGGCAACACCGTCCACACTCCTCTCCAGCAGCAGCCCATCCCTATAGCCGCGCCCAGTCGCCACTGCCCGGCCAGAGAGTAAATGGACTTTGGCGGGAATCTGATTAGGCAGCAGTTTACTTGGTTAGAGATAGAGGATCAGGAGCAGCAGAGAGAGCCCATTAAACAATGCTGATCCTTAGATAACCCTTATCCAATTAGAGCTGCAGAGCACAGTCCATTTATCCATTACACTGGTGGTGGCTTCATGAAAAATGCATTATGCATGTTTTAACCAGTGTTTATACTCCTAATATTTATTCTCTGACATTGTATCAGTTTGCATAACAATAATATGTACATACATTTTTGTTCTCTCGTTTTTCATGGGGTTTATCATCTTTATGTAGCCTACTGATGGACTCACCATACAGATTACTGATCTGTTTTTATTTGCCATGTACAAATAAAAGCTAGCTTACCAAAGTTAGCTGGCTCACCAACAGCTCTCCTTCATCCCTGAAATGTTCAGCATGCATATACAGTGCATTCGGAAAGTACTCAGACCCCTTAACTCTTTCCACATTTTGTTACGTTACAGACTTATTCTAAAATGTATTAAATAAATGTTTTTCCTCATCAGTCTACACACAATACCCCATAATGACAAAGGGAAAACAGGTTTTTAGAGATTTTTGCAAATGTTTTAAAAATTAAAAAAACATAAATACCTTATTTACATAAGTATTCAGACCCTTTGCTATGAGACTCGAAATTGAGCTCCGGTGCATCCTGTTTCCATTGATCATCCTTGAGATGTAGCTACAACTTGATTGGAGTCCACCTGTGGTAAATTAAATTGATTGGACATGATTTGGAAAGACACACACCTGTCTATATAAGGTCCCACAGCGGCAGTGCATGTCAGAGCAAAAACCAAGCCATGAGGGCCTCCCGAGTGGCGCAGCGGTCTAAGGCACTGCACTGCAGTGCTAGAGGCGTCATTACAGACCTGGGTTCGATCCCAGGCTGTATCTCAACCGGCTCGTGATCAGGAGTCCCATAGGGCGGCGCACAAATGGCAATTGGCCCAGCGTCGTCCGGGTTAGGGGAGGGTTTGGCCGGGTGGGCTTTACTTGGCTCATTGCGCTCTCCTTGTGGCAGGCCGGGCACTTGCAGGCTGACCTCGGTCGTCAGTTGAACTGTGTTTCCTCTGGTGCGGCTGGCTTCTGGGTTAAGCGGGCGGGTGTTAAGAAGTGTGGTTTCGGAGGACGCATGACTCGACCTTCGCCGACCGTTGGGGAGTTGCAGCGATGAGAAATTATTGAAAAAGGGGATACAAAACAAAAAATACATGCATTGTCTGTAAAGCTCAGAGACAGGATTGTGTCGAGGCACAGATCTGGGGAAGGGCACCCAAACATTTCTGCAGCATTGAAGGTCCCCAAGAACACAATGGCCGCCATCAAGAAGTTTGTAACCACTAAGTCTCTTCTTAGAGCTGGCCGTCCGGCCAAACTGAGCAATCGGGGGAGAAGGGCCTTGGTAAGGTAGGTGACCAAGCACCAGATGGTCACTCTGACAGAGCTCCAGAGTTCCTCTGTGGAGATGGGAGAACCTTCCAAAAGGACAACCATGTCTGAGGCACTCCATCAATCAGACCTTCATGGTAGAGTGGCCAGACGGAAGCCACTCCTCAGTAAAAGGCACATGACAGCCTGCTTGGAGTTTGCCAAAAGGCACCTAAAGGACTCTCAGACCATGACAAACAAGATTCTCTGGTCTGATGAAACCAAGATTGAACTCTTTGGCCTGAATGCCAAGCATCACATTTGGAGGAAACCTTGCACCATCCCTACGGTGAAGCATGGTGGTGGCAGCATCATGCTGGGGATTTTTTTCAGCGGCAGGGACTGGGAGACTAGTCAGGATCAAGGGAAAGATGAACGGAGCAAAGTACAGAGAGATCCTTGATGAAAACCTGCTCCAGATCGCTCAGGACCTCAGACTGGGGCGAAGGTTCACCTTCCAACAGGACAACAACCCTAAGCACACAGCCAAGACAATGCAGGAGTGGCTTCAGGACAAGTCTCTGAATGTCCTTGAGTGGCCCAGCCAGAGCCCGGACTTGACCCTGATCGAACATCTCTGGAGAGACCTGAAAATAGCTGTGCAGAGACGCTCCCCATCCAACCTGACAGAGCTTGAGAGGATCTGCAGAGAAGAATGGGAGAAACTTCCCAAATACAGGTGTGCCAAGCTTGTAGCATCATACCCAAGAAGACTCGAGGCTGTAATTGCTGCCAAAGGTGCTTCAACAAAGTACTGAGTAAAGGGTCTGAATACTTATGTAGATGGGATATTTCAGTTTTTTATTTTTTATAAATTTGCAAACATTTCTAAAAAACGGTTTTTGCTTTGTCATTATGGGGTATTGTGTGTAGATTGATGAGGGGGGAAAACAATTTAATCCATTTTAGAATAAGGCTGTAATGTAACAAAATGTGGAAAAAGTCAAGGTGTCTGAATACTTTCCGAATGCACTGTAACAGTCTAACTGCTGCTCTGAATAGGTCCATGGCGGTTGGCACCAGCTGTAGTGCCACTGCAGTTCAAGGTGACATAGTCTTTGGTTATGTACTTTAACAGAATAATGGTCCTCTGGGGGGCCATTTGGGGAAGCGCTTAGGCGGACTGGGTGATACTTGGAATGTTAGTGGGTTTTTACTCTAATTTAATTTTTTTAGTTGCTATGCTTGTAAAAACACTGGTGTAATATCAGCACCTTGAGTCATCTCTTTAAAAAGTTATTTGCCATTTTAATGCTACGTGGATGATATTCTCAGTGCCAAATTGAAGCAATAACCTTCTCATAGATAGATACCATAGTATTTTATTTCTTATGTCCATCCAACACTTTGTTGCCTGCGATGACTTTGAATTGTTTGAATGTAGCTTTTGTTCTTTGTAGCCATTCATTATATGGTAGCTAGGTCTAACCCGTGTTTTCTTTCCCAATCAGAAGAAAAGGGTGATTCAGCCAATGAACAATTACATATGTAGACAGAAGGCATAACTTACTATCTCCTCCAAGTCCTTTTTAGTGATTTCAGACAGTCAAGGGCAAAGATGGCCGCTCTGTTGTTGTTTCACATTGTGGAGAAAGAAGAAACTTTGTTGCATTTTTGCATTTAAACTTTTCAACTATTTTCACTAGTTGATCACATACAATTATTATCAATCCATGCTCAGAATGAAGAATGGCACTGTTTTACTGCATATCCCATAATACATACAGTAGGACAAATGGAAAGGATAAATCTGTGACACATTTTTATTGCAGCATTAAACTGGTCATTGCCCTTAGCAGAAGCCTGTTCAACCAGGGTGAGAGGACATAGTGGTGGAGGGGAAGATCGCATTTGGGCCCTGATGATATCATAAAAGTGGCAGGAAGAAGAATTAAGAAGCCCATTAACTACGACACGCACTGCTCCTCTGTTCTCTCTCTGAGGTTGGGTTTAAATGCAAGCTGTATTCTTTCGGCAGTCTCACTCCGTGCCTTGTCATTGTCTGTCATCGTCTACCTGAAGTGGATCCTGGTTCAGATGGTCGGGTACAGTGCCGTTACAGCTGGCTCTCAGCCATTTGGAGTGAGATACTTTGTGCTTTGACTATGAGGGGACAAACTGCACTCAGGTCAGACAGTGCCATTGTGATACTCCCTGGAAAACAGCGGCAATTGTTACTGAATGGACAATCCTGGCTAAATAAATAAAATGAACATACAAGGTACAAGAGGTAAGTTGTCGTCCCATTGACAAGCAGCAGGTCATCTGACCATGTGTTCTCGCATACCCCGAGAGCATCTGGTCAGCGCGGCGGTGGGACAGGAATCCTCATCTCTCCCAAGTGGACATTCTCTCTTTTTCCCCTGACCCATCTGTCTATCTCCTCATTTGAATTCCATGCTGTCACAGTCACTAGCCCACTCAAGCTTAACATCCTTGTCATTTATCGCCCTCCAAGTTCTCTTGGAGAGTTAATCAATGAGCTTGACGCCTTGATAATTTCCTTTCCTGAGGATGGCTCACCCCTCACAGTTCTGGGTGACTTTAACCTCCCTACGTCTGCCTTTGACTCATTTCTCTCTGCCTCCTTCTTTCCACTCCTTTCCTCTTTTGACCTCACCCTCTCACCGTCCCCCCCTACTCACACTCATACGCTTGACCTCATCTTTACTAGATGTTGTTCTTCTACTAATCTCACTGCAAGTCCCCTCCAAGTCTCCGACCCCTACTTTGTATCCTTTTCTCTCTCGCTCTCCTCCAACACTACTCAGATGGTAATGTGCCGTCACAACCTTGGCTCTCTCTCCTGCTACTCTCTCCTCTTCCATCCTATCATCTCTTCCCTTCGCTAAATCCTTCTCCCTCCGATCTCCTGATTCTGCCTCCTCAACCCTCCTCTCTTCCCTTTCTGCATCTTTTGACTCTCTATGTCTCCTATCCTCCCAGCTGGCTCGGTCCTCCCCTCCTGCTCCGTGGCTTGACGACTCATTGAGAGCTCACAGAAGAGGGCGCCGGGCAGCCGAGCGGAAATGGAGGATTACTACACTGCGGACCTGTAATCTTTTCACTCCCTCCTCTCTATATTCTCTTCCTCTGTTTCTGCTGCTAAAGCCACTTTCTACCACTCTAAATTTCAAGCCTCTGCCTCTAACCCTAGGAAGCTCTTTGCCACCTTCTCCTCCCTGCTGAATCCTCCTCCTCCCCCTCCCTCCTCCTTCTCAGTGAATGACTTCGTCAACCATTTTGAAAAGAAGGTTGACGACATCCGATCCTCATTTATTAAGTCAAATGACACCGCTGGTCCTGCTCACACTGCCCTACCCTATGCTTTGACTTCTTTCTCCCCTCTCTCTCCAGATGAAATCTTGCGACTTGTGACGACCGGCCGCCCAACAACCTGCCCGCTTGACCCTATCCCCTCCTCTCTTCTCCAGACCATTTCCGGAGACCTTCTCCCTTACCTCACCTCGCTCATCAACTCATCCTTGACCGCTGGCCATGTCCCTTCCGTCTTCAAGAGAGCGAGAGTTGCACCCCTCCTCAAAAAACCTACACTCGATCCCTCCGATGTCAACAACTACAGACCAATATCCCTTTTTTCTTTTCTCTCCAAAACTCTTGAGCGTGCCAACTCTCTAGCCAACTCTCCTGCTATCTCTCTCAGAATGACCTTCTTGATCCAAACCAGTCAGGTTTCAAGACTGGTCATTCAACTGAGACTGCTCTTCTCTGTGTCACGGAGGCTCTCCGCACTGCTAAAGCTAACTCTCTCTCCTCTGCTCTTATCCTTCTAGACCTATCCGCTGCCTTTGATACTGTGAACCATCAGATCCTCCTCTCCACCCTCTCCGAGTTGGGCATCTCCGGCGCTGCTCACTCTTGGATTACGTCCTACCTGACAGGTCGCTCCTACCAGGTGGCGTGGTGAGAATCTGTCTCCGCACCACGTGCTCTCACCACTGGTGTTCCCCAGGGCTCAGTTCTAGGCCCTCTCCTATTCTCTCTATACACCAAGTCACTTGGCTCTGTCATATCCTCACATGGTCTCTCCTATCATTGCTATGCAGACGACACACAATTAATGTTCTCCTTTCCCCCTTCTGATAACCAGGTTGCGAATCGCATCTCTGCATGACTAGCAGACATATCAGTGTGGATGTCGGATCACCACCTCAAGCTGAACCTCGACAAGACGGAGCTGCTCTTCCTCCCGGGGAAGGACTGCCCACACCATGATCTTGCCATCACGGTTGACAACTCCATTGTGTCCTCCTCCCAGAGTGCAATGAACCTTGGTGTGACCCTGGTCAACACCCTGTCGTTCTCCGCTAACATCAAAGCGGTAACCCGATCCTGCAGGTTCATGCTCTACAACATTCGCAGAGTACGACCCTACCTTACACAGAAAGCGGCACAGGTCCTAATCCAGGCACTTGTTATCTCCCGTCTGGATTACTGCAACTCGCTGTTGGCTGGGCTCCCTGCCTGTGCCATTAAACCCCTACAACTTATCCAGAACGCTGCAGCCCGTCTGGTGTTCAACCTTCCCAAGTTCTCTCATGTCACCCCACTCCTCCGCACACTCCACTGGCTTCCAGTTGAGGCTGGCATCTACTACAAGACCATGGTGCTTGCCTACGGAGCTGTGAGGGGAACGGCACCTCCTTACCTTCAGGCTCTGATCAGACCCTATACCCAAACGAGGGCACTACGTTCAGCCACCTCTGGCCTGCTAGCTCCCCTACCTCTACGGAAGCACAGTTCCCGCTCAGCCCAGTCAAAGCTATTCGCTGCTCTGGCACCCCAACGGTGGAACAAGCTCCCCCACGACACCAGCACAGCGGAGTCACTGACCACCTTCCGGAGACACTTAAAACCTTGCCTCTTTAAGGAATACCTGGAATAGTATAAAGTAATCCTTCTTCCCCCAACCCCCATTAAAATAAAATTAATAAATAAAAAAGGTGGTTGTCCCACTGGCTATCATAAGTTGAATGCACCAATGTGTAAGTCGCTCTGGATAAGAGCGTCTGCTAAATGATGTAAATGTAAATGTAAATGTCATCTGGAGTTCCACACAGGGGCAGTTAGTGTTAGAATGTAGTAGAAGTAGAACTAAAGGCCTCAGGAGTCTACTATGTCAGGGCATGTCAGATCTAAGGAACTCAACGACTGGTTCTGTATTTACAGGGGTACGTGAAAGACATTCCCATGGTAGAAAAGGTGTCTGTAATCCTGACAGTTCTGGGTCGTGTTAAACTATATTTCAAAATAATTTGTAGTCCCTGGCAAAGATATACAACAGAGGCTACAACCTGCATTGCTGTACTCACATACAGTGCATTCGGAAAGTATTCAGACCCCTTGACTTGATCCTCATTTTGTTACGTTACAGCCTTATTCTAATATTGATTAAATAGTTTTTTCCCTCATCAATCTACAGACAATAACCCATAATGACAAAGCAAAAACTGGTTTTTAGACATTTTTGCAAATTAATAAAACAATAAAAAACTGAAATATAAAAATTCAGACCCTTTACTCAGTACTTTGTTGAAGCACCTTTGGTAGCGATTACAGCCTTGAGTCTTCTTGGGTATGACGCTACAAGCTTGGCACACCTGTATTTGGGGAGTTTTCCCCATTCTTTTCTGCAGATGATCTCAAGCTCTGTCAGGTTGGATGGGGAGCGTTGCTGCACAGCTATTTTCAGGTCTCTCCAGAGATGTTCGATCGGGTTCAAGTCCGGGCTCTGGCTGGGCCACTCAAGGACATTCAGAGACTTGTCCCGAAGCCACTCTTGTGTTGTCTTGGCTATGTGCTTAGGGTCATTGTCCTGTTGGAAGGTGAACCTTCACCCCAGTCTGAGGTCCTGAGCACTCTGGAGCAGGTTTTCATCAAGGATCTCTCTGTACTTTGCTCCGTTCATCTTTCCCTTGATCCTGACTAGTCTCCCAGTTCCTGACGCTGAAAAAAATCCCCACAGCATGATGCTTTCACCACCATGCTTCACCGTAGGGATGGTGCAAGGTTTCCTCCAGACGTGACGCTTGGCATTCAGGCCAAAGAGTTCAATCTTGGTTTCATCAGACCAGAGAATCTTGTTTCTCATGGTCTGAGAGTCCTTTAGGTGCCTTTTGGCAAACTCCAAGCGGGCTGTCATGTGCCTTTTACTGAGTAGTTGCTTCCGTCTGGCCACTCTACCATGAAGGTCTGATTGATGGAGTGCTGCAGAGATGGTTGTCCTTCTGGAAGGTTCTCCCATCACCACAGAGGAACTCTGGAGGTCTGTCAGAGTGACCATCGGGTTCTTGGTCAATTCCCTGACCAATGCCCTTCTCCCCTGATTGCTCAGTTTGGCCGGACGGCCAGCTCTAGGAAGAGTCTTGGTGGTTCCAAACTTCTTCCATTTAACAATGATGGAGGCCACCGTGTTCCTGGGGATCTTCAATGCTGCAGAAATGTTTTGCTACTCTTCCCCAGATCTGTGCCTCGACACAATCCTGTCTCAGAGCTCTTTGGAGAATTTCTTTAACCTCATGGCTTGGATTTTGCTCTGAAATGCACTGTCAACTGTGGGACCTTATATAGACAGGTTTGTACCTTTCCAAATCATGTCCAATCAATTGAATTTACCACAGGTGGACTCCAATCAAGTTGTAGAAACATCTCAAGGATGATCAATGGAAACAGGCTGCATCTGAGCTCCATTTCGAGTCTCATAGCAATGGGTCTGAACATTCTGTTTTTTATTTTTAATACATTTTCAAAAATTTCTAAAAACCTGTTTTCACTTTGCCATTATGAGGTATTGTGTGTAGATTGATGAGGACCATTTTTTATTTAATCCATTTTAGAATAAGGCTGTAACGTAACAAAATGTGGAAAAAGTCAAGGGGTGTGAATACTTTCCGAATGCACTGTATAATCACATTTACTGAGAAAAACCTTAACTCGCTCAAGGTCAGGTTTCTTGCTGAGTAACATGACAGCAAGACAGGCTGTGTCCATTCTACCAACAGGAGGCTGCATGCCTTCTCTCTAAATAATGCTAGTTCATTTCCATCAATCTTATGGCCTGGTGATGTACAGCCCTAATGAAGCCAGACAGCGCTGCCTGGTGGTCCTCCCATACTGAGAGTGAGAGATAGAGAGCCTCTCTGTAAATGAGCTGCCATCTCTATCACCAGGGTGATGCACAGTGCAGGCAGTAGCACCACACCAAGCCTAGTATACAGCTGTGCCGTGTGTCCTGGATGCTGCTGCCTGCTTTCTCTCTGTCTCTCCCTGTTCCCCCAAAGAAAGGTGGATATTGCTCCTTCTTGCTGTTGAGAATGGGGCTGCCTCCTGTGACAAACTGCTCTAGAATATGCGGTCAGCATGAGAGGCCACAGTAATTAAGACTGAAGTTTGAGGAATAGCCTTTGTGATAAACAGTCAGACCTCGAAACACCTCCAGACTCAGAGTGGGCAGATGAGAAATCATACAGTGGCTTGCGAAAGTATTCACCCCCCTTGGTATTTTTCCTATTTTGTTGCCTTACAACCTGGAATTAAAATGGATTTTTGGGGGGTTTGTATCATTTGATTTACACAACATGCCTACCACTTTGAAGATGCAAAATATATTTTTTTTGTGAAACAAACAAGAAATAAGACAAAAACACAGAAAACTTGAGCATGCATAACTATTCAAGAATTTCCCTGTATTTAGCGCCATCCATCATTCCTTCAATTCTGACCAGTTTCCCAGTCCCTGCCGATGAAAAATATCCCAACAGCATGATGCTGCCACCACCATGCTTCACTGTGGGGATGGTTTTCTCAGGGTGATGAGAGGTGTTGGGTTTGCGCCAGACATAGCGTTTTTCTTGATGGCCAAAAAGCTCAATTTTAGTCTCATCTGACGAAAATACCTTCTTCCATATGTTTGGGGAGTCTCCCACATGCCTTTTGGCGAACACCAAACGTGTTTGCTTATTTTTTTCTTTAAGCAATGGCTTTTTTCTGCCCACTCTTCCGTAAAGCCCAGCTCTGTGGAGTGTACGGCTTAAAGTGGTCCTATGGACAGATACTGCAATCTCCACTGTGGAGCTTTGCAGCTCCTTCAGGGTTATCTTTGGTATCTTTGTTGCCTCTTTGCCTCTTGCCTGGTCCGTGAGTTTTGGTGGGCGGCCCTTTCTTGGCAAGTTTATTGTTGTGCCATATTCTTTCCATTTCTTAATAATGGATTTAATGGTGCTCCGTGGGATGTTCAAAGTTTCTGATATTTTTTTATAACCCAACCCTGATCTGTAGTTCTCTACAACTTTGTCCCTGACCTGTTTGGAGAGCTCCTTGGTCTTCATGGTGCCGCTTGCTTGGTGGTGCTCCTTGCTTAGTGGTTTTACAGACTGGGGCCTTTCAGAACAGCTGTATACATACTGAGATCAGGTGACAGATCATGTGACACTTAGATTGCACACAGGTTGACTTTATTTAACTAATTATGTGACTTCTGAAGGTAATTGGTTGCACCAGATTGATTATTTAGGGGCTTCATGGCAAAGGGGGTGAATACATATGCACGCACCACTTTTCCGTTATTAATTTTTTATAATTGTTTTTAACAAGTTATTTTTTTCATTTCACTTCACCAATTTGGACTATTTTGTGTATGTCCATTACATGAAATCCAAATAAAAACCCATTTAAATTACAGGTTGTAATGCAACAAAATAGGAGAAACGCCAAGGGGGATGAATACTTTTGCAAGGCACAGTATCTTTCCCCACAGGAGTTTAACATTGTATTTTTTTTATCTGAATGATGATCTTTAATCCTTTAGTTGTGGCAGATCCTGTTGATGAAGAGGACCACAGTATACAAATGACCTTAACTGGCAATCAATACAGTCTCCTGAGGGTTGCACTCAATGTGCCAAAGGGATGAACAGGGCAGTTTTTCCATGTTATTAATTCCACTTATTGAGACTGAGCCAGGTCATTAGCTGTTTATCAAGAATGATGCTGGCACCTATTTCATAAACAGCACTTTCATTACTACACAACCGTAAGCTCTAAGTGTGTTTTCATCCATCTCTTATAGGCTGATGGTGAGGAATAGACTTAAGCAGGAATCGCAGGCCCTCAACAACCATTTTTTCAAAGCAACCAGTGCTGGGCTTTGTCATAAAGAAATAATAAAGACTGTAAATGTCTTTAGGGGTTGTGATTTGCTCGGGCTGTCCAGGCTGAAATGAGGAGACGAGTCTCTGTGTTTTAATTAACTTCTCTCTCCTCCGGTACATACAGAGGACAGAGGCCCAGGATAAATCACCAGAGACAACACCAATATGCCTCTTTATTAGAGAGCACCACGCACACCCTTTGACAAACTACATGTCAGCTCCTCAATCATAAAACAGGGCTGGGAGGACAATCACAATTTAAAGAAGGACATTCATAATATTTTGTCTGCACTCTGACGGTCTCTCAAGATATTTTAATATTTTCTGCTGGCTTGACTTGCCTAAAAATGTTGTGCTGATCTAGAGATCTGCTCTTGTTGGGAATGAGGTGAGAGCTGTATGTGAAACACCACAAGAAAAAGTACATTAAAAACACATGAACAGCATATAAACCAACACAGTCATGCATATACTCTAACAATGAATGGTTCAGTGGTTTCATGGTAGTCTCATGCAATTACGGTTTGCTCAAGAGACGGCGACATTTTCTCTGCTGCTACAAATGTCATTAAGTGGGAGGATGCAAAATGTGAGGTGAAATGGTTTAAACATGGTATTATATTGGTCTTGGTTGGTTTTAGAACATTGTATCCCCACAGCCGTCACAAGCCAAGCAGAGGAGTCCGGTTCCTGAACAGTGGCCCTTACTCTGCTATCAGTGGGGAGTAATTACATGGTAACAAGGAGTGAATGTTATTGATTTGACCTGCAACTGGAAAGTCACCCTGTAACCGCAGGTCAGCTCTAGGACTTGTCAGAGAAAGATGGGGTGAGAAAGGGATAGAGAGGGGTAGAGTGCTGACCATGAGAGTGAGTGACTAAGCACACGATGCCACTGTGATACAATATAAATATATATTTATAACCTATGGATTTAAACTTGAATTGATTCATGCATTGCAAAACTAGACAAAAAAAATACCCTTGGCTTCACCCTCTGCAACAGATAATGTAACCTTTTCTTAAATGTAATCAATGTACTGCCTATCTTTTAAATCTGTGGAAGACCATCACCCAAGAACGACCAGATCCTCCTACATTTGTTTTGTTAATCATTTTTTTGTTTGTTTTGTTTTAAAAGCAACTTTGAGATTCATCCATTATTATTTTGTATGTATTATTATTCGTTTATATTATTCTTATTATTCTTATGTCTCTGAAAAGATCAGCCAAATGTGAAAGACAGGAAAGGAATCGATTATGGCGTAAGAGGAAAATGGTTCCATGTACACAGAGTGTACAAAACATTAAGGACACCTGCTCTTTTCATGACATAGATAGGGGGGGGGGGGGTTCCTAATATTTGGTATACTCAGTGTATAACAATTGCCATTCCTATACAAGAGGAAAAGGTAATGATTATAATTTAGTTTTTGTGGTTAATAATACTTGGTATTATTCTCTCGGTCGATGGTACTGTTATTGGGGTCTGGGCCAATCCTTAAATGTCACGAGGAATTACTTTAGCCCTGTTCTCACTCATGTAAACTGATAAATGTGACGACTTCAAATACCACCAAAATAATATATATTTTTGTTACCTTTTCCGACATCAATGAAGCCTTGCAGTACTTACAGTATATTGTGTCATAATATCAGGGTTCAGATGGACCTGCAAACTGTATTGTTACAGGATCTGAAAAACCACGATCAGTCAATGGGAAATATCATTATACTCTTGGGTAAAGTGTTTAGCACAATATCTGTAGAAATGTTACAAATAGGGAGGTTCAAGACCCTCGTAAGACATTACAGTAAAATGGAGGGATGTATTGCCAGAGGAAATAGCAAAATGGTATTATACTGGGAAAGATGGGTTAATCTGAGGACATCGGAGGGTTGGAGTTAAGACCAGAATGAATGGTGTGTTGGCCGCTGCAGGAGAAAATTCAGCACTTGCAGAATGAGGAAATTAGGAATATACTGTATGTATAATAATTTAACTACTGTACATGTACCGTACATGTGAGAAAATATAGCTGTAAGTAGCAGTAAAAGTATTTATATTTTACTCCAATCAGGGACAGGGTGGTAGGGTTGGGGAAATAAAAAATATAAATAAATATAAGGGGGATTAGAAATTATGCAAACTATTAAATTGATAAAACCCCAAATCTATCTGCAATATTAAAGCTGATCTACCCCTTCTTCAACTGACCCATAAACCCATGTCTAATTCTGAGATCTGCTAAAATGAATTATTATCACTGTGGTCTGACCAATATCCTCACCTCTTTAGCCCATTAATCTCTCTCACACACACAGCTTTTTTTAATGTGAATTTTCTGGACTTTTTGGGAATAAAAATGTCTTCCCATTCATAATCCTATTTTTCCCTAACTCCTAAACCTTAACCCCAAACCCTGAACCTTTAAGCCTAAAATAGCATTTTAACAAATTCAGGACATGGAAAAAGTCCTGACTTTTCAGATTGTTTCTTGTTTTCCTACCTTGTCAGGACATTCTGGTGAATTGTTTCGACATTCTGGTCCTGATAATGTAGGAAAACATGTACACACACACACCAAGGACCACTACCAACCCCATTCCCTGCCCAAAGCCACAGAAATTAAATTACCCTGTGCACTGGGCTGGAACCCTGGCCTATGCTGAACTGCCTGAGTGACCTGCCAGAGGGGTCGTGGAGTTCAGGCTACCTTCACATACCTTCTGTTGTCCTCACTTGGTGTTCTGTGGTATAAGAGTTGGGGCCTTATGTGGCTTTGGGATCTACAGACTTACCCACTGTTCACCTGGTTACCTAATGGGATCCACAGACTTACCCACTGTTCACCTGGTTACCTAATGTCACCACAATCAAAAGTCTTACCATGCTTAGGAAAACGCACAGGTACTAGGTGTTAGTTAGAAAGGTTAACAGCTGAGAGATGTAAATCACAATTCAGAAATTGCTATTCCAATCAATGGGACAGCACCATGGGGAGTAGTAGGTAATGAAATGTAGGAATGGGACCAAGTGTGTTTATGCTAATGATTCATCCCCTGCCAGCCACCTCCACTCCAGACGCATTCAGTCCCTCTCAAAATCAATCAAGAGCAATTCAATCTGCCCAGTGATTTAGCGAGTTTGATTTTGGACACAATATGGCTAAGCTGTAAAATATGTACGATACAGTTGATGGTTCTCTATGGATGGAAGCAACTTTGTAAATACTTTACAGACAAAGTCACGAATGCACATACAGTATGTCAGCACACTCGCACACAACCGAAGCCTATGATTCTCAATGACAGTGGGTGACAAGTGACGCAGCACCAGTTCAGAGCAGACATGGGAGGTGCTACAGTGACAGATGTTTTTAATAAGGCTTGCCTGCATTCAAGCCACTATTTCTGTGAATGATGCAACTGCAGTGTTGCCACAACCCCATTCACACAGCCATCCCTCACCGGCAGACACAAGGATGTAGCTATTTCTAAAAATGCAATCTCCCTAAATCCCAATCTGCATCTGAGGATAAAGATGGATCATGATGTCAACGAGCACTGACTCCAGACAGAAGAGGAGCCACAACAGGCTGGGGATAGTGGCATGTGGAGAAGAACAATTCAGACAGCCACTCCTCAGGGTCACCTCCATCCACTCCTGCCCCTCTGGAGAGAAAAAGAGGACTTGCTAATGACTAAAGCAGTGTGGAATGCCTTAGTTGTATAGGCTTCCTGTGCATCTGATTTGGCAGGTATTTGTCAGAGAGCCTGCTCCTTCTCTGGTGATGGCCATTTGCCTTTCCTATTTATTACAGGATCTTGAAAAATACAATTGGTAAATTTGAGGTTTATGGAATATAATGTTGGTGTCTACTACCATCTGGTGGCCAATATACTCTAGTTTTGTAGTGGGTCAACATACAAAATGAATGACGACATACACTGAGTGTACAACACATTAAGAACACCTGAAACCAGGTGAAAGCTATGATTCCTTATTGATGTCACTTATTAAATCCACTTCAATCAGTGTAGATGAAGGGGCGGAGACAGGTTAAAGAAGGATTTTTAAGCCTTGATACAATTGAGATATGGATTGTGTATGTGTGCCATTCAGAGGGTGAATGGGCAAGACAAAATATTTAAGAGCCTTTGAACGGGGTATGGTAGTAGATGCCAGGCACACCAGTTTGTGTCAAGAACTGCAACGCTGCTGGGTTTTTCACGCTCAACAGTTTCCCGTGTGTATCAAGAATGGTCCACCACCCAAAGGGCATCCAGCCAACTTGACACAACTGTGGGAATCATTGGCGTCAACATGGGCCAACATCCCTGTGGAATGGTTTCGACACCTTGTAGAGTCCATGCCCTGACGAATTGAGGCTGTTTTGAGGGCAAAATGAGGTGCAACTCAATATTAGGAAGATGTTCCTAATGTTTTGTACAATCAGTGTAAGTTGCTGCTGAAAAGTGGAAAGTCCATCTTCCATAGGGGAACAGAGCCTATATAATTTTGACAACTTTCAATGATTTTCTGAATTTAAATGTACATTTTATTAAATGAAATAAACCCAAAACATAGTTGGGTTATGTGGAAATCACCTTGGTCTAAATGTAACATCTCAGACGTTTAGTCTGCTCATGACTGTTGCCTGGGTAGTTGTTTGGGGTGAAGAAGGGCCATAGGAAAGTTTCTTTCTCTTGAGCTGCAGGGCAGGCCTTGTGACGGTGTTATTGGAGCTGACAGCACTGCATTCTCCTCATTCAGTCAGTTGCACTCGCTGATCTACCGGTAACAGGCTCACTCCTCAGGGATGGCCTTGACTGTTTACTTTTAACGTTTGGCATGCTCAATGAATCCCATCCTGGTTGTCCAGCTGAATTTGAGGCCTTTCTCATCTTCTTCTCCTCTGACTGGACCCCCCTCTGTTCAGCCTCACACAGCTGCCATCCTTACACATGAACTGAAAGGGGCTCGCTGCATTTAGCAGACACTCTTATCCAGAGCAATTTACAGGAGCAATTAGGGTTAAGTGCCTTGCTCAAGGGCACATTGAATGATTTTTCACCTAATTGGCTTGGGGAATCCAACCAGCGACTTTTCAGTTACTGGCCAAATGCTCTTAACCGCTATGCTACCTGCCGCCCCATCCAAATTTGCAGTAGACAATTCACATATCATATCACTTGCGCCTGTCACAAGCATATTTACTATTATATTGACTGTAAGCAGTGGTGGAAAAAGTACTAAATTCTCATACTTGAGTAATAGTAAAGATACGTTAATAGAAAATGACTCAAGTAAAAGTGAAAGTCGCCCAGTAAAATACTACTTGAGTAAAAGTCTACACGTATTTGGTTTTAAATATACTTAAGTATCAAAAGTAAATGTAGTTGCTAAAATATACTTAAATATCAAAAGTAAAAGGTAAAGTACGAATCATTTAAAATTCCTTATATTAAGAAAACCAGACGGCACCATTTTCTTGTTTTTTAAATCTACGGATAGCCAGGGGCACACGCCAACACTTATACATAATTTAAAAACAAAGCATTTGTGTTTAGTGAGTCCGCCAGATCAGAGGCAGTAGGGATGACCAGGGATGTTCTCTTGATAAGTGTGTGAATTGGACCATTTTCTGTCCTGTGAAGCATTCATTTTCTTTAGGAATGTAGTGAAGTAAAAGTAAAAGTAGTCAAACATATAAATAGTAAAGTAAAGTACAGATACCCCCAAAATCTATTTAAGTAGTACTTTAAAGTATTTTTACTTAAGTACTTTACACCACTGACTGTAAGACATAATTAGCTGTTGATCAGACTACCATCACCCAATAATTAAGTCCTGGTTTATCATTCTTTCACTGTCCATTTATGGGAGGAGTTGGTGTCATGAGGAGTTGGTGTGACTAAATGGAGAATTACAATGCAGGGAATCAGAGTGCTGTGTAATGATCATCATCACATCATGATGCTTTGTTAAGTTGAGAAGCTACTGTTTGAGTTCAGTTTATCCCTTGCTAAAGGCTAGAGGAAAAAACATGTAACTAAAAAAGAGTAGTACACTGACATCTTCTGGTGCAAGGGCATAGCTACAATAATGTTGGACAAACAACTGTAGTGTATTCTCAACAAGTCAGTCAACAAAAATGATGTCCAACGGTGAATTAAAGACCCCCTAAAAAGTCACAGACAGCTCTCTCATTAGCAAGCCAATCCAATTAGTTTTCCATAGGTTCACCTTGTCATCAATGGAATTATAAATATGTTTTTATTGGCCTAAACTTCCACCTGGAGAAGGACTACCTTTGGCCAGCTACACGTTTACAATTTTATTGACAATATGCTCCAGGTAAGGACGGTTAACTGTCACCACACAGAAAGACAGTTGTGACAAAATGTTTCAAAGTTGTCTAAGTGATTTCTTTTTTTCTATATTTTGGTGTTCAAACCTCCGCCCCTATTCAACTGAGCACGCGCTGGATGCAGGCTCGGGAAAACGCCATCTTTAAACCCCAGAAGAAATCACAGTTGAGCGCCGGTGATCAACGACACACAGTGCCTGCGTTGGTTTTAAACTCTGCGGGTATCATCATGATCTGTTTGTTGACAGGCGAAACAAATAAGCAACTAATTGAAGGAACTGTAAATACTCAACCAAGCCACATTGTATGGTTTTAAAATTGTACTATCAGAAGGCTAACATCAACAACACTAGCTAGACAACAACGGACGAGTAATCAAGGCGTTGTTATTGAGCTAACTGTTTGCTGGTTTCCATAGGTGGCTTGTTAGCTAACCTGTATTGAAGGCACTTTGACATTCACATTACGTTGTTTTAAAAGGCTTGATTTGGACTCGACTGCGTGGCTGCAGTTTTAGTCCCGACTTCACCCCCTCCCTCCCCAGCGGCCCAGCCGGAGATGCGTGGAAGATGTCGGTTTCGGGTCTGAAGGCCGAACTGAAGTTTCTGGAGTCCATTTTTGATCCAAACCACGAACGCTTCAGAATTATTGACTGGAAGCCGGATGAGCTAAACTGTCAGTTTAATGTGACTGGAGAAAAACCGTTGATTATACATTGCAACATTACGGTAAGCAAGGAAACGAGGCTACATGGCTAGCTAGTTGAAGCTAAGTAGGTAGCTAACGGTAGCTAGTTATGGTTAGCTCAGAACACGTAGCTTTTTTAGCGTGGCGGCGCGGAACAACCGGACGGACAGATAGCTAAAGAAACACTCTGCGAATTGTGGCTAGTCGAACGTTAGCCAGCTATCATTTAGCTACTTTAGCTAAGCAATGTTTTTGTTTGTGACTTGTTTCTAGTAGGAGTCCCAATATTTGCATGTTAGCAAGCTAGCTAACGGTAGCTGACTTGTTTCTAGTAGTAGTAAGAGTCAAAATATGTGCGTGTTACTATTGTAGTTAACGTTAGCTAGCTAGCTAATATACTGAGAGACAAACAAGTCTTGTTGATTTTAGCCAAAGAGTTATCCTGAAAACTGGCATGACATTATGCTAGGGCCTAGGCTAGGCATGCTCTCTGCGTCACTGATGAACGTTGTTAACGTTAGCCATCTACACTTCCGCATTTACTAACGTTTGTTGATTGTTAAACAATTTAACTAGCTAGCTAACGTAGTGGTTGTTATGATTGCATGCTTCATGATCAACGCAATAAGCTCTAGCCCGTCAGCTGTCACTGATAACACTAACTTAATGCTAAGTTATCTATACTCATGACGTCAGTAAATAATTGCTAGCTAGCATGATTCAAAAGCATCACTTGTCAAAGAAACAGCTTCTGGTCTTGTCAAAAGACCGTGATCTGCCAGCTCAGCTTTTAGCTGGCTGGATGCTGTTGGTTTGTATTGTCCAATTTGCTTAGATAACTACATTCGTTTGACCAGCATACTGATTGAATTCAGTGCTCTTACCTGGCTAGTTAACATTCTATAAGAAATGTGAAATGGCCACCATCACACAACACATTAATTTAGCTTAATGTAAAGTAGTAATCAGCGATTTACATTTGTCAGTTTAAAAGGACTCTTGAGATTTCCCAGATTTTATGATTCAGACATGTCCATGTCACACTCCTGTTTCATTTTTAGGTTATTGTTCCAAACAATTTTGTCACATTTCTCAGCCTTATAATGCTGATTATTTTTGTTTCTTTTTTTCTCTCATCCTCATTGAACCCCATGTCTTACAGGAGTCGTACCCCTCCACACCTCCAATCTGGTTTGTGGACTCTGATGACCCGAGCCTGACACAAGTGTTGGAGCGCCTGGAGGATGTCAGAAAGGGCAGCACCCTGGTAAGATCTCAGCCCTACAACTAGTATAACTAACAGTTGATAGTGGAGTGTTTTCTTATGAACAGTTTGCATCTTATTTAATGTTTAGTAACGTCTATCTATTCTGTGTTCTTTCATCACAAGCACTTGGTTGGGCAGCATTCCTGTGTAGATTAAGACACGAGCGGTCAGCGAGATATGGTTAGGAAAACGTACCTCAATCCAGGGATGAGAGATGCGTGGTACTCTGAGTTGTCCCATTATCTTAACTGTTACACCGAGAAGATTGAACGACTGCTAGTTTTTACGGAACACTGTCCTTTTCGTCCTCATGCGAAAACGGCAGTTTACCTAAACTAGCAGTGCCTTTAAGGGGCCAGGCTGTATCTCAGCAGGAGCATTCTCTGTGCATTATGACGTTACAATGCCGTCCTGCTGAGCAAGCTCCATCAAAAGCAGGCAGATAATTGTGGTTCTAAATCATCTTTTGACTTCCATTTCAATCCCAGCTTTTGATCTATTATGTGAAGGCTTTGGAAGGAGGCTTCCCAGTGTTCAGATAATGAAACTGGATTATGACACTATATTTCCAGTATTTGTTTACAATTAAAATGTTGTTTAGCAGATGCTCTTATCCAAAGTAAAACAACCATATTATACGAAATGAATAGTAATCAAATCAACTTTGACTAAGTGTTATGCGGAGCAGGAGAAACATGTTGTTTTTCAGCCAATCACATCTCTTCTAATGACTAATTAACCATACCTGTTTTGGTGTTGTTGGGTAGAGCAGTTTTGATAGGAGAGTTGAGTGACAGCTAGGCTATTTCATACTGCTGTTCCAAGTGGTGTTGGAGGTTAAAGGGAGATGTATGTCAGACTAATTCAGGGCTGTACTCTGCTGCAGGACAGGTTCTCTGCCTGTTTCCTCTTGCCTTAGTCCCAGTTGTTAGACAGCTGAGGTATTGAACAGTGTTTTGAAGTCACCCTCATGTCACTCCAACATCATAGGACAGCCCTCTGTCATGTTTGGCATAAGTCTCAAGAGTGCCTCTGATGGGGAACTGGAGGGATGGATATTTTTGACAGGCACACTGCCACAGTGACACAGAGAGATTCAGCAGGCCAAAGGGCCTTGTCATGTGAATATTGAGGTCACTATTTTCATGCCAAGCAGTTCTCCAGGGTTTCCCCTATATTTATTTAGCAGCGGAGACTTGGCAATTAAGCCCTTTTTCTACTTACCCAGAGTCGGATGAATTCATGGATACCATTTTTTATATCTCTTGCATGCAGTTTGAAGGAAGTTGCTAACTTGTGTTAGTGCAAATGCTAGTTAGTAATGGTTTGCGAAACTACCATCAACTTCCTTCAAACTGCACATGAGTTCATCTGACTCTGAGTAAGTAGAAAAAGTGCAAGAGTTGGCAATTAAGCCCTATCCCTTTTAAAGACCTGCTCAGATGACTAGCCTACTAAGTATGTTTTATACCTCTCGCTTTGGGCTGGATGTGTCAATGTGTAATTCATACATGCATCATTTATGAGAAGAATTACTGTCTTACCTCAATTACCCTACATTTTGTGTGTCGCCGGGATGGAGGTATCTTCGGGCCAGTCTTACGAGCACGGGGTAGCCTAGTCTTTGTTTTTGAAATTACAGTAGGCTATCGGTATCCTTTATCGATAACCCTTTTCAGAAATAATGGAATGTGGCCCCTTGAAAGCGCTACAGCATGTTTGTCTGTCTATTAGGGTAGGCTACACTACATATTTTTAAATGCCAACACGAAACCTTCTCTGGAGACATGAGCAGGCATTTTACATGTCTGTAAAGGAATGAGGCTTCTGAAGTGGGACTAATGTCCATCACTAGGCAACCAGAACTGTCAATCAAATAATCTTGAGCTGCTGCCTGCACGCAGACCAATATCTCCTAAAAAAGTACTTTAAGGTTTGTTAAATACTGTGACTTACCAAGACATTTAGTAGAAATAAAACAAATTTTTCTACCATACCATAAAACGCAGCATAAAAAACACAGCAGCACATCAATTGGCAACGTTTATTGTTGTTAGGGAAAAAATACATTACATTTTATGCCGGAGCAGAATTCTGTCTCTTTTTCAAATTGTCTGAAAAGTTACCAATTGTCGCTATTGACATGTTACTGTAGCTGCGTTCTATGTCTGTAAAGGGTTGCGGTATATATAACTTCATTGCCTGGCCCTAGCAGTCATACATACGTAATAGGACTGTTCTGCATTGTAAATACATTCTTTGACTTAGCCTACTTACTCACACTGCATGTTCTGTTTGTAGGCCACCAGATCTGCTTTTATAGTACTCTTATCAAAGTTATCTGTGGTGGTTAGAATTTCTCTTTGCATTGTACAACATTTTCACCATGTATGGACCAGGCCTACATTCAGTAGAATACGTTTCTTCTATAGCAATACTGAGAAGCTTGCAGAGGTACACATTTCTGCCCTATGTTACTGTTGCTAAGGTGTCTGACATTCCCTGACAAAATCTTACCTTTCATGTTGTCTCTGAGGGCATGCCGTGGTGGAGGTAGAATGCCGTGAAAAAGTATTTGCCCCTTTCTGATTTTCTGAGTTTGCATATTTCTTACACTGAATGTTATCAGATCTTCAACCAAAACCTAATATTAGATCAAGGGAAGAGAAGTGTACAAATAAACACTTTATCATTATTTAATAAACAAAGTTATTCCACACCCAATGCCCTGTGTGGAAAAATTAATTTTCCCCTTACACTAACTGGTTGTTCCACCTGCAATGACTGCCACCTGCAATGACTGCAACCAACTGCTTCCTTTAGTTGTTGATCAGTCTCTCGCATCAAATTTTGACCCACTCTTTCATGTAGAACTGCTTTAACTCAGTGACCTTTGTGGGTTTAGGTCTGGACTGTGACTAGGCCATTCCAAAACATACAATTTGTTGCTTTTCAGCCTGATGTAGACTTCATTTTTCTGGTGAAAACCAAACACTGCATTCCACAGTAAGAACCTCATACCATTGGTCAAGCGTGGTGGTAGTGTGATGGTTTGGGGATACTTTGATGCCTCAGGACATGGATGACTTGCAATCATTGAAGGAACCATGAATTGTGCTCTGTATTAGATAATTCTACAGGAGAATATCAGGCTGTCTGAGCTGAAGTGCAGCAAGACAATGGTCCAAAACACGCAATCAAGTCTATATCAGAATAGCTGAAAAACAACACATTTGAATTTTTGGAATGGCCTAGTCAAAGTCCAGATCTGAACCCGATTTGCGATGTTACGGCAGGACCTGAAACGAGCAGTTCATGCTCAAAAACCCACAAATGTCACTGAGTTAACAGTTCTGCATCGAGGAGTGGGTTAAAATTCCTCCACAGCGATGTGAGAGACTGATCAATAACTACTACAGGAAGCGTTTGGTTGCAGTCATTGCAGCTAAAGGTGGCACAACCAGTTATTGAGTGTAAGGGGGAAATTACTTTTTCACACAGGGGCACTGGGTGTTGCATAACTTTGTTTATTAAATAAATGAAATAAGTATTTAATTCGTGTTATTTGTTCGCTCAGGTGCCCTTTATCTAATATTAGGTTTTGGTTGAAGATCTGATAGCATTCATTATAAAAAATCGGAAAGTGGGCAAATCCTTTTTCACGGCACTGTATCTGTGACATGTCTGTGCTGTGTTATCTAGCGCTGCTGACCTGTTCCTTGCCTGCCTGTCCTCCCTAACTCTTAACTGTGCCTGCTGGTACTGTCCCTCGGTCCCCCAGCTCCTGCAGCAGCTGAAGCGGCTCATCTGTGACCTGTGTCGGCTGTACAACCTGCCCCAGCACCCAGATGTAGAGATGCTGGACCAGCCCCTCCCTGCCGGCCCTGTAGGACAAGACCGAAAGGTAAGGACGCCAAATGTCCCCTCAAATATATATGTATACTGGTTTTCAAAGACTGCTAGGCCTATATATTTTTCCATTGGATGGCATTGAAGTGAAAAATAAGCATTTAGAGGCTTTTTCATGAAGACCGTCTCTTTTCACATACCTAAAGTGAGTCATGTGCCTAATCCCTTTGTTCAATTTTATTGTCAAAGCCATGAAGGAGATTGAAGACACTTAGCTAATGAAAGGGTTTAAAAACCTGCATGAAGAACCTAATAGTGTCCTGAAACAGTCCCTCAGCACAGACATTAATGATTAGTGCAGAGTCCCGGGGATGGAATCAATACTCTTCCTGTGCTCAGGGTCAGTGGGAGGTGCTAGCATTTACATTTAACATTTTAGTAATTTAGCAGACACTCTTATCCAGAGTGACTTACAGTTAGTGAGTGCATACATTTTCATACTGGCCCCCCCGTGGGAAACGAACCCACAACCCTGGCGTTGCAAGCGCCATGCTCTACCAACTGAGCTACATGGGACCAATAATGAACCTCATGACCAATGAACACACAACCATAGCCTCATATAGCCTACTTGAGGAATTTGAATTACTGAAGCAGAGTAGTTAAGTAGTAGCAGCCTGTACAGCTGTGCTTTTAAACTCAAACATTGATTATTGGGCTGAAATAAAAAAAGGAGGCCGGGGGGGCACTGTTGTGCTATGCAAGACAAGAGGAATGTTGTTTCTGACTACCCAGAAACTCAGTTACTGGTTTTGCACATTTCAGAACATTCCTACAAATATCTCTGCATTTATGGGGAGTTTTTTGTTACCAGACTTCAGGCGGACGTATAACTTGCTAAAGCAATTGGTGTCACTGAGTGTGGCATGTTAGGAATAAGTCTGTGAACTCATCTTTCTCTCTGTTTCTTTAGCATGGGGTCACAGACGAGGTCACGTCCGAGGAAGAGGAAGAAGAGGAAATGGGAGAGGTCTTTATCTCTTTCCAAATAAACGTCATTACATATAGCGCTGCACTGCACTATGCTGATATGAGCTGAGCCATGCTGGACGTCAAGCTCGATTAGATACTAGTCAATACCAATCACACATATTTGCAAGTGTTAACTTGAAGTAAAACATGTCTTCTAATGCTCTTATCTTGTCATTGTGTTGTGCCAGCAGGACATTGAAGACCTGGACCACTATGAGATGAAAGAGGAGGAGCCAGTGGATGGGAAGAAGTCTGAGGATGACGGCATCGAGAAGGAGAACCTGGCCATCCTGGAGAAGATCCGCAAGAACCAGAGGCAGGACCACTTGAACGTAAGTGCTCATTCGGTAAGGTGACTTTTCATACGCTTTTGGGGGATGCATGGGGAATATCTCTGTAGTTAGGCCTAAACAGTTTGCTGGACCCAGCACTGTTATACTGGGATGTCTAGAGTGACCCTTTATGATATAGCCATTATGCATGCATCTAACCAGTTTTTCAGGTGGCTCTGAATATAATGTATTTTCCATTTGTTTTCCATCAGTGTTTTACTCTGAGGGAATTTCTTACCAAAGAAGTACACCCAGATTATGTGGTTTAGGACTCCAATTTGTAAACAAGGACATAATCAACATGGATTGCGAAGACTAAATGACAGTGATTAGTCATTCTGATAGTAATCATGTTATCTAACATTTACCCATAGCTCTCTTAATTGTTGCTGTGGAATTCAGACGTTTCCCCTGAGTAGCTCCGAGAGACTTATAAACACATTTGTTTGTGCCAGATTATTTACTCTGCTCTCATCCTCCATAGTCCCTGCTGCATTCACTGGCTCTGCTCTTCAAATCTATCATTATCACAGATGAGAGCCTTGCTATGGAACCTGTGAAATTCTCCCCATTTATTGTAGGGAACTGTATACTGCCAAGTAGTTAGTTCTGAAGCATTTTGTCTCTGTATGCTGAACAATAACTGTTCTTTTATTGGAGTTTGTAGATTTTCTTTTTCTAAAGGTAGCTTAGTGGGTAAGAGCGTTGTGCCAATAACCGAAAGGTCGCTGGTTCTAATCCCCGAGCCGACTAGGTGAAAAATCTGTCTGTGCCCTTAAGCAAGGCACTTAACCCTAATTGCGCCTGTAAGTCGCTCTGGATAAGAGCGTCTGCTAAATGACTAAAAATGTAAATGTAAAAATTTGAGCTGGAAATGTAAACATTTGAATTAATCGTTGCGGTCACAGTATCTATGTGCATTATTATCCCCAATCGTTGAATGTGCTGTATGTTTGGGTATCAGTGTATTACCCTGGGTGTATTATGTGTTGCAGGGTGCAGTGTCTGGTTCAGTGCAGGCCTCAGACCGCCTCATGAAGGAGCTCCGGGAGATATACCGGTCCCAGAGTTACAAGATGGGTACGTACTTCACTGCAGCAGCACTAGAAAGCTCTTCAGATATGGTGCCAAAAAATACAATAAATTGACAGTTTGATTCAGAATGTCACTTACCAGACTATGCATTCTCTTCCAGGTATCTATTCAGTGGAGCTGGTCAATGACAGCCTGTATGAATGGCACGTCAAGCTGAGAACGTAAGTAACTAAAGGGGGGGAGACAAAATACTGTGGTTTAGACTGGAGGAACACTTAAGTCACAGTTAACAGGAAGCCTGGATCTCAGGATGAGGGTGGATAATGCCTTATAGCATTCACTGCTCTTTTGTTTCTGCACTAGGCCTTTTTACCATAGGAGTTGACAGTACTGTATAATTATAGCATGTGACTGATGTATTATGATGCGCTCTGTTTGCTCAACAGGGTAGATCCAGATAGTCCCCTACACAGTGACCTGCAGGTTTTAAAGGAAAAGGAGGGAATGGATTACATTCTGCTAAACTTCTCATATAAAGTAAGTACGAATGCTGATACTAGAAAGCAAAGACAATTTGGGAGTTCTCATTTTAATGCTATTTTGTGCTCAACCTGCAGGATAATTTCCCTTTTGATCCACCCTTTGTACGGGTGGCTTCTCCTGTGCTGTCTGGAGGGTGAGTTCAGTAAACTGCGTATGAGTGGAATGGTTTTGTTTTTCTGCGGTGTTTCCACTGTGACGGAGTTGCTCCCCTCACTTAACCTTAAAGGAAGGGCGGTCTCTTCTGGTCTAGACTGATTGTCAACAGCCAGTGAAAAGTGGCAGTTCCCTTAAAAGAGAATCTGTGCTTGTGGATAAGAGATTTATTGTGGCGTTTTGATCACCTTTATATCTACATATTCTAATATTTTCCTTTCACCTGCTGTCTTCTAAGTTATGTTCTTGGAGGGGGTGCCCTGTGCATGGAGCTTCTCACAAAGCAGGTATGTTTTTATGCCTCTGAATGTCAGTTCATAACTTGTCCACTGTTATTTCTCAGTGGAGGTAAAAGCTAGTGCGTTGATTATGTATCGTCACTTGATTTCAGGGCTGGAGCAGTGCCTATTCCATAGAGTCTGTAATCATGCAGATCAACGCCACTTTAGTCAAGGGAAAAGCCAGAGTGCAGTTTGGAGCCAATAAGGTAAGCATTGCTTGTCTAAGGGGGCAGAGAGCTTTGAAATGTGTTAACATGATGCATACTACAGGGTTTATTGACACTGTGTTCTGACATGGATAGAGGGGTGAGCTCCCTGCTGTGTTTGTGTGTGGCCTGCTGGTCCAAGCTGCTCTATGGAACTGAGGTATCACTATAAGCCCCCAGCACTTCATTTAAACAGGACGTTGTTACTTAGCGCCGCTGGGACAGTGCCATGCTGCTGATCTCTTAATGCTGGAGCTTCACATGAGTTCACTTCATGCTGTCATTTCTCTCTCCCTCTTCTCTCAGCACGGTCACACTAATCTGGCTCTGGGCTCCCAGTAGAATTTGGAGCAGACCAAATGACAGGGATATTTATAGAAAAGCTGCAGTCTGGGCAGTTTCAAGGAATCTTGGGCCCTGCTGCGTGAGAATCTCTGAGTTCTTTAAAAGTTAGGATGTAACCATGTACACCAAAGAAAGACTTGATACTCAGCTATGTTGATGTCAAATCTTGTCTAATGAAAGTGTTTATCATAACTGTCCTGAGGTTACTATAGTTGGGTAGGTATGGTTAATAAAATGTACCTATTAATCAAAAATATAAGAATACCAATGTTTCTGTTACCGGGTTGATACAACTCTGGCCTTATAAGAACCAGTTCGACTTTTAAGCTGAATTTAATACACCCACATCAGAGAAAATAGACCCAGCACCTCAGAAATTTTCCCCACATGGTCGACAATCTATTTATTACGATGTGATTAATGGTCACCCGCGATGCGCGCAAAAGTAGCATGAAAACAGGTCGGGCGGCAAAATTCTCTGGTGGAAGCTGATACAAAGGCATCTACCGTGCGGTCTGACTTCACCAAACTAATTCGCATGTATGTGATGGTCTCCCCAATATAAATGAACCTTTACACTGCTTGGGGCATTCATAAGCACTGAAGTTGAATATATGCCCTGTTTTTGTTTCAGAACCAATACAATCTTGCCAGAGCACAGCAGTCATACAAGTCCCTGGTCCAGATCCATGAAAAGAATGGTGAGTGTTACCTTCTCCAGTTAAACATCTTGTATCATATTTGACCTTGATAGTACATCCCTCCATGCATCAGTCAGTGGTTGAGGAAAATATTACAAGCACCAAGAGGGTTTCATATGGCAGCTATAGTGATTGTTCATAGGTCAAGATAAAATACAGCCAACTGTTTGATCAATCCTACTGTCTAAGATGAATTGACTCAGTGTTTTGTCCAGTATGTCTGAGTGCACTGTCTCTTGTCTGATCCTTGTAGGCTGGTACACTCCCCCTAAGGAGGATGGGTAAGAGGAGCGTTGCCATGCCTCTACTGAGACCACATGTCAACACCTTTCCCCCCCCATACTTTTCTTTTCCCTCTCTAACTGGAGTTTTCATTGGGAGTTTGATCCCAAGCCAATTCCACCCATTCTGTGACCATGAGAACCAAACAACCAATGGTTAAAACCCCCTCACTGACCAACCACCTTATCCACTTCTCAATAGGGGATCTACCCTCTCGCTATTTATCCTTCTCTCACTTGTGCAATCGCTCGTTCTGTTTTCTTCCTCTGTTATAATCCACCCTAATCCCTTGAGCATTGAATGAACTCCATATCTTGTGCAACTCCCTTAAATCCTACACTGGGCAAGAAGAGGTTACTTACTGCCTGTGATTTTGGGTCAAGGTTGAGGCATGGCTTTTGCTAGCAACTGAAGCTGTCTGTTGTCAGTCACATGACTGGGGCTGAGATTCTCTGGCCACAGACTGGAACAGAGAAAGGCCGGTGACATTTCCCCTGTGACAGTGGAGGCTGGGACGGACAATGAAACGCTGGTGGTGGGAATGAGCACCACCTCACTCCCCATGGATGGCCTCTGTCATGTTTGCTTGTGTATCTGTATATTGCCAAGATTCATCCTTCTGGAATAAAATGTCCTCCTGAGGCTAGCTTCCTTAAAAACTCCTGGTCTACAAAAGCCAAAGGCCCTGAATGGAGAGAGGAGAGTTATAGACTCCTGACCAAGGTGGGACTGGGACCGCTTAATGGAGGATATCCTATTGAGCACAAGAGGTGGAGGCCGCTGCCTCCTCCACCACCGCCCAGCCAATCTCCTCTCAGGCTGCTTTTGGCTTTTATCGGCAGCATACAGAGATATGACCAGGCTTTAGCAAAGGCAGGTTGGATTTAATCACTGTAATGTAGTTGAATTTAACTCCACATGTATACTTGTAAAGTTGTATTTCTGAGAATGGATTTAATTGTTTTTAACGTAACCTTGTGTGGGTCTTGGGGTCCGAGCGGGCAGAGACTGCGTTAGTATAGCCCTGGCTATAGCAGGGGCATACATTTCTCAAGGTGTATTTCAGACGTAGGATAACAAACCATTTGCTTCATGGATACTCTTGCAGAAGTTAAAAGGAACACCTTTAAACCATGTTTTTATGTAAGCATAGTGACTACTATTGTTTTTTGTTTTCCTGTATAAATTGAAGTACTTGCATTATTTTGTTAGTGGTTTCATATGTTCAAAAGTGACACCATTCCTTTTACTCAATGACACGGTGGTGCTTTTTTGGCATTCCAGATATGCTGGCTAATTTCCCCGGTGACACAAACCTGATGATCCTTTTAATAAGGCTATGCACACAATGGTTAGGAGGTAATATGTACACACAATAATTTCAAAACGTCTCAGTGCAGTCCCCTGCTTAATTTGAATCCATCCTCTAACTAGCTTGTTCACACTCCCATATCACCCATCCATGCCTCTCATGCCTGCAGTGGACTTCACTTCATACCACATGCTCAATAATAAAATATTTGTTGATTCCAAAAAACATTTTCAGGTCTGACTAAGGTGTGTAGTAATGCCTTTGACAAAAGACTGATGCCCACTGATTTCCATCCTTTGCCTCCCCTCTCTGGTACCTTGTTTTGTATCACCTATGACCTGACCCCCCTCATGATCTTTGTTGTCAGTGATGGAAGGAACCTTTTTTAGAGGGGTCATGAACCCCTAACTCATGACCATCCTCAGCACTGTCAAACCTGGAGCATGCCAAGTCTTAGCTATATGAATAATATGCAGAATACTGTGTGATGCATTTGATTGAATGTTATTACACACATAAATGGGTGTTTCTTGTGTGGATATTATCCACATTGTTAGAAGTCTGTTGTCGCAAAAACCAGCATAGGAACCAGCTTGTTCCTAGTAAATATTCAGCTTTTTTTTGTTCAATACTGTAGGTCAGCCCACCACACTAACCTCAACCAGAACTGTCACCCTTGTGAAATATACTAATAATGGGCGTATAATTAAGCTCCATCTACCTTTTATTTGTTGTAATGTCAGCCACCCCAGCTGTATACCACAATGCATCGCGTTCTGTCAAAATGGTGGCACTGACCACACTGAAGAAGACTCATTTAGAGGTTTAATACTGTTCACCCAACATGGTGACTGACTTCCTTACAATATGTCTACAACACATGGAGAACTGTTGATCATTGTCATAGACGTTAGGTGTTGGTACCAAGTGTTCCACTGCTTTCCCACATGGCTGACCTCATTGTGAACATGCCCCGGCTAGAAACCCCCTCCCTCCCTGTGTGTTCTCTAGAGAAGCAAACTCAGGAATACATAGCTACTGCACACTTGACTTAGCAAGGGATTGTTTCACAAATGTCACAAGATGCAAGTATATATATATTTTTTTCAATTACTATTGTTTACTTCTAAATTTGTTTCCCTTCATATAATTACAGTAACCGTTGCAGTAACCATTGGACTGCGCACTCTGCATTTGGCTTGTCTGAATATCTTTCTTTGTGGTAGTCACTGGTAAGACTAGTGGTAAGCAGGGTGTGGTGGAGTGATGAGATGGGACGGGCATGCTTGCTTGCTCTTTCTTGATATAGGCCCCCCTATATATACCATTCAATCCATCAGATCAGTTTTGTGATGCAGGAAGGTGAACCAACGCTTTATCTCACCCATTTAAGCTAATTTAACCTTTTGTCCTGGGTCTTTATGGGTGTTTCTAATCTAGGACATCTTCATCCTGTACCTCTGGTGTTGTAGTCTTTTGCATGTAGATATCTCAGCAAGTACTTTCACTCTGTAGGGACTAGTGTGTGTGTGTGTGTGTGTGTGTGTGTGTAGACAGGACAGTTCATCTATATTAGTTCGCACAGGTCTGTAGATGCAGTCTCTGGGAACAGATTCCTTTTTATAGATTCATGTAGGACTGACTCTCACCAGACCAGGTTAGTTCTAAAGGTTAACAATAGCAGAAAGGCAGACTCCAACACTTATGGACGTCCCGCCTGTGTGTTAGAAGTATGAGATTGGAAACAAATGGACTACTATACTATTCTTTCCACCCCAGAGCAGGACTCCAACTCAGTTTAAATCCCTGTGCCATCAGAGCGTTCATCAAATGGGCTTTTAACTCAGTGGAAGGCCCCATGTCTGTATTCTAATGTCAGTTGTGCAGTGAATTACAGCTTCTCTTATACAGATCCAGACCAAGTTGTCTCTCTGACTAACAACCCAGTGCTTTGGGAGATTTTGTTTGAGACCTGAAACTAATTATGGGTTGCTTTTCTGGCTTCATTTTGTGATGGCCGATTGGATGGGTTATAAAGTAATGCACTGTTAGCTTTGGTTAAACCATTTTCATTGCAAGGGTAATTTTGACCATGTACAGTAATTTGTAAACTTGCATCAAGTTTATGAATAAAGAATTCTATGAAATACTCCTGTGTGCTATTTGAGATGTGATACAGAGCTGTGTAAGTCTTATATAGGACCCTATGCTTAAGACTGAAACCAGGAATGATTATCAATATGCCCTTGTAGTGGACAGTTGTCATTTTGGCCAGCAGATGGTGACAAGTGTCCTATACATAAAGATGCAGTTTTCGCATGAGATTCTGATTTGTCTGTTCTCTAGCGCTAACCAAAAGGGCAGACGGGAATGTCTACCAGAGTGTTTTAAGTCCTAAAAGCAATGCTTTTGCTCATGGAAGAGCAGTGTAATCACACTGGATCTGGAACACTGGGTTTGGTTTGGAGGGCTAGTGTGGCGATACCACGTCAATAGATGGGGGTTTGACTAATTTAATACAGATCAGGGATATCTTGTGCAGAAAATCCATACAAGTAGTTTCACTGTTATTTGTCTTTTCTCTGGCTGCAGCAGATAAACACTAGAGGGTGCTGGAACATCGTTACAGAAAGTAATTGACACAGTGCAGTTGGAAAATATTTACATAAGTATTCAGACCCTTTACTCAGGAATTTGTTGAAGCACCTTTGGCTGCGATTACAGCCTTGAGTCGTCTTGGGTATGAAGCTACAAGCTTGGCACATCTGTATTTGGGGAGTTTCTCCCATTCCTCTCTGCAGATCCTCTCAAGCTCTGTCAGATTGGATGGGTAGCGTCGCTGCACAGCTATTTTCAGGTCTCCAGAGATGTTTGATCGGGTTCAAGTCCGGGCTCTGGCTGGGCCACTGAAGGACATTCAGAGACTTGTCCCGAAGCCACTCCTGCGTTGTCTTGGCTGTGTACTTAAGGTCGTTGTCCTGTTGGAAGGTGAACCTTCGCCCCAGTCTTAGGTCCTGAGTGCTCTGGAGCAGGTTTTCATCAAGGATCTCTCTCTACTTTGCTTCGTTCATATTTCCCTCGATCCTGACTAGTTTCCCAGTCCCTGCCGCTGAAGAACATCCCCACAGCATGATGCTGCCACCACCGTGCTTTACCGTAGGGATGGTGCCAGGTTTCCTCCAGATGTGACGCTTGGCATTCAGGCCAAAGAGTTAAATTTTGGTTTCATCAGACCAGAGAATCTTGTTTCTCATGGTCAGAGTCCTTTAGGTGCCTTTTGGCAAACTCCAAACAGGCTGTCGTGCCGTTTACTGAGGAGTGGCTTCCGTCTTGCCACTCTACCATAAAGGCCTGATTGGTGGAGTGCTGCAGAGAGGAACTCTGGGGCTCTGTCAGAGTGACCATCGGGTTCTTGGTCACCTCCCTGACCAAAGCCCTTCTCCCCCGATTGCTCAGTTTGGCCGAGCGGCCAGCTCTAGGAAGAGTCTCGTTGGTTCCAAACTTCTTCCATTTAAGAATGATGGAGGCCACTGTGTTCATGGGGACATTCAATGCTGCAGAAATGTTTTGGTACCATTCCCCAGATCTGTGCCTCGACACAATCCTGTCTCGGAGCTCTACGGACAATTCCTTCGACCTCATGGCTTGGTTTTTGCTCCGACATGCTCTGTCAACTGTGGGACCTTTTATATAGACCGGTGTGTGCCTTTCCAAATAATGTCCAATCAATTTAATTTACCACAGGTGGACTCCAAGTTGTAGAAACATCTCAAGGATGATCAATGGAAACAGGATGCACCTGAGCTCAATTTCGATTCTCATCGCAAAGGGTCTGAATACTTATGTAAATAAGGTATTTCTGTTATTTTTAATAAATTTGCAAAAATGTCTAAACCTGTTTTCGCTTCGTCATTATGGGGTATTGTGTGTAGATTGAGGGGGGGAAATAATACACTGCTCAAAAAAATTAAGGGAACACAAAAATAACATCCTAGATCTGAATGAATGAAATAATCTTATTAAATACTTTTTTCTTTACATAGTTGAATGTGCTGACAACAAAATCACACAAATTATCAATGGAAATCAAATTTATCAACCCATGGAGGTCTGGATTTGGAGTCACACTCAAAATTAAAGTGGAAAACCACACTACAGGCTGATCCAACTTTTATGTAATGTCCTTAAAACAAGTCAAAATGAGGCTCAGTAGTGTGTGTGGCCTCCACGTGCCTGTATGACCTCCCTACAATGCCTGGGCATGCTCCTGATGAGGTGGCGGATGGTCTCCTGAGGGATCTCCTCCCAGACCTGGACTAAAGCATCCGCCAACTCCTGGACAGTCTGTGGTGCAAAGTGGCGTTGGTGGATGGAGCGAGACATGATGTCACAGATGTGCTCAATTGGATTCAGGTCTGGGGAACGGGCGGGCCAGTCCATAGCATCAATGCCTTCCTCTTGCAGGAACTGCTGACACACTCCTGCCACATGAGGTCTAGCATTGTCTTGCATTAGGAGGAACCCAGGGCCAACCGCACCAGCATATGGTCTCACAAGGGGTCTGAGGATCTCATCTCGGTACCTAATGGCAGTCAGGCTACCTCTGGCAAGCACATGGAGGGCTGTGCGGCCCCCCAAAGAAATGCCACCCCACACCATGACTGACCCACCGCCAAACCGGTCATGCTGGAGGATGTTGCAGGCAGCAGAACATTCTCCACGGCGTCTCCAGACTCTGTCACGTCTGTCACATGTGCTCAGTGTGAACCTTCTTTCATCTGTGAAGAGCACAGGGCGCCAGTGGCGAATTTGCCAATCTTGGTGTTCTCTGGCAAATGCCAAACGTCCTGCACGGTGTTGGGCTGTAAGCACAACCCCCACCTGTGTATGTCGGGCCCTCATACCACCCTCATGGAGTCTGTTTCTGACCGTTTGAGCAGACACATGCACATTTGTGGCCTGCTGGAGGTCATTTTGCAGGGCTCTGGCAGTGCTCCTCCTGCTCCTCCTTGCACAAAGGCGGAGGTAGCAGTCCTGCTGCTGGGTTGTTGCCCTCCTACGGCCTCCTCCACGTCTCCTGATGTACTGGCTTGTCTCCTGGTAGCGCCTCCATGCTCTGGACACTACGCTGACAGACACAGCAAACCTTCTTGCCACAGCTCGCATTGATGTGCCATCCTGGATGAGCTGCACTACCTGAGCCACTTGTGTGGGTTGTAGACTCCGTCTCATGCTACCACTAGAGTGAAAGCACCGCCAGCATTCAAAAGTGACCAAAACATCAGCCAGGAAGCATAGGAACTGAGAAGTGGTCTGTGGTCACCACCTGCAAAACCAGTCCTTTATTGGGGGTGTCTTGCTAATTGCCTATAATTTCCACCTGTTGTCTATTCCATTTGCACAACAGCATGTGACATTTATTGTCAATTAGTGTTGCTTCCTAAGTGGACAGTTTGATTTCACAGAAGTGTGATTGACTTGGAGTTACATTGTGTTGTTTAAGTGTTCCCTTTATTTTTTTGAGCAGTGTATAATCCATTTTAGAATAAGGCTGTAATGTAACAAAATGTGGAAAAGGGGTCTGATTACTATCCAAATGCACTATATAGCTGTATTTTTTCCATTTGTTAAATTGGGAACATTCTCCCTCAGAAGCTGTTTTCATTATTGATAATTTGACATGAATATCACAAGTCAAGTCTGGTCGGCTCATATTCCCTCATCAATACTTTGGAGTCACACAGTGGTGGAGTGAGTTTGAGCAATCCCATAGATGAAGTCTGATGTAAAAGCCAAATTGATCCCAATGGGTTATTACAGGGAGCATTGCTGTAGTCGTAGTAAAAACACTGTTCCTTTTTTCATCAGACAGTCAAACAACATCCTGCCCTCCTTCAAATCCCTCTATACTGGTTGCTCTTCTCATCCCTGCACGAACAGTTATGGTTATAAACCACTCAGACCAAGTACAGACATTGTGCATTTGGAAAGCCTTTTAAAGTCCACTGGCCAATCACAAGGTACACTGGACCCAGTCAAACAGAGGCACCGCTCACTTAAAAGGTCTACCCACAGCGATCTCAGAGCACTGAAACTACATTTTCCATTGTAAAACATTGATAGCTTTAATCATATTTCTGAATATATATTTTGTATGCAGGGCAGGCAGTTCTCCGACTGAAAGGATGAGGAAGGGAGGGAGGAGGTAGGGAGCTCCACGGTTCCCCTAGTAAGGCTAATTGCCTGTTATTGAAATTATTTGAGTCATTTTTGTTGACTTGAAGTCTTGGCTGACTTACCTCTGGCTGCAGTGGAGCAAACCTCATTACCCGGCTCTGGTCATTTCTCTGTGGCTCCTCAGCCTGTCTCCTGACTCCGCGCCCGGCTCCAGGTCTGACAGGCCAGTCTGGAGAGGGACAGCGAGGATGGCTTCGGGGGGTGGAAAGAGAGTGTGTCCCTGTGATTACCTCTACGGAGCCCATACTGAGACTGGGATAATGCTGGCTGTTCCTTCAATCCAAGGCCAGATCCTAGTACACACTGCAGTTTGCTTTGCACACAGAATGTAGCTGTAGTTGATTGATAGCCTGCAGCTTAACGGTCGTTGTCCATCAGAACTCGACATGCACCAGCAGCTTTCCATCAGCCAAATACACAAGCATCACCCGGAGTCAGGGACTACATCAAAGCCATTGTGAGGATTTCATCTGACATACTTTTACATGTTCTCTGATAACCCTCTACTCACTGTTCAGCATCCTAACCTTACAGGTTGTGCTGTCAGCATGTTCCTCCAAATGGAGTCTGGAAAGAGATGCTTTCGCAGGTTCTCTGACATCAGAAGCTGCCTGTGTTGAGCATTAATCATAACACATTCTCCTCTCCTAGCATCATGCCCATGCTAATCAAGTGTAAAGGGTCTGGTTTGATTAACTATGAACCTGCTACAGTATATTGTGCACTAATATGCAGTGGTCTTGTGGTATGTAAGAATGTCTTCCTGTTAGAGAAAATTGGAGACACAAGCAGACAAAGGTCAGTTGTAATAACCTCTTCCTCTGAGGGGAACAACCGGGTCAAGGAGCAAGGAGCCAATCACAGTGGCCCTGAGTGACCTGCTGCTGCAGTGGAAGAGCTGGGCACCAATCAGACACAGGCAGGTGTAGCGATCATCCCCACAGATCATACAGCCCCAGTTAACTGGGAACATGTTCTTGTGCAAAAGCCTGAGGTATCTATAAAACAAATGTAACATTTCTTGAGTAAACTATCCCTGTCACATAAAATGGGGATGGAGGAGGAAACAAGACAAGTGATGAGTTTAAAATGGCCAATGGCAATGAAGGTGGAATTTAATTGTACCTTGGATTGAAGTAAACTTTGTCAGAGATTATGTTGTCATTTGTCTTGATTCTCTGAATACCAAAGTCCCTGCAAGGTGGACATCCATAATCATTCACAGCCTAGGGATCTATACTGTATATTAGTGTGTTGTAATACTGCTAGTTGATAGACATAAAGATGATTCATTCCATCAGAAGTATATCTATGTGCAGAATGTGTATTGAATTTCTAGCACTTGAATCGTCACATTGGATGGCATAAACTCATTTGTCCTGAGAGAACGGATCAGATTATGTTTGAATAAAGTTAGTTAGGTCAGCTTGACCTAACCGGGGGATGGTCTCTGCTTCTTTCTGTCATCAGGAGCACTGTCCTAGCGACTGAATGTCTCAATGCACCGCTGATGACAGTTCACCCCCTCAAGGGCTTGGAAATAAATCCCAAGAGAATATTGGACAGATGCCTGGGACACAACGCTGAATTTCAATTGGATTGTAAAGCATGTCCTTTCTCTCTCTCTCTCTCTCTCGCTCACTCTTACACACAGCATAGGCTGTTTATATTCTCTATAATGATTATTTGGCCTGGAGAACACAGTGGGCTGCTTATTTTCAGTGATGAGAGTTATATTCATATTACATAATTTCACACTACAAAGGAAGAGAGCTCATTTTATTTCATGACAAATATCCAAATCAGCATTTTAGGGGCATGTAATTGCAGGCCGCACCACGGTGAAAATGACCTTCACAAGCGTTTTCCATGTTGCTTTTCATAAATTTACTTCAAATGTATTCACGGTCTGCCTTTCAGACTACCACAATCAGGAGATGGGATGCATATATTACAGTAAAAGGCCAGCCTGGCAATCAAATTCTTTCCAGCTTGAGATCTATGGTAAATATTAATGGTGCATCCGCCTGCAGGTCACTCCGTCTTCTGGAAGTTTCAAAGATAGCGTCACAGACCAGTTAACCCTTTCAGGGAATGTATCCAGCCAGAGACATATTGGTCCATTCTCTTTCCACTCCCCCTCCACAAAACAGAATGCAATGTATCTTACTAATAATGAACTACTTGCCTGTTTTAATTGTCGAGCAATGCAAATGTTTCACATCAAGACTGTGCAACATTTCCAGAAAGATCTGAAATAAAATTAACAAAAATAACAAAAACTGTTAACACTGCTGTGGTTACCCAGATGACCGCACCATCATCTTGGGTGATATTTGGTTTCTCTGTGGTGGTCTTGCATGTCTATCCCCCCTCCTGTCAGATCAGAGATGGAAGACTGTCACAGTGATGATGTGCCTCCCTGCACAGGCTTACATGGAGCCTAAACTAAATGGATATCCATTATATGGGGTTATGATTCATTCTAGATGCTTACTCAATATTGTATGTGGGGGGGGGGCATTGTAGCAGAAAGTCCCCCTCAGACAGAACAAAGCAACGGACAGTAATAATGAACGTCCCTTTAGGTTTGGGTCCAACGCATCTTTGGGATTTAGAGGAAGCACAATATAAATCTCATGTATCCTGTGTGGCTTAGTTGGTTGAGCATGTTGCTTGCAACGCCAGGGTTGTGGGTTCAATTCCAACAGGGGACCTGTATGAATTCAGTACTGTAAGTCGCTCTGGATAAGAGTGTCTGCTGAATGATTTAAAATGTTTTATTATTATCCCTGAACACTGTAAGTTACTGGCCGCACCATTGTTTGTATGAGAGAGCAGAATTCAGCCAGTGGTGAGTGAAGGTTATTTACCTCTGCTATGATGCATCAGTGCCCTGCCTGGACTCAGGCTACAATTGCACTGGCAGATCAATGAGGAAAGAAATGATCTCACTGAAAAAGACCATCTATCGTATTGCGATTCTTAATGTGCCTAAACTACAGAGCAGAGTGATGGAACTGACTATTCGTCCTGACATTGATTTTAACTGGAGATACTGTCTCCTCTTTTCTCTCACACAAAGTGTCTTGTCGTGATAATTTGTAAGAGACAAGCAGTAACAAAACCCTGCTTTCCTTCCAGATTAACACTAGAATTGTGTGCCATTTATTCTAAGGAACAATTATTGAAGGTTGTTTCTGTTTTTTTTAAATTGTACGGTAAAATTATCTGTAAAATATTGTTTTTACTTTTACATCCATGTATAGTGATAATGAGAGAGTTTCTGAAGAAGTAAATTGAGGGACACTCAGAATGTGGAGTGACCAGGAAGCACAGCCAGTCATGTGGATCCTCTCCCCCCAGTTAAGAGAGGTCTGGCCTCAGGTGTCAGCCAGCCAGCAGCCTGGTCCTGATGGAGCACCCTCACTGTGTTCCCCTAATGAAGCACAGAAGCTGGACCCTTGGCTGCTTGATGGCTCTATCAGGTGGAGGCAACATAGAAGGGGAGCAGGAGAAGGAGGAAGCAGGTTTAGGTTGGAGGGACGGTGGGGGCAGATGGAGCCCATGGGGACATTTTCTTCTCCCTTTCTCTATTCTGAGGAGCAGCAGGAGAGATGTTCAGGTCTGCTGACAGATTGCCTGAGGTGAGGTGCACTTCCAGGGCTGATGAATGGGATGGCTATATTGGTTAAATTGCCTCTAACACCACCAGAGGGAAGATGGTATAAGAAAAGAGGAGTGCAGTATTCTCCATCACTTACAAATATGAATGATCTTTAAATGAGTGGATTCCAGTGAAAAGAAGAAGATGGACATTTTGACTTGAAGTAATGAGTATTGTGGAACATGAGACAGTGTTATTGGCACAAAGGTGTTTCTTTACAATGAATACTAACTACTGAACAGCCTGGATTTCCTGGATCATATTATCTAGAAACCACCATTTATATTCAGATACAGTTGTTTTATATGTAGAAAGTAATATAATAAAAGAAAACTAGAATCAGAAATGTGTCAAAAGTGTTACAGTATGGACACAAGGCTATGTCACATAACTGTTGACCAGGGATGAATGCCATATGTGTATTGGACACCAAGAGATACAGAACACCACTGTAAAGAAAAGGACAAGGGAAAACAAAGCAGAGTTATCTTTCTTACTCTCTCTCCTCTCCACAGTGAGATTACTTTTTAAAGGATCATTGTCTGTCTGGCTGAAGCCAGAGGGTAACAGCACTCTGGAGAGATAAGCTTGTGTGCCATCAGCAGGTTGCTTGTGATAAGCATCTTGTCAGTGTCTGCATCAACTTCCCGAGGAGGATAGATGTTGTATTACAGAACGTTAGACAACCTCTATTACCTGCAGATAAAGGCCCCATTCTATTCCTCCCATTTCGTCACACTGGCTGGCAGAAAAAGCAGTTTGACAGTCTTTCAATTAAGCCTGTTATCATTTCTCACAGCCAGAATGCTAGAGCGGGAGACAGATATGCTGAACGTTTATGCTGTACCATTTGTTATTGTACAGACTGTAGACACATAAGGCATTCTTCGTTTGTTTCCATATCCAACATCGTGTTTTCAGTGCCTGGTAATGCAATATGCCCACAACACAGAGAGAAGACATACATTACCTTGTGTTTCCTCCTGCGTCCCAAATAGATGGACATTCTCCAGGCTGTGTTAGTTGAGCATGAAATATGTTTGCATTATATTGTTTTCCGACAACCCAGAGAAGACACTTCATTTTCAAGTACATATGAATTATGCCCCTAAATAGACTTGTGCTTTGAAGCCTTGGGCGAGATAGAAGGAGATGAGGTTGGGCCAACTTCCTAGAGCCAGGAGTCATCAATCTCAGAGTTCATTCGGTTCACAAAGGAGGTCCTCCTTCACTGGTGAAAGCAGTCGATAGAGCATCGCTCCCCGAACGAACAATCCCATTATGAAGGCCCTCCACCTCGCCTCTCACAATGGGGGCCATCCAGGGAGGGGAGCTAAGCAGCCATCCATCCTAAAAGCAGTCAGGGACCAGGGAGGAGAGGTAGAAACACTGCAGGCAATCTCTCTATCCTCTCTCCTTCCTTCTCCTCAGAATGAAGGGGTGCACTGCACATCCTCATAATCTCCACATCTACCATAACCTTTGCTCCACCATCTCCCAAAGACAGCTGTTGGAGTTGTTACTTGTTGAGAGACATTTTGGAAGTGGCTTCTTAAGTGATAATGCCAGAGAAGCCGGTGTTTGGAGGATATATTGGCATGGGTGTTGTTAGGCCCGAGACAAGGTCGAGGGCCGGCAAACCGTGTCAATATATTCTCCAAACACCGCTTCGAGGGCATTATCACTTTTATACAACGGGTTACCAACATAATCATATAATGACTGACATATTTTAATTAAAAACCATATTTTGATTAATTTTTTCAAACTATTTAATCTTTCCACAAGATATAGTCCTGACACAAATCTAGGGTTGCTACCCAAGCCGGCTGGTCTTTCATTCTATTGGTTCATTTGCCAGAGACGCCAGATAAGTATTTTTGTTCTGTATTTATGGACGCGACCCAGTCATTCGTTCTAAATGTTCTCTTGCTTGCTAGATAGCCAACTATGGCTAACTTACAGTCACGTCAGTGCAGCCAGAATAACAGCAAAGTAGCTGCATTTGCATTTGTTTAAGCTGGTTTCTAGTGACATTTATTTGGATACATTCATAAGAATGAGCTAATTATGCGCAATTTCGCCTGGCATAGAAGATGTGCGCTCTCATCAGGACACTGTCATTCAGAGGAGCTAGCCAACAACACAGCGAACACAATCACTTCAAACCAAAGCTGGAAAGACTGCAAACTAGCTGCATTTCATTTTGTTTTATCTGTTTTCTATTGACATTTCTTTGTATTTGTCCATAATAATTATGCTGAATCATGATTTCGACTGGCTGAGAAACACTGCCTGCCTGTCTGTCTCTTCCCGACTCCCGACCCCTACACATTCATTAATATGGTACAGCTGGAGATCGAATTTCAATATTGAAACAATCTTGCAAATGTCAGATAGACAGACCGCAAGTTTTATACAAATCAAATCAAATCAAATGGTATTAGTCACATACACGTGTTTAGCAGATGTTATTGCGGGTGTAGTGAAATGCTTGTGGTTCTAGCTCCAACAGTGCAGTAATATCTAACAAGTAATATCTAACAATTTCACAACATATACCCAATACACACAAATCTAGTAAGGAATATTTAAGAATATATACATATATGGACAAGCAATGACAGAGCGGCATGGACTAAGATACAGTAGAATATTATAGGATAGAATACAGTATATACATATGAGATGAGTAGTGCAAGATATGTAAACATTATTAAAGTGACTGGTGTTCCATTTCTTAAAGTGGCCAGTGATTTCAATAGGCAGCAGCAGCCTCTAATGTGCTAGTGATGGCTATTTAACAGTCTGATGGCCTTGAGATAGAAGCTGTTTTTCATTCTCTCGGTCCCAGCTTTGATGCACCTGTACTGACCTTGCCTTCTGGATGATAGCGGGGTGAACAGGCAGTGGCTCGGGTGGTTGATGTCCTTGATTATCTTTTTGGCCTTCCTGTGCCATCGGGTGCTGTAGGTGTCTTGGAGGGCGGGTAGTTTGCCCCCGGTAATGCGTTCGGCAGACCGTACCACCCTCTGGAGAGCCTTGCGGTTGCGGGCGGTGCAGTTGCCGTACCAAATCTCCGCAATTGAAAACCAATTGCTAGTCTAAAAGATACTTTTTTACAGTGGAGATCAAGTTTATAAATTGTCTGGCTGGGCTGATGAGACAGTAGTTTGCGCAGTGAGATGGAACAGTGTAAATAGGCATTTCAACGTCATAGCTTTAGCCGCTGGAATGCAGTTTTAACCAATCAGCGTCCAGGATTAGACCCATCCGTTGTATAATTGTTGATAGAAGTTGCAAAGGTAGTGCCATTACAATGGTTGGAGCATTTTAATGGCTGAATGGTTGAACGAAAGCACACACATATTGTACTGGATGAAGAGTGAGAGTGATAACGTGTGTCACTGTCAGAGCACCTTGAATTAGCCTGCTGTTACTCGAATGTGCTATTTTAGACATGGTGCGCGATGTCTAATATTAAAGAAGTCTCGAGGTATTGTTTGCCTGAGGTAGAGTACCTCATGATAAGCTGTAGACCACACTATCTACCAAGAGAGTTCTCATCTATATTATTCGTAGCCGTCTATTTACCACCACAAACCGATGCTGGCACTAAGACTGCACTCAACGAGCTGTATAAGGCCATAAGCAAACAAGAAAATGCTCATCCAGAAGTGGCGCTCCTAGTGGCCGGGGACTTTAATGCAGGCAAACTTAAATCTGTTTTACCGAATTGTCACATGTGCAACCAGAGGAAAAAAAACTCTAGACCACCTTTACTCCACACACAGAGACGCATACATAGCTCTCCCTCCCCTCCATTTGGCAAATCTGACCATAATTCTATCCTCCTGATTCCTGCTTACAAGCAAAAACTAAAACAGTAAGTACCAGTGACTCGCTCAATACGGAAGTGGTCAGATGACGCGGATGCTACGCTACAGGACTGTTTTGCTAGCACAGACTGGAATATGTTCCGGGATTCATCCAATGGCATTGAGGAGTATACCACCTCAGTCCCCGGCTTCATCAATAAGTGCATTGACAATGTCTTCCCCACAGTGACCGTATGTACATATCCCAATCAGAAGCTATGGATTACAGGCAACATCCGCACCGAGCTAAAGGCTAGAGCTGCCGCTTTCAAAGAGTGGGACACTATTCCGGACGCTTATAAGAAATCTCGTTATGCCCTCAGACGAACCATCAAAGCGTCAATACAGGACTAAGATTGAATCCTACTACACCGGCTCTGACACTCGTCGGATGTGGCAGGGCTTGCAAACTATTACGGACTATAAAGGGAAACCCAGCCGCGAGCTGCCCAGTGACGCGAGCCTACCAGACGAGCTAAATGCCTTTTATGCTCGCTTCGAGGCAAGCAACACTTAAGCATGCATGAGAGCACAAGCTGTTCCGGACGACTGTGTGATCACTTTCTCCGTAGCCGATGTGAGTAAGACCTTTAAACAGGTCAACATTCACAAGGTTGCGGGGCCAGACGGATTACCAGGACATGTACTCAGAGCATGCGTGGACCAACTGGCAAGTGTCTTCACTGAGACATTTTCAACCTATCCCTGACCGAGTCTGTAATACCTACACGTTTCAAGCAGACCACCAAAGCCCCTGTGCCCAAGAAAGCGAAGGTAACCTGCCTAAGTGACTACCGCCCCGTAGCACTCACGTCGGTAGCCATGAAGTGCTTTGAAAGGCTGGTCATGGCTCACATCAACACCATCATCCCGGAGACCCTAGACCCACTCCATTTCGCATACTGCCCCAACAGATCCACAGATGACGCAATCTCAATCACACTCCACACTGCCCTATCCCACCTGGACAAAAGGAACACGTATATGAGAATGCTGTTCATTGACTACAGCTCAGCGTTCAACACCATAGTGCCCACAAAGCTCATTACTAACCTAAGGACCCTGGGACAAACACCTCCCTCTGCAACTGGATCCTGGTTTTCCTGACGGGCCGCCCCCAGGTGGTAAGGGTAGGCAACAACACATCTGCCACGCTGATCCTCAACACTGGGGCCCCTCAGGGGTGCGTGCTTAGTCCCCTCCTGTACTCCCTGTTCACCAACGACTGCGTGGCCAAGCACGACTCCAACACCATCATTAAGTTTGCTGACGACACAACAGTGGTAGGCCTGATCACCGACAACGATGAGACAGCCTATAAGGAGGAGGTCAGAGACCTGTCAGTGTGGTGCCAGGACAACAACCTCTCCCTCAATGTGAACAAGACAAAGGAGCTGATCGTGGACTACAGGAAAAGGAGGGCCCAACAGGCCCCCATTAACACAGACGGGGCTGTAGTGGAGCGGGTCTAGTTTCAAGTTCCTTGGTGTCCACATCACCAACGAACTATCATGGTCCAAACACACCAAGACAGTCGTGAAGAGGGCATGACAACACCTTTTCCCCCTCAGGAGACTGAAAAGATATGGCATGGGTCCCAAGATCATCACAAAGTTCTACAGCTGCACCTTTGAGAGCATCCTGACCGGTTGCATCACCACCTGGTATAACAACTGCTCGGCATCCGACCGTAAGGCGCTACAGAGGGTAGTGCGTACGGCCCAGTACATCACTGGGACCAAGCTTCCTGCCATCCAGGACCTATATACTAGGCAGTGTCAGAGGAAGGCCCCAAAAATTGTCAAAGACTCCAGTCACCCAAGTCATAGACTGTTCTCTCTGCTACCGCACGGCAAGCGGTACCGGAGCGCCAAGTCTAGGTCCAAAAGGCTCCTTAACAGCTTCTACCCCCAAGCCATAAGACTGCTGAACAATTAATCAAATGGCCACCCAGACTATTTACTGCTACTCGCTGTTTATTATCTATGCATAGTCACTTTACCACTACCTACATGTACAAATTACCTCGAATAACCTGTACCCCCGCACATTTACTCGGTATCGGTACCCCATGTACAGTTGAAGTCGGAAGTTTACATACAACTTAGCCAAATACATTTCAACTCAGTTTTTCAGAATTCCTGACATTTAATCCTAGTAAAAAGTCCCTGTCTTATGTCAGTTAGGATCACCACTTTATTTTAAAAATGTGAAATGTCAGAATAATAGTAGAGAGAATGATTTATTTAAGCTTCTATTTCTTTCATCACATTCCCAGTGGGTCAGAAGTTTACATACACTCAATTAGTATTTGGTAGCATTGCCTTTAAATTGTTTCACTTGGGTCAAACATTTTGGGTAGCATTCCACAAGCTTCCCAAAATAAGTTGGGTGAATTTTGGCCCATTCCTCCTGACAAAGCTGGTGTAACTGAGTCAGGTTTGTAGGCCTCCTTGCTCGCACACGCTTTTTCAGTTCTGCCCACAAATATTCTATAGGATTGAGGTCAGGGCTTTGTGATGGCCACTCCAATACCTTGACTTTGTTGTCCTTAAACCATTTTGCCACAACTTTGGAAGTATGCTTGGGGTCATTGTCCATCTGGAAGACCCATTTGCGACCAAGCTTTAACTTCCTGACTGATGTCTTTGTCACGCCCTGGCTCGGGGGACTCTCGTATGTTGAGCCAGGGTGTTAGTTTCTATGTTTTGTGTTGAGCCAGGGTGTGTAATTCTATGTTGGTATTTCTATGTTGGCCTGAGTGACTCCCAATCAGAGGCAACGAGTGTCAGCTGGTTGTCTCTGATTGGGAGCCATATTTAACTGTCTGTCTTTCACTTTGTGTTTGTGGTTTCTTGTTCGTATTTGGTTTGTGTATTACCATTGACTGTCACGTCATCGTTTTGTTGTTTTGATCGTGTGATCATTATAATAATAAATATGTTCGCCTTCAACGCTGCGCCTTGGTCCTCCTCTCTGGTAGACGATCGTGACAGTCTTGAGATGTTGCTTCAATATATCCAAATAATTTTCCTTCCTCATGATGCCATCTATTTTGTGAAGTACACCAGTCCCTCCTACAGCAAAGCACCCCCACAGCATGATGCTGCCAACCCTGTGCTTCACGGTTGGATGGTGTTCTTCGGCTTGCAAGCGACCCCCTTTTTCCTCCAAACATAACGATGGTCATTATGGCCAAACTGTTCTATTTTTGTTTAATCAGAACAGAGGACATTTCTCCAAAAAGTACGATCTTTGTTCCCATGTGCAGTTGCAAACCGTAGTCTGGCTTTTTTATGGCGGTTTTGGAGCAGTGGCTTCTTCCTTGCTGAGCGGCCTTTCAGGTTATGTCGATATAGGATTAGTTTTACTGTGGATATAGATACTGTCGTATCGGGTGAATGCTGGCAATTATTGCTGATAAACAAAGGAGTCTGCTCATACTGAACTTGGATCATAAGGTTTATTCATATCACAAGCTTCAGCATAAGTGACAGATGTCATGACATCCGGAGAGCGACGGCCCGGATTGCAATGGTCGCTCTGCCCTTTCTTTGTCTAGCCCCTACTTATAAACAATGCAAAAAGATGGGTGCTCCCTCTTCTGGCCAATCACCAGTCTCCCCTGGGGCGTCACCCCACAAACGCCACATTTGACCTAACATAAACAACATTCCATTTCTTCATGAAAAACATTTAACAAAGGCATAATCCTAATACACGACAATACTTTTGTACCTGTTTCCTCCAGCATCTTCACAAGGTCCTTTGCTGTTGTTCTGGGATTGATTTGCACTTTTTGCACCAAAGTACGTTAATCTCTAGGAGACAGAACGCATCTCCTTCCTGAGCGGTATTACGGCTGCGTGGTCCCATGGTGTTTATACTTGCGTAATATTGTTTGTACAGATGAACGTGGTACCTTCAGGCGTTTGGAAATTGCTCCCAAGTATGAACCAGACTTGTGGTGGTCTACAATTTTTATTCTGAGGTCTTGGCTGATTTCTTTTGATTTTCCCATGATGTCAAGCAAAGAGGCACTGAGTTTGAAGGTAGGCCTTGAAACACATCCACAGGTACACCTCCAATTGACTCAAATGATGTCAATTAGCCTACCAGAAGCTTCTAAAGCCATGACATCATTTTCTGGAATTTTCCAAGCTGTTTAAAGGCACAGTCAACTAAGTGTATGTAAACTTCTGACCCACTGGAATTGTGATACAGTGAATTCTAAGTGAAATAATCTGTCTGTAAACAATTGTTGGAAAAATTACTTGTGTCATGCACAAAGTAGATGTCCTAACCGACTTGCCAAAACTATAGTTTGTTAACAAGAAATTTGTGGAGTGGTTGAAAAACGAGTTTTAATGACTCCAACCTAAGTGTATGTAAACTTCTGACTTCAACTGTATATATACATATATAGATAATGCAACACTGGGAAATTGGTCTACACAACACAAACAGTTTCCTTTTCTCGCCATCTCACAAAGGCATACATGATGCACGCCATGCAACTTGCATGCACAGGCACATACACTCACTTCTCACACGAAGAACCCATGTTTGTTGTTAGCGTGCGAGGCCAGGCCACACAAACAACTACTAATAGATATTTTCACACACACTCCCACCCGTTTTCCTGTGCATGCAGCCGGCGCTGGTGGGGCTGTGTCCAGTCATCACTCTTTCTCAGACATGCTCTCTGTACACAGAGTGAGCCCTGTGTTTGGCCAATCAGAGCTGCCCACCGTCTCATCAGGATATTGTGTTACTTTTTATTTTATTTTATTTACTTTAGTTTATTTAGTAAATATTTTCTTAACTCTATTTCTTGTACTGCATTGTTGGTTAAGGGCTTGTAAGTAAGCATTTTACAGTAAGGACTACACCTGTTGTATTCGGCGCATGTGACAAATACAATTTGATTTGATTTGATTTGAAATTGCCTGTTGTTACTCGAATGTGCTATTTTCGCACCTTGACATCTCACTTACTAAAAATGTATCTTCACCAGCAGCCTTGCATGGCCTTAAGGGAAAAGCAACATGAGAGAAGTCATGCATGTCAGAGCCATAGATGGATGATATATGACTCTGATGCATGTGTGCCTGATTCTCACGAATCCATCTGTCAGTCATGACACATTTTCAAGTCACTGGGCTGTAGAATCCGCCTACAAGTCATGCTATCAGAGAGATGCCAAAATCATTCAAGGCAGTCCGGTAACATACGCGATAGAGTAGACACGTTAGCTTTACGCCACAGGGACCTTTATTTAAGTTTCTATGTGTCCTGTGGTGAATGTATCACAGATGCTGAAGAGATTTGTGGTGAGACACATTGCATGGCTTATCTATTGTACAGTTATGTGCCATCTTATCTTAATAATTGGTGGGCCCGGTTACTCTATTTTCAGGATTCTACTTACAGTAGGTGGTGGATGTAATGGGATGAATAGATAGAGCCATATAGTACACCTCTTGGTGTTAAAACCAGCAGGTTTCTGAGCATTAACACCGCTAACAAGCCACTGTTTCCATGACAACCCAGTTAGCTAATGTCAAAGAGATGTACTTGGCAGCTGGAGATTTTAAGTGGGCTGCAACAGCAGTTTGGAAACTGTATGATTGAGTGAGCCAGCTACAATCATTCAATGCCTGCTACTGGCTATTATTTACTGATTAACGCACAATGTATCAGACTACGAACTAAGGGCATCCCTGCCATCTTATAAAACCCTTCCACCCCCCATTGTTGTGAAATGGGACAATCTATGGTTTCCCATGCATTGGGCTGATGGATCTGCCTGAGTTCCACCCTGCTGAGGGGAGCAGGGGCCTGATGGATGAGACAGTAACGCACATGATGTTTGATTTATCCCATATTTAATGACCCGCTCATAGTGATTTGTATAATTAGCTGAGTGCGGGCTAATTCCTGCCTCTGCCGGCCAGGGATTGGCAGTTCATCTGTCTTCCGACAGAGCCGTGTGGGTGCTGAGGTGATTTAATGTCAGAGCTGGTCTCTCCTCGCTCTCGCCTGCCTGCCTGCCTGCCTGTTTGGACACAAAGCAAAGTGCTCTCATAAGTGGTTACAGCGTGTAGCCTCATCTATACCTCAGAATGCAGTGGATCACTGAGAACCTGTATCTATACCACAGGACCCACTGGGTGTCTGTGTGAGTTGAGGTCAATGTCAGTCTATGTCAGTCTGTGGTTTGATCTTTGACATCCATACAGACAGAACCAGAAAGGGCACCTAGTGGTTAGAGCGTTGGGCCAGTAATCAAAAGGTCGCTGGTTCGAATACCTGAGCCGACAAGGTGTGTGACAATAAAACTTTTGTATTTTATTTTTATGTACCACCTGACAGATCCAGCTTGTTGCCCACTTTGGCTTGGTTGTTGATGTCTCACATCCTGGGCCTTGCCCACTCTGACTGCTCCCATTCTATCCATGATTCATCTGGAACTAATTGCTTTTCCATCAAGAGCAGAGCAGGCCTGCTGGGTATCCGATGCTCAGAGCCCTGCACAACTGTTGCCTATGAGAAAAAGGGACTTTTCCATGTTGTGGAGAGGGGTAAGTGTGGGCGACGTGAGGGGTGTTTGGACAACATGCCTCAGACTCGTGTGTGGCCACCATCCCGCTGCCACCATGGCCTCCCTCTTGGCGTGGCAGGAAGAAGGAAGGGCAGGATGAGAGCCAGTCTAGTGACTCGTCACTCCCCCCTGCAGGTTGTGTTAATGACCAGTTCCTTCTTAAGTAGGCTATCTATATGCAAAGTCTGTTCTAATGGATTTCCACATTATTTATGGATAATGTATTAATGTGCTGCGATGATGAGGAGAGAGGGCCACTGACACCACCATGCTGAATGACTGGTGTAGACAGAGAGGTACAGAGGTGACTGGCTGAACATGTGTAACAGAGGTATAGGAAACCAGTAAATCCAGTTTAGCAGACATAGTAAAGTACTGCAGTAACTCTCCTTAAAACGTGCTGTAATCCCATCCAGATATGGCTTTCTCTCTGATTCTGTTTTCAACCATGGCTTTACTTTACTTTATGCACAGTGACGTTATTGCAGTTAGCTGTCAGCTCTTTCACCTTGAGGTTGCCCTCTGGACGCAGCATATTTCCCCCTGGGTTGTGGTGAGTGGAGCACCTCTGAGCTTCTACTCTGCAGCTCTCCCTGTCCCTCCTCTATCACACAGAGAACCTGATCCACTGACCATGCACTCCATTTCCTGTCATGACCCATTCGGGCCATCAGTGGATGGATGTGTGTGTGTGTGTGTGCGCGTGTGTGTGTGTGTGGTCTAAGGCACTGCATCACAGTGCTAGCTGTGCCACTAGAGATCCTGGTTCGAATCCAGGCTCTGTCGTAGCCGGCCGCGACCGGGAGACCCATGGGGCGGCGCAGCGTCGTCCAGGGTAGGGGAGGGAATGGCCTGCAGGGATGTAGCTCAGTTGGTAGAGCATGGCGTTTGCAACGACAGTGTTGTGTGTTCGATTCCCACGGGGGGCCAGTATGAAAAATAAATACATAAATAATATATGCACTGTAAGTCGCTCTGGATAAGAGCGTCTGCTAAATGACTAAAATGTAAATGTAAAAAAAATGTGTGTGTGCGTGCCTGCGTGTGTTTGTGGACTGGGGGACAGACACACACAGGAATGAATGGTAGTGGGAGGCACATACAGTGAAAGCAGCTCTATAGCTCTTTCTAGATGACACTGATTATTAACCATGCTTACACCATACTGCACCTCTCCCCTCTCTCCCAGTCCTGATATGTGGGGATGAGCGGTGAACAGAGATACACATATCCTGCTCCAGGTTCTATTACAGCTATAATGTTTCCTCTCCCCATTAAGTGTATTTGATTTATAGGAGGTGGGGGACAAGGTGGGCCTGGGATGCGCTGTGGCAGCGATGGGGGCTAGAGGGCACCTCCGGCGGGCAGCAGTTATGCTGATGGTGCCTGGGAAGAGTGGTGAAATGGGGAATGCTTACACAATTAGAGGGGACTTTGTTAAACCTCATTTGTGAAAGGTTCCAGTGTAACCCTCAGAGAGTACTATTAATTCAGTGATCTGGCCCGGCCTGTAGAGATAGGAAGATTATATCAACCAGCAGTAGATGACTGTGACAACACCACTGACAGAGGCTTCGTAGCGTCCGGCCACTTAGGAGAATACATTCCCGCCACAGTCCTCTGATGGTTGAGGTTAAGAGGGTTACTGTTTGTGTGTTAAGTGAAAATAGTACATGAAGGGAAACCCACCCATCATGGTACAGTGCCTTCAGAAAGTATTCATACCCCTCTACTTTTTCTACATTTTGTTGTGTTAGAGCCTGAATTTAAAATAGATTACATTTAGATTTGTCACTGGTCTACACACAATACCACATTATGTCAAAGTCGAATTTGTTTTTAGTAGATGTAAAAAAATAAAATGCTGACATTTTGTATACCTTTGAGCATGGTGAAGTCAGTGTAATTACACTTTGGATGGCGTATCAATGCACCCAATCACTACAAAGATACAGGCGTCCTTCCTAACTCAGTTGCTGGAGCGGAAGGAAACCACTCAAGGATTTTACCATGAGGCCAATGGGGACTTTAAAAAAGTTAGAGTTTAATGGCTGTGATAGGGAAAAACTGAGATCATCAACATTGTAGTTACTCCACAATACGAACTTAACTGACAGAGTGAGAAGGAGGAAGCCTGTACAGAATAAAATATTTTTTAAAACATGCATCCTGTTTGCAACAAGGCACTAAAGTAATACTGCAAAAAAGTTAAAATTAAAACAGAGTCATTCTGAGCATCTGTCACGAACGTTGAGAGACAGGTCAGACCAAGGTGCAGTGTGAAAAGCGTACATGTTTATTCACCCAAATAAACACACAAACCAAAACAAGAAACAATGTAACGTGAAGTCCAAAGGGCTATACACATACCAGCCTAACAGGAACAAGATCCCACAATAGGCAATGGGCTACCTAAGTATGATCCCCAATCAGAGACAAGGAGCGACAGCTGTCTGATTGGGAATCACACCCAGCCAAACATGGAAACATAACCTAGAACTGCAACATAGAACTAGAACATAAAATATATAACAAAAACTCACGGCCTGACCAAACCAACTAAAGACAACCGGCCTCTCAAGGCCAGGGCGTGACAGTACCCCCCCCCCAAAGGTGCCCACCCTCCCCCAACCTCACTCATCAGGGGAGGGTCCGGGTGGGCTTTCAGCCTCGGAGGTGGACCTCGGCACGATGCTTCCCCTCTCCTTCCTCCCACGATGCACCAAGCCCTGTCTGGACCCTAGTGTGGGAGGCCCCGACCCTGGAGAGGGGCTGACTTCTGGGTCTGAAGTGGAGCCGCTGACCGAAGCAGAACTGGACCCCGGTGGAGCGGACTGCTCTGGCGCCGGAGTGGAGCCGCTGACCGGAGCTGAACCCCGGTGGAGCGGACTGCTCTGGCGCCGGAGTGGAGCCGCTGACCGGAGCTGGACTAGGCACCGGTGGAGCGGACTGCTCTGGCTCCGGAGTGGAACCGTTGACCGGAGCTGAACCCCGGTGGAGCGGACTGCTCTGGCGCCGGAGTGGAGCCGCTGACCGGAGCTGGACTACGCACCGGTGGAGCGGACTGCTCTGGCCCTGGAGTGGAGCAAACTTCCGGACCCATCGCCATCTCTGGAGCAGGACTAACGCCGTGCCCAGCCTGGGCACCGACGCAGAGGAAAATACCAGCCCTGTAGTAGGACTGGTTGCCGGCCCCAGACTGGGCACAGACACCCTAAAGTGCTCCCTGCAGGGGACCGTCACTGGAGGTCAGGTGAGTTGTGTGGTTGGAGGAGGTGTAGAAATGCCACCTCTCTCCCATCACTCCAATGTACTCACCACGCGCTCCATTGCGCTGCCGAGAGCCTGGATCCTGCTCGCCTGCCGTTGGATACGTTCCTCCAAAGATCCGGACGGACCGACTGTACCTGTTGACTCCATTTTAGGTGCGTGTTTCTGTCCTGGAACGGGCTGTGCCGGACTGGAAACCGGCGCTGGAGGGCTACGACTGTACCAGTCCTTTACTCTCCGCGCCCAATCCTCCTCCAGTGAGGACTCCTCCGGGAGCCCCCACGAGTTAGGGAACAGAAACTCATAGTCGTCGTCATCCTCCGACTCCTCAGTGTAAAACTGTTCCCATGGTCGTAGGGACTCCAACTGGAACCCAACCGGGTGCAGTGGTCAGGGCTCTTCTCTCTCGATCCCTGACCACCCCTCTAGCCCCCCCCAAAAAATTATTGGGGTTGCTTCTCGGGCTTCCTCAGCGGTTGGTCCCGTTGGCGTTGTCGTGGATCCTCTCTTGCCAGGGCCTGTACCTTTGCCCAGGGTCCTTTCCCAGCTAATATCTCCTCCCATGACCACCATTTGCCCACCTGTGACAAAGCTATAGCTATCTTCTGTCATGAACGTTGAGAGACGGGTCGGACCAAGGTGCAGCGTGAAAAGCGTACATGTTTATTCACACAAATAAACACACAAACCAAAACAAGAAACAACGTAACGTGAAGTCCAAAGGGCTATACCCATACCAGCCTAACAGGAACAAGATCCCACAATACACACTAGGCAATGGGCTACCTAAGTATGATCCCCAATCAGAGACAACGAGCGACAGCTGTCTCTGATTGGGAATCACACCCGGCCAAACATAGAAACACAACCTAGAACTGCAACATAGAAATAGACTAACTAGAACATAAACATAGAATATATAACATAGAAACTCACGCCCTGACCAAACCAACTAAAGACAACCGGCCTCTCAAGGCCAGGGCGTGACAGCATCACTCAGGTTTGTCATGTTTAATTTACTGAGCATCAAACAGACAAACTAGCTATATGCACTATCCTGTCAGTCATAAATTGCCTTCTCTGTAATGGGAAGCTGGAAGGCGTTTATGATTGATCTTTAAATACTTCGAGCACCTCTTTCAGAGAGACATTTTGTTTCAGAGTTTATGAACGTTGTGGAGTATGGGAGGAAAAAAATAAGAAATTGATTTGTTGTCCGATAGAATTAAGCATCATCGGGCTTTTCAATTAGCTATATTTCAGGTGTCAGTTTGCATCAGTGGGGCTGTGGAGTGTTTGTGTGTGTTTGTATGTGTGTGTGTTCAGTGGAGAGAAAGGATGATGAATAAATTAGGGCCATGGGACTCACGCCCACACACACACACACACACACTGGCCCAGACCTCCTGATGAGACGGTGGGCAGCTCTGATTGGCCAAACACAGGGCTCACTCTGTGTACAGAGAGCATGTCTGAGAAAGAGTGATGTGTGTGTGTGAAAATATCTATTAGTAGTTGTTTGTGTGGCCTGGCCTCGCACGCTAACAACAAACATGGGTTCTTCGTGAGTGTATGTGCCTGTGCATGCAAGTTGCATGGCGTGTATCATGTATGCCTTTGTGAGATGGCAAAAAAAGGAAACTGTTTGTGTTGTGTAGACCAATTTCCCAGTGTTACATATACTTCAACTGTATATGTGTATATACAGTTGAAGTCGGAAGTTTACATACACTTAGGTTGGAGTCATTAAAATTCGTTTTTCAACCACTCCACAAATATCTTGTTAACAAACTATAGTTTTGGCAAGTCGGTTAGGACATCTACTTTGTGCATGACACAAGTAACTTTTCCAACAATTGTTTACAGACAGATTATTTCACTTATAATTCACTGTAAGTTGACTGTGCCTTTAAACAGCTTGGAAAATTCCAGAAAATGATGTCATGGCTTTAGAAGTTAATTGACATCATTTGAGTCAATTGGAGGTGTACCTGTGGATGTATTTCAAGGCCTACCTTCAAACTCAGTGCCTCTTTGCTTGACATCATGGGAAAATCAAAAGAAATCAGCCAAGACCTCAGAATAAAAATTGTAGACCTCCGCAAGTCTGGTTCATCCTTGGGAGCAATTTCCAAATGCCTGAAGGTACCACGTTCATCTGTACAAACAATAGTATGCAAGTATAAACACTATGGGACCACGCAGCAGTCATACCGCTCAGGAAGGAGACGCGTTCTCTCTCCTAGAGATGAACGTACTTTGGTGCAAAAAGTGCAAATCAATCCCAGAACAACAGCAAAGGACCTTGTGAAGATGCTGGAGGAAACAGGTACAAAAGTATCTATATCCACAGTAAAACAAGTCCTATATTGACATAACCTGAAAGGCCGCTCAGCAAGGAAGAAGCCACTGCGCCAAAACCACCATAAAAAAGCCAGACTACGGTTTGCAACTGCACATGGGGACAAAGATCATACTTTTTGGAGAAATGTCCTCTGTTCTGATTAAACAAAAATAGAACTGTTTGGCCATAATGACCATCGTTATGTTTGGAGGAAAAAGGGGGTCGCTTGCAAGCCGAAGAACACCATCCCAACGTGAAGCACGGGGGTGGCACTGGTGCACTTCACAAAATAGATGGCATCATGAGGAAGGAAAATTATGTGGATATATTGAAGCAACATCTCAAGACATCAGTCAGGAAGTTAAAGCTTGGTCGCAAATGGGTCTTCCAAATGGACAATGACCCCAAGCATGCTTCCAAAGTTGTGGCAAAATGGTTTAAGGACAACAAAGTCAAGGTATTGGATTGGCCATCACAAAGCCCTGACATCAATACTATAGAACATTTGTGGGCAGAACTGAAAAAGCGTGTGCGAGCAAGGAGGACTACAAACCTGACTCAGTTACACCAGCTCTGTCAGGAGGAATGGGCCAAAATTCACCCAACTTATTGTGGGAAGCTTGTGGAAGGCTACCCGAAACGTTTGACCCAAGTTAAACAATTTAAAGGCAATGCTACCAAATACTAATTGAGTGTATGTAAACTTCTGACCCACTGGGAATGTGATGAAAGAAATAAAAGCTGAAATAAATCATTCTCTCTATTATTCTGACATTTCACATTCTTAAAATAAAGTGGTGATCTTAACTGACCTAAAACAGGGCATTTTTACTAGGATTAAATGTCATGAATTGTGAAAAACTGAGTTTAAATGTATTTGGCTAAGGTGTATGTAAAGTTCCGACTTCAACTGTATATATGTGTGGGCATGTGCCGGTGTGTGTGGGAATGTGTGGTAGGTAGAGATTGATGATTAACAGAAAGCTCTCCCTCTCTCTCTCTCTCCTGGTGCAGAGGAGTGACCATTGCTATGTGTCCTTCCTCAGGTAGGGAGAGGGAGAGTGAGAGGGAAGAGAGTGCCAGGCCTATAGAGTAGAGCAGCAGAGGAAGATGGAGAGGGCTCCTGCTCTGTCTTTGGGATGGTGAGATGACTTTGGGGCCCAGTGATTAAAGGAGACAGAAGGAAGCATATATGTACATATCATTTACCAAGGGTGTTAGATTATCGATCCCCAGATAATTTCTACCTTACTAATCTTACAATACATAGGCAGAGTTAATTACACTGCACTTATGTGAAGAAAGGTGACGCTGTCCTCTGATGTTGCTGATGACATCATCATGCATGCAAGCTGATTTATAAATTCTGAATGGGCTTTTACGCCAGATTAAAAACCTGATGCCCTGACTGTTTAATCAATTGCCAATTTCAAAGAGTCACATTTATGAGATTGCTAATAAAAAGGAAGGGCTTAATAAAAATAAATAAAAGGGTACAGAAGGCTTTGACGAATATATATATATCATTATTGATAGGCCCTGCCAAAGCATACATTACATCACTCGTTATCCAATGGGATGGGCATTATTCCACTGGACTGAATCAATGCAATGAAAGTCCTTTGTATGCCCTACTTCTATTTGATATTGATCAGTTCCCAGAAATACTGCATCACTTGTCTTGTTCTAATGGGAAAATGTAATGTTTTGTGTTTAATTCATACAGTATGTCGTTCTCTGCATCCATTATCCCTGCTTTATTTCCACAGATCCACTTGGTCTCTGTGTTGAGAAAGGTTTTAAGTGGAAGCTGAGCCATTGTTCTGTTCATATCTTCCCCTTGCCCCTTGTTGTTGTGTGACATGAAGCAATATCAATCTCTCAGAGCAGCCTGTGAGGATAATGACATTTCAATTTTCCCACCAGAAGAGCAGGAGTCAGATAAGGTGTATAGGGGTTAGTATGGGCCACAGACCTGAAGATTTGATGGCTGTCTGGAGTGGCTCGTAATGAGACTGAAGCAGTCAAGGGCGTGGATCCGTAATGGAGATCCGTGTGGGGACAATGGGAGGTAGTTGCACAGCACACAAGGGAAAAAGCAGGAAGCTACCTCTCAGTCTAGCCCAATGTCTCACTATCCTGGGCTTATAACCTTTAGAGCAACCATCTCCCTGTAGTTAGGATAATGATACATTGATTGCCCTCCTTGCAATATAACAGTAACAGTCACTTTGGGAATCACTTTTCTACAGAACATCCAACTCTCCATGGTCCAAAGTCTAAATTGATTATAAAACAGCAACCTGCTGATCTGTTGGGAATGGCTGGGTGTGCCTGCCTAGGTAGAAATGCTGACGCTCTGGAGGATAAGATGGTTAAATCTATTAGGAGAACTGGCCATTGAATGACAAACCAATTCGCTCAACTAAATCAACTGTTGACTCCTTTTTTAGCTGATATGCTGTTACACTGATTATATTTCATACAGGTACTAGCATGCTAACCAGATCAACACAAAATAACTTATTTACATTGTCCCGGTGTTGGCTTGAAAGAATGGAAGATTTTGGAGGATGGAGGTTGGAATAGGTTAGGTGCATTGAACGGGTCTACTCAACATGCAGAATGTCCACCTGTATGTAACAGCCCACAGTGACACAGCCAGGTAGGTGGTGTACATGCAGGTGCAGTTGCTGTTCCTCCACCTGCCTAATATATTATATAAGACTTGTCTCCTTAACAGAGAAGAAACAGGGACAAAGAGCCACACTCTTAGAAAAAAGGTGCTATCCAGCAGCACACCACCTTGCATCCTACTGCTGGCTTGCCTCTGAAGCTAAGCAGCGTTAGTTCTGGTCGGTCCCTAGATGGGAAACTAGATGCTGCCGGAAGTGGTGTTGAAGGGCCGGTAGGAGGCATTCTTTCCTCTGGTCTAAAACCAATGATTGGGGACATTGCCCTGTGTAGGGTGCCATCTTTCGGATGGGAAGTTACACGGGTGTCCTGACTCTCTGTGGTCACTAAAGATCCCATGGCACTTATTGTAAGAGTAGGGGTGTTAACCCTGTTGTCCTGGCTAATTCCCAATCTGGCCCTCATACCATCATGGCCACCTAATCATCTCCAGCTTCCAATTAGTTCATTCGTCTCCCCTGTAATTATTCCCCAGGTTGTTGCTGTAAATGAGAATGTGTTCTCAGTCAACTTACCTGGTAAAATAAGGGTTAAAAAAAGGGTTATTCGGCTGTCCCTATAGGAGAACCCTTTGAAGAACCCCTTTTGGTTCCAGGTAGAACCCTTGGTTCTATATGGATCCCAAAAGAGTTCTTCCTGGAACCAAAAAAGGTTATCCTATGGGGACAGCCGCAGAACCTTTTTAGAACCCTTTTTTCTAAGAGTGCAGTTGCCAACACCAGATCTGAGACATACAAGCTGTGTGTCTAGCTCAGTCATATACCCTGGTGCCAGACCCCCTGTGATTCTTCCCTCACTGGTTACAGAGACCAAAGAGAGACCAGTTCAAACAGAGGGATATGCCTCATATGAAGGGCTTAGCCAGAATGTAATCTTTCTCCATTCACACACGTCAGGTACAAACAGTCTGCAGTCATGTATTTCAGTATTTATTCCATGTATTTTTCATTAAGGGAATATAATATGTTTATTTTCCTCCTGGCTCCACTGGCTGTGCCTGCCCACCTCGGCTCTCTTTCATACCCCCCTTCCCCCAGGGCACGGAGAGGTCCAGACCACAGCAGGCCAGCCGTCTGCTCTTCTGACTGCACCGCACCACACCACCAACTGGACGTGAATGTGCGTGTGTGTGTGTGCGTTTTTGCAAACCTCCAACCAACAGCGCCTCAGAGTTGTCTAAGCAGAGGTAGGGAGGGGAGGAAGAGAGGGGGTGAGGGAGAGAGGGGGTGAGAGAGGAAACAATGGAGTGAAATAGGAGGGGAGATGGGAATGTCTGCGGAGAAGGTCATGCAATAAAACATGTCTGCCTGCATTTAGACACCACTCTGCACACCACATTTCAAATGCCACAGACCGGAACTATCATGAGCAGACAAGACAATGAGGAGTCACACAGAGGGACCAGCTAGCCCACGTGGTCTTGGGTGAGAGAGATAGCAAACTAGACACATCTCTAATGCCCTCCCTGTGATGTCTCATACTTACAATACATACCACCCAAACACAGTCTGAATATAATATCAGTGTCTCCTTTCGAGCTGGAAACAGTACACTGTCTATGTTTCTTATGAAACAGTGTTAACTTTGTCACTCGCTTTGCTTAAAGACCTCCTCCTCAAATATCTATTGTCTGTTGTATTGTCTGTTGAAATGGGGAGGCATATGGAGCCCTGTGTGTCCATGTGTCCTTGGCTGTCTGTACTGAAGTGTGGTGGTCTGTGAGGTATGAGGCAGAGTATTACAGAGCAGGAGGCTTGTGTCAGCTTCACTTACCTCCCATCACCAGGTCTGGTAATTACACCTGGAATTGGGGGAACCAAGGTTTTTACTCACTCATACCCCAATTTCACCACACACACACACACTCCATCACCTCTTTACACTACCTCTATTATGTTCCCGTTTCCTCTCTTTTTCCCTCTCCCTCTCTCTTCTTCCCTTTTTTTCCCCTCTCTCTTTTTCCCTCTCCCTCTCCTTTTCTATTTCCTGTGGCTCCCTCTCTGTATCCATTAGGTGTGACATTCCATTCAGCTTTTTAATCACCTCTCTCAGCTTTGTCCTTCTGGAGCCGAATCACTTCATAGACGAGGGTCATAAAGCCCATACAGTGGGGGAAAAAGTATTTAGTCAGCCACCAATTGTGCAAGTTCTCCCACTTAAAAAGATGAGAGAGGCCTGTAATTTTCATCATAGGTACACGTCAACTATGACAGACAAAATGAGCATTTTTTTTCCAGAAAATCACATTGTAGGATTTTTTATGAATTTATTTGCAAATTATGGTGGAAAATAAGTATTTGGTCAATAACAAAAGTTTCTTAATACTTTGTTATATACCCTTTGTTGGCAATTACACAGGTCAAACGTTTTCTGTAAGTCTTCACAAGGTTTTCACACACTGTTGCTGGTATTTTGGCCCATTCCTCCATGCAGATCTCCTCTAGAGCAGTGATGTTTTGGGGCTGTCGCTGGGCAACACAGACTTTCAACTCCCTCCAAAGATTTTCTATGGGGTTGAGATCTGGAGACTGGCTAGGCCACTCCAGGACCTTGAAATGCTTCTTACGAAGCCACTCCTTCGTTGCCCGGGCGGTGTGTTTGGGATCATTGTCATGCTGAAAGACCCAGCCACGTTTCATCTTCAATGCCCTTGCTGATGGAAGGAGGTTTTCACTCAAAATCTCACGATACATGGACCCATTCATTCTTTCTTTTACACGGATCAGTCGTCCTGGTCCCTTTGCAGAAAAACAGCCCCAAAGCATGATGTTTCCACCCCCATGCTTCACAGTAGGTATGGTGTTCTTTGCATGCAACTCAGCATTCTTTGTCCTCCAAACACGACGAGTTGAGTTTTTACCAAAAAGTTATATTTTGGTTTCATCTGACCATATGACATTCTCCCAATCCTCTTCTGGATCATCCAAATGCACTCTAGCAAACTTCAGACGGGCCTGGACATGTACTGGCTTAAGCAGGGGGACACGTCTGGCACTGCAGGATTTGAGTCCCTGGCGGCGTAGTGTGTTACTGATGGTAGGCTTTGTTACTTTGGTCCCAGCTCTCTGCAGGTCATTCACTAGGTCCCCCCGTGTGGTTCTGGGATTTTTGCTCACCGTTCTTGTGATCATTTTGACCCCACGGGGTGAGATCTTGCGTGGAGCCCCAGATCGAGGGAGATTATCAGTGGTCTTGTATGTCTTCCATTTCCTAATAATTGCTCCCACAGTTGATTTCTTCAAACCAAGCTGCTTACCTATTGCGGATTCAGACTTCCCAGCCTGGTGCAGGTCTACAATTTTGTTTCTGGTGTCCTTTGACAGCTCTTTGGTCTTGGCCATAGTGGAGTTTGGAGTGTGACTGTTTGAGGTTGTGGACAGGTGTCTTTTATACTGATAACAAGTTCAAACAGGTGCCATTAATACAGGTAACGAGTGGAGGACAGAGGAGCCTCTTAAAGAAGAAGTTACAGGTCTGTGAGAGCCAGAAATCTTGCTTGTTTGTAGGTGACCAAATACTTATTTTCCACCATAATTTGCAAATAAATTCATTAAAAATCCTTCAATGTGATTTTCAGGATTTTCTTTTCTCAATTTGTCTGTCATAGTTGACGTGTACCTATGATGAAAATTACAGGCCTCTCTCATCTCTTTAAGTGGGAGAACTTGCACAATTGGTGGCTGACTAAATACTTTTTTCCCCCACTGTACGTGCCCTGTCCAGGAATATCTGGCTGTCTGACGCACCCAGACAGAGGCAAGCATGCATAGACACACACACACACACACACACACACACACACACACACACACACACACATTCCTGAAAAGTGACCTTAGAGTGTCTGAAATAAGTCACTAATGCAGAATGGCCAATATGGATGGCTTTCAGTATGAAGTGTCTCTGTGGTGCAATGGGGAGAGTCAAACATATGCATTTAAGTCTCAATCACACAACCCCTCCACCACCACCATCCGCCCTCCGAGCTGTGTGCTCCGTCAAGTCTGTGTAGGTTGAAATCACTCTCCTCTCACCAAGGGGGATGTCTTTGCCTGTCCTTGGAAGAGAGCAGTGAGCAGTCAGGGATGGAGGGAGGCAGGTTGAGGGCGGGAAGCAGGGGGCGGTGTGGGCTGTGGGAGAGAGTGGGAGGGGGGCTGGGCTGTACTTCAGGGATGGGGGCATTTGTATTCCTCTCGCCTGTGACAGGGTGGGGAAAGGTGGAGGGACGCAGCGTGAGACGCAGCAGGGCTTTGGCAGGGCTTTGGAGGTTATGAAATCAAAGACACAATGTTACTGTGGTATCTCACTCCACATCTTTTGGTCTGTGTGTGTGCACGTGCTAATTGTGCGTGTGTGTGTTTGCATAGCAATGCGCATGCTGCGCCCACCTGAGGATCTGTCTTTTTCAGCCATCTATTTCCTGTATTTGAGCCAGTGGCGGTCTGTGCCGTTTAAGATGAGGGAGGGCAATATTTTTTTTTAAAGAGCATGGCCTTATTTCTATTACAGCATAATGGATGATTGTCATTCATGTTCCATTCACCCAGCTCAATGTAACATCGTTAGGTTTAGGCTACTACATGACACTATAATTTTCCCTATACCCCATCATGAGGTTGCTACAACCTAGCCTATGAATAGCAGTTTACAACGTAGGTGCACAGGTCGAGATAAAATGTGAGTAATCAAGGTGACAGACAGTGACACATTCAATACCACCTTGCACACTCTTGTCTGCATCTAGCTGATCTAAGGTGTAATCATTAGTCCAACAGTTGCAAACAAGAGTTTATATTGGACAAATTCAGGTATGTTTATCAGAGTTTCTTTCAATTGGCTTCCATTTAAAAAGAAATTCAAACATATTACAGCTAAATGAATACACCCCTGATCACATGTAAACACAGTCCACTTTCATAGCAGCCACATACAAACAGCATGCTCACTTTTCTCATTGTATAATTCGTTCTCGCATCTACGCGATCTCCTCCTCTCACATTTTCCCTTCGCTTGTGCACAACACATCAGCTGTCTGTGACCAGGCGAAAAAACCTTTCCAAGCCAAACCTTCATATCGTAAACCGCTAACTGCTACACACAGTCTACATCATTGTCAACATATTAGCTAACACCATAGTCAACTTAGCTACTAGAACTAAAGCGTTAGTAAACCCGCTACAATCATGCAGTACAGTCAGCAAGCAGGCAGGCCCTGGTGGCAATACATTAATAAAACCAAAAGCCTGCCTTGACTTGGAAGTGTTCCAGTGTTGGATAGCCATAGCCAGCTAGCTAACATAGCATACCTCTCTGTTTGAGTAGGGTAAACTAGCTAGCTGCATTCACTAGCTAAGTGAAAGTGAAAAAAATACAACAAAATATAGCTAGCTCTCTCTCTTTCTCTTGCTTCTCCTTAATTTCTGAAGAAATTAATTTGTTAAAAACTGTTAAACTATTGTCTTTCTCTCTCTTTGAGTCAGCTACTCACTACATTTTAGGCACTGCTGTGCTAGCCACCTGTAGCTTATGCTTTCAGTACTAGATTAATTATCTGATCCTTTGATTGGGTCGACAACATGTCAGTTCATAGTGCAAGAGTTCTGATAGGTTGGAGGACGTCCTCCGGAAGTCGTCATAATTACTGTGTAAGTCTATGGAAGGGCGTGATAACCATGAGCCTCCTAGGTTTTGTATTGAAGTCAATGTACCCAGAAGAGGACAGAAACTAGGTGTCCTCCGGCTACACAATGGTGCTACCCTATAGAGTGCTGTTAAGGCTACTGTAGACCTTCATTGCAAAACAGTGTGTTTTAACCAATTATTTGGTGACATGTGAATACATTTAGAATAGTTTTATCTAAAAATAATAACTTTTTTTATGTTTCATTATTTAAATTTGTATGAAATTCACTGAGGAGGATGGTCCTCCTCTCCCTCTTCTGAGGAGCCTCCACTGGTTTAAATAGAGCAAAATCCACTTGGATTGATTTCTTTAATTTTGCTCCTGTGACTCTTTCATAATCTTGCTTGTGCCTGTAGTTTTGTCCCGTTAACGTTACGACCGCGGAAAAGTTTGTAATGACCTGTCAAACAAACCCCATAATGGCTGATATGAGCTCAATGGAATACATTGGCTTTCCATTGCATTTATAAGAATGCTAAAGCTTCGACGGGGGTTTAACGCACCGTATCGACGCTCACATCACAAGAAAGAGAAGAAAGATAACTTTATTTTGATGTGTGTTAATTTTTTGTGGAATTGAAAAAAGTAATAATTTATTCTACTTGAAATGTTTACAAATTAGATGCGTTGAAATGAAAGCAACTTCCGAAAACGAACACTGAGATCATAGTGATATTATGTCTGATCTTGCAAACAATGTAAAGTATCTTTAGATAGGTGTAATCTATTGCCAAGCGTTTCGATTTTTTATCCGAGGGTATCCTGCTATTGACACACTTGTTGAATTATGCAAGAGAACGTGACAACAACAGTAATTAATGAGGCAGTCTTGACAGCGCAAGTGAGTGCTGGTAGGGTAGTGTTTGGTGGTTGAAGCCTTGTTCCACCCCATTATGTTAATGTATTTATATATGCAAATACACCTGTGTGTTTATGCAAATTAGGCACATACTGTATAATTTTCTTGATTTTAAAACATAATATATATATAAAAAAAACTGATACAATAAGAACATTTATATATGAGTGCATTCAAATATTTTTTGTTGTTGAAATTTTACAATAAATGTAATATCTGAATTCCCACCAAAATCCATTAACTCTATTAATTATTTGTCCATGCCAGTAAAATGTTTTATGTGCTATAATTCAGTCAATATCTGATGGTATATAAAAATTCAAAAAGTTTGGAGTATCTTCATCCATTCTCCAACTATTGCATTTCTTAGAATTGTGTTTAAAACATTTTAACAATTTTGATGACCGTTGTTAGTTAGCGTGTGTTGAATTCATAATGAAAAAGTAATTAAACTTGATGTATGAGACAAGTAGCAGGTGGTAGGTGCACTGACCTGGAATAAGAGCGGAAAATACATTTTCTGTAATAAGGACAAACCATTAACTACAGCTAAATAATTTGTCCCAAGCAGAATTTACATCATTCTCAGCATGTACATTAAGGCTTATAGTAGGCCTACATTAACCCATTTAGCTGACGACTGTCCAGAATGACTCACAAGTCAATATACTGTATATACTAATAGACACCCGCTCATCCTCTGCTGTTAAGTAAAGTATTTGATCAGTCTTTTAAATGGAGCTCTTCGTATACAACGACCCCATCACAGATGAACAGGACCTCACACTAGACTCAGATGTGGACAATGTAAATCATACCAAAGCTAGACTATTGATCTGGTAGCAGAGCTCTAAAAATAAACCTTAAGTGGATAGAAAATGGCTGTCTGACACCTACAGTATATCGTATTATTGTTAGGGTGACTTAAACTCTCCCTGCTTCAGCACCTCTAACTGCAGTGGACTGGGTCTGACACACACACAGAAATGGTATACTACCTTGAGAGGAGTGTAAGTGTTAATATGGGTACAGTGGATACCCCTGCATATAGCCTCGTTATTGTTATTTTATTGTGTTACTTTTTTTATATTTTTTATATATTTTTTATTTAGTAAATATTTTCTTAACTCTATTTCTTGAACTGCATTGTTGGTTAAGGGCTTGTAAGTAAGCATTTCACGGTAAGGTCTACACCTGTTGTATTTGGCGCATGTGACAAATCAAATTTGATTTGATTTGATTTGGGTCCCATCAGACAGCTTTGTAGCTAGAGTGGGAAGGGCTGGTGGTGTGAGATTGAGAAAGCATGAGGAGCTCACAGGGAGGGAGAGGTGGAAGCAGGGTGGTGGCCAGGGCAGCAGGCCCAGGGCTGATGATATGTCCTCAGATGAGAGTAATGAAGGTGAACACAGAGACACAGAGTGGTGTGAGACGCATTGTGACCTGGCTGGTGAACTATGGGTTAGACAGAGTTATCTCTCTACCTCTATCTCGCTCTGTCCTCTGCTGTTTAACAATGGCGAGTGTATTTGAGTGTGAAAATGTGTGGATGTGTTTCCATGCATGCACATGTGAGCAAATCCGTGTGTGTGTGTGTGTGTGCGTCCGTCCGTGCGTGTGTGCTGTGCACTCCTAGCAGGTGCAGTGCGGTCAACTCACAGTGTAGCAGTGGATCAACAGGCCAGTGCCCTGTCTGGAAAGGTCATGACCTTTGTGATGGTCTGTCAGTAGAGTGGAGAGAGCAGGGCGGGCTGAGGGAAGCGGAGCGGACCAGGTACAGTCTGACACATAGAGAAAGAGAGTACATTAACATGCAGACAGACACACAGGCCATTGTCACAGAGAGTGGCCGTATAATTCCTCACTCTGTCCTCAATGCTTGGACCCATTATCTGATGAATTTTCAAAAGCAAACGACTGTGCCTTTATAATAGTGTATGATTGAACTCTTTTTCAGGGAAGCTCAGTATTACTCACATATCCCCTTATATCATTTAGTTCAATTAAATATATTGTGCATGGATAGCTCCCTTGGGGCTCATTTTTATCACTGAGTGCTAATTGTGCTCACACAGAGAGGATGGGGGCTGTGTCCTCAGGACAGCAGGGTAGCTCTGTTCTCAAAGGCATTGGAGGATTCTACTGAGTGAGTAAAGTAAAGGTTCTATGCTCCCTATGGAGGGCATACTATATGGACATAATCATGGGGTTAGTTGGTGCTGGATAAACAAACAAACAAACAAGCAAACAGGCTCTCACTCTCTCTCTCTCTCTCTCTCTCTCTCTCTCTCTCTCTCTCTCTCTCTCTCTCTCTCTCTCTCTCTCTCTCTCTCTCACTCTCACTCTCACTCTCACTCTCACTCTCACTCTCACTCTCTCACTCTCGCTCTCTCTCCCCGGAGGACTGTTTGAGTGTTTAATCGTGGCGGTTCAGACAATGTTCTCACAGAACTACAGTATGGGGAACTGTCTGTCACATAGATTAGTTCCTGGGGGAAGAGGACATGTTTTTGTCCTTCTGTCTGTGTAACGGTCTGTCTAACTGTCTTGTGTGAAGGTCAAGCCAGTCAACACACATTTGTGGTCTTCATCTTGCTCTTTTCCTCACATACCTTACCATGGGTTATTATTATGTAAAGTCACACACAGTCCTTGAATTGAAGCCGAGTATTACCTTTAGTAAAATCCAGAATGTCTGCTGCTGTAATTAGCTATAATAGGTGGAATACGTGATGTAATTACATGAAAGGATTCTCTGCAGGTTCATTTTATACACAGCTTCTGACACTTTAACAGGAAGACATTTATACGCTTGGGCTCCTCTATGGAAAAGCACTTGTAAGAGAAAAATGGGTAAAATGTTAAACTGTAACTATGAAAGTCAGAGTGCTGAGATAGAAAATGTTCAGGTATCCTCCGACTGGGGCTATCAGTGTAACAGGCCTAGAATTACAGCAGCCGCTAGTCAGTATTCAGAGGGAGATGTGAGTCTGAGGCAAAGCTCAGTCACTTGTGAGAACTGCCTGGAGCTCTGTAGACTGCACACATGTAATAAATGCTGCAAGTTATGGCTGAGATGGCTGTTCCCTAGTAAAACTAGATCTTGTTTGCAGTGAGGAAAGAGGACTAAATGTGTGACTAAACGGGAACCCACACATAAACAGTATAGAATTAGGTTTTACTCAGTCTACCAACAACTTTTTACCAATCAACTGGCGTAGTTGGCTATGCTCTTTGTCATATCGTCTTCACCCTTTGTCTTGTACACTCTTACATAAAAAGGTGCTATCTTGAAACTAAAAGGGTTCTTCGGCTGTCCTCATAGGAGAACCCTTTGAATAACGCTTTTTGGTTCCAGGTAGAACCCTTTTGGGTTCCATGTAAAACCCTTTCGTCAGAGGGTTCTACATGAAACCCAAAAAGGGCTCTCATTTGGGGACAGCCGAATAACTCTTTTTGAACCTTTTCTTCTAAGGGTGTATTGTTGTTGCTTTTAGGTGTTGTTGGGATTGTTTTGGTTTTATCCAGCACTGAAGCTCACTGCCTCAAAGTGTTCTGTCTCTCTCTCTCTCTCTCTCTCTCTCTCTCTCTCTCTCTCTCTCTCTCTCTCTCTCTCTCTCTCTCTCTCTCTCTCTCTCTCTCTCTCTCTCTCTCTCTGTCTGTCTGTCTGTCTGTCTCTCTGTTGCTGTCTGTCTGTCTGTCTGTCTGTCTCTCTGTTGCTGTCTGTCTGTCTGTCTGTCTGTCTGTCTCTCTGTTGCAGTCTCTCTCTCTGTCTCTCTGTTGCAATCTCTCTCTCAGTAGAAACCTGAGATCTAATAGCCTGCTGAGGAAATACTCTCCGATCGGTGAGGGTCAGCAGTTAGACACAGGTCACTGCCTCTGGATTACAGTCATCAAGAAAAGGTGCCTGGTTCATCTCAAAGTTTCCCAGAAATAATGCCTTTACTCCACCACAAAACAGGTTTCCACTCTCTGATCCAAAGACTCTCTAGAAACACACACTGTCTTACAGCAAGACACTTTCATTCTCAATGTTACCATACCAGTGGCTACTCTTTTATTGCACATCTGTATAAACTGCTGTAAATGCTAGCTTTTGTAACATCATCGGAGCCCAATTAATTTGGAAATGAGAGTAACAGAGTGTGTTCAGTGAAGCATAAAATCGTATGGTTTAAAACACTTATTTTACATTATCTACCGCACACTTGGCAAACATCCTGCTTTGCATTCTACACATGACATGCCATCAGATATAAAGGATCAGGAAGGTACATAATTTTTCCACTTGAATTTTTAACACATTTTCAAATCTACAGTACCAGTCAAAGGTTTTTCTTTATTTTTACTATTTTTTACATTGTACATATGTAACACATATGGAATCATGAAGTAACCAAAAAAGTGTTAAACAAATTAAAATGTATTTTATATTTGAGATTCTTCAAATAGCCACCCTTTGCCTTTCACAATCTTGGCATTCTCTCAACCAGCTTCACCTGGAATGCTTTTCCAACGGTCTTGAAGGAGTTCCCACATATGCTGAGCACTTGTTGGCTGCTTTTCCTTCAGTCTGCCGTCCAACTCATCCCAAAACATCTGAATTAGGTTGAGGTCGGGGGATTGTGGAGGCCAGGTCATCTGATGCAGCACTCCATCACTCTCCTTCTTGGTAAAATAGCTCTTACACAGCCTGGAGGTGTGTTGGGTCATTGTCCTGTTAAAAAACAAATGATAGTCCCACTAAGCCCAAACCAGATGGGATGGCGTATTGCTGCAGAATGCTGTGGTAGCCATGCTGGTTAAGAATGCCTTGAATTCTAAATAAATCACAGACAGCATCACCAGCAAAGCACCCCCACACCATAACACCTCCTCCTCCATGCTTTACGGTGGGAACTATACATGCGGAGATCATCCGTTCACCTACACCGTGTCTCACAAAGACACAGCGGTTGGAACCAAAAATCTCAAATTTGGACTCCAGACCAAAGGACAGATTTCCACCGGTCTAATGTACATTGCTCGTGTTTCTTGGCCCAAGCAGGTCTCTTCTTCTTATTGGTGTCCTTTAGTAGTGGTTTCTTGGCAGGAACTCGACTATGAAGGCCTGATTCACACAGTACCCTCTGAACAGTTGATGTTGAGATGTGTCTGTGACTTGAACTCTGTGAAGCATTTATTTGGGCTGCAATTTCTGAGGCTGGTAACTCTAATGAACTTATCCTCTGCAGCAGAGGTAACTCTGGGTCTTCCATTCCTGTGGCGGTCCTCATGAGAGCCAGTTTCATCTAACGCTTGATAGTTTTTGAGACTGCACTTGAAGAAACTTTCAAAGTTCTTGAAATGTTCCGTATTGACTGACCTTCATGTCTTAAAGTAATGATGGACTGTCATTTCTCTTTGCTTATTTGAGCTGTTCTTGCCATAATATGGACTTGGTCTTTTACCAAATAGGGCTATCTTCTGTATACAGTGGTTTGCGAAAAGTATTCACCCCCCTTGGCATTTTTCCTATTTTGTTGCCTTACAACCTGGAATTAAAATGGATTTTTTGGGGGTTTGTATCATTTGATTTACACAATATGCCTACCACTTTGAAGATGCAAAATATTTTATATTGTGAAACAAACAAGAGATAAGACAAAAAAATTGAAAACTTGAGTGTGCATAACTATTCACCCCATCATTTAGCGCCATCCATCATTCTTTCAATTCTGACCAGTTTCCCAATCCCTGCGGATGAATAACATCCCCACAGCATGATGCTGCCACCATGCTTCACTGTGGGGATGGTGTTCTCGGGGTGATGAGAGTTGTTGGGTTTGCACCAGACATAGCATTTTCCTTGATGGCCAAAAAGCTCAATTTTAGTCTCATCTGACCAGAGTACCTTCTTCCATATGTTTGGGGAGGCTCCCACATGGCTTTTGGTGAACATTATGTTTGCTTATTTTTTTCTTTAAGCAATGGCTTTTTTCTGGCCACTCTTCAGTAATGCCTAGCTCTGTGGAGTGTACGGCTTAAAGTGGTCCTATGGACAGATACTCCAATCTCCGCTGCAGAGCTTTGCAGCTCCTTCAGGGTTATCTTTGGTCTCTTTGTTGCCTCTCTGATTAATGCCCTCCTTGCCTGGTCCGTGAGTTTTGGTGGGCGGCCCTCTCTTGGCAGGTTTGTTGTGGTGCCATATTCTTTACATTTTTTAAATAATGGATTTAATGGTGCTCCGTGGGATGTTCAAAGTTTCGGATATTGTTTTATAACCCAACCCTGATCTGTACTTCTCCACAACTTTGTCCCTGACCTGTTTTCAGAGCTCCTTGGTCTTCATGATGCCGCTTGCTTGGTGGTGCCCCTTGCTTAGTGGTGTTGCAGACTCTGGGGCCTTTCAGAACAGGTGTATATATACTGAGATCATGTGACAGATCATGTGACACTTAGATTGCACACAGGTTGACTTTATTTAGCTAATTATGTGACTTCTGAAGGTAATTGGTTGCACCAGATCTTATTTAGGGGCTTCATAGCAAAGGGGGTGAATACATATGCACGCACCTCTTTTCCGTTATTTATATTTTATAATTTTTTGAAACAAGTAATTTTTTTCATTTCACTTAAAAATGTTGACTATTTTGTGTATGTCCATTACATGAAATCCAAATAAAAATCCATTTAAATTACAGGTTGTAATGCAACAAAATAGGAAAAACACCAAGGGGGATGAATACTGTTGCAAGGCACTGTACCTTGTCACAACACAACTGATACATGATTCCATACATGTTATTTCATAGTTTTGATGTCTTCACTATTATTCTGCAATGCAAAAAACCCTTGAATGAGTTGGTGTGTCCAGACTTTTGACTGGTAGTGTATGTGTAAATGTGTTTCTATCTAATGGGTGGCCCGTGATAGTTGGTGTTAAATTGAGCAGGACTAGTGAAATCACCTATCTGCTGTGCAAGTCATAAGATAAAAAGTGTAGCCTGTGCTGTGTGTGTAATGAGCCTGTCGTTATGGTCGCTAGTGGCGAGCCATCAGCCACGGAGCGGCCCGGACATCCACCGTCTCCCGGATCACACTTCACACATCCATCATCCTCAGCAACTAATCTTCCCTCCAACAACGACGCTTCTATGGAGTCTCAGGGATCTGCTCCCGTGCGTTGACAAACCCGCAAGGAAATGACTTATTTATCATTCACGGCTGGGTGATTACTGAGCACTCGTCTTTAGATGGGGTCTCAGAACTCTCTTTTTTTCCCTTCATTTTTAAGTCTCTTCCTTGGAACACAAAACTGGGATGAGAAGCACGTTGCCTTGATAATTTCCCAGGGGTGAGGCCCGTTGAATACTACTAGGCTGTGTCTAATTTGTCTGGAAAGGTGGTAGAGATACTCAAGAAGCCTGGGCGTTGATGTTTAGTGGCACATGAAATCTCAACACAAATGTTTTCAACACTTATAATTCTCTAGAACTTTGGACTGGAAAATGAGGGCAAGTTATAGCAAATGTCTCAAATTTCTACCGGCAGCATCAAATAGGGACTGTTTCATAGTGTTAAGAATCAACTTATTTCTCTATCAGGAGGGTTATCAATGTTTTAATTTACTTTGGAAGGAAAACGAAGATTGCAATCGTCTACTTTCAGTCTAACTGGGGGTTTTTCCTAAAAAAATAAGACTAACAGCCTCATTAAATGCACTGAATCAATATGCAATTAAAAGACAAACAAGGTATTGATAGTATACTAAAGATTCCTGAGAATCGGTCAACCAGGACATTAAAACACAAGTGAGAAATCAATATATAATTAATAAGATCACAGACCAGAGTAAGCGATCCCTAACCCCCTGTGGCCACCCTCACAGTTACAAACATTCCAAAAACCAAATGTTTACATAATTTGTCAGATATTGCTTAGGTAGAGTATTTGATCTCAACCAAAAAGCTAACTTAATTCTAAAGGGGCTTGAAAGCCTTCCAAACTTGTGTCAATTCTGATGCTGCTTTCTCCATGTCTGCTTATCACTGGCTCTGCCATCGTCCTGTCAGCCTCACACCCACGTGGGGACTGATGGGAGGGGCTGGATGGGGATGGTCTGCATGTCTCAGCAGCACCAGAGACATGAATACCCCATTCCTCACTCCAGCCTCCATCCCAACAGAAGCACACTCAGGGAAGGAAATAGGTTGACATTAGGGTGAAGAGATCTCAGTCTCAAGGGAATGGAAAGTACTGCACTCTCTCTTTTAATGGCTTTTGATATCAACACCATTTGAAGACCCCAATCCCAGTCCGCCGTGGCACGTGCAGAGACACTGCAGGTGCATTAGCATGACAATAACAGCTATATGACTGAGACAAAACAACAGGGTCACATTTCTCATTTTTTGTTGCCCCAAAACTGCAGAAGCTGGAGCCCATTTCCTAGAAAGGCCCCCTGAGACACTCCATAGTGGCCCTCTACGGCTTTCCATAAGAGCATCCATTACACTAAATCCTTTTCCTGCATCCCCCAGAACAAAGCTAACCTCTCAGATTGGCTGGTGGTGCTGTAACTCTGCTGTGAGTGTGTACAGACTGGCGATAAAGACTGACAGTTTGACCTGATCATACAAAAGACACAGTTCAGTTTACCTACAGTTTGCCATCATAAAAATGCATTACAGCAAATTAAGCTGAAAGAAATTGAAAAGGAAGAGGAAGAGGAATATTCACTTCATCACAGTGTCTGTCTTGCATGACAATCAATATGAATCTAACCAACCCAACAGCAATTCTGACTTTGATAATTGCGCTTCTGAATAAATTAAATTGTGCTCAAGGTGTGGCATGACCAACATAATGATCATTTTGTTGATATGAGCATGGGAGAGAGATAGAGTAAAAAACTAGTGATGGAGATTATGCAAAGCTAGCTAGTCCATTAGCAGGTTCAAAGAGATGAGCAGAGCTGTGACCCCCGTATGGTGTGTAAATATGGTGATGCGTACCAGCCGTGCATTAGAGGACGTGCAAGGAGGCGGAACAGAACAGAAGAGTAAGAGATCTGAGCTGCCTGTAAACTTTCATTTGTCAGTGGCTATTGACTGTGTCAGGATGAGTGGGGAGGCAGGGCTGTGGACCATCAGGATCACAGCTGCATCAGGAGCTCCCACGGAAATACACAGCCAAGAGTTACACTCAGGTCACTCAAGCCAGGTCAATGTTCTCTCTCCAAAGATAGATGCAGAGTACATCTAAGAGCCTTGGACTTCTTGGAGCAGTTCATATTCATATGGACCACTGTACTTTTCATTTCAGCTCTTCAGAAACACAGATACCACATTTCCCAATGCAACATTTTTTGCTAGCCTGTAAACCACACAGCTGAGAAACTACTGACAGGGAGATATGTCTGCTGTCGAATCCTGTGGAAATGGGTGACATACTTAGGAGGGTTCAATAGGTAATGTCATCTTCTGTGTTCCATGTGCCAGAGAGAACAGTGGCCTGGCACATCTAGTGGCACGATGATCAGTAAATAGGGAGACACATCTTATAAATAATTGACTAGACTGAAGTTTTACTGTGACACTGCTGCTGTCATCTGAGATATATATATATATATATATAGAGATATATATATATAGAGATATATATATAAATATAATATATATATAGAGAGAGAGAGAGAGAGAGAGAGAGAGAGAGAGAGAGAGAGAGAGAGAGAGAGAGAGAGAGAGAGAGAGAGAGAGAGAGAGAGAGAGAGAGAGAGAGAGAGAGAGAGAGAGAGAGAGAGAGAGAGAGAGAGAGAGAGAGAAGAGAGAGAGAGAGAGAGAGAGAGAGAGAGAGAGAGAGAGAGAGAGAGGAGAGAGAGAGAGACAGAGGAGAGAGAGAGAGAGAGAGAGAGAGAGAGAGAGGAGAGAGAGAGAGAGAGAGAGAGAGAGAGAGAGAGAGAGAGAGAGAGAGAGAGAGTGAGAGTGAGAGTGAGAGTGAGAGAGAGAGACAGAGTGAGAGTGAGAGTGAGAGTGAGAGAGAGAGTGAGAGTGAGAGAGTGAGAGAGTGAGAGAGTGAGAGAGTGAGAGAGAGAGAGAGAGAGAGCCCACTATCAACCATCACAGCAAAATCAGTCTACCTGAACAGAGCAATACTCATCAAAGCCAAAGGAACTGAACAATATTACCAAATGCTATAGATGGAAGGAAAGTAGTGTAGAAACCTACCAAAAAACAATTTCAATCCCCTTTAGACAACTTCCTGGATGACACATTTCACTGTAATAGTGAAGGTGTAAACTTGGCAGTAGAAAGCCTAAACAGTATATTTGACCTTTCAGCTTCCCTATCAAATCTAAAAATGTCAAGCAGACAACCTAACAGAATTAACAACAGTGACTAAATGGTTTGATGAAGAATGCAAAAAAAAAAAGAAATTGAGAAACCTATCCAACCAAAAACATAGAAACCCAGAAAACCTGAGTCTACGCCTTCACTATGGTGAATAACTAAAACAATACTGAAATACACTACGGAAAAAGAAGGAACAGCACATCAGAAATCAACTCAATGTAATTGAAGAATCCATAGAATCTAACCACTTCTGGGAAAATTGGAACACACTAAAGAAACAACCACACGAAGAGTTATCTATCCAAAACGGAGATGTGTGGATTAACCACTTCTCCAATCTGTTTGGCTCTATAACAAAGAACAAACAGCAAAAACATATACATGATAAATTACAAATCATAGAATCAGCTATTAAAGACTACCAGAACCCACTGGATTCTCCAATTACACTGAATGAACTACAGGACAAAATACAAACCCTTCAACCCAAAAAGGCCTGTGGTGTTGATGGTATCCTACATGAAATGATAAAATATACAGACCACAAATTCCACTTGGCTATACTTAAACTCTTTAACATAATCCTCAGCTCTGGCATCTTCCCCAATATTATGAACCAAGGTCTGATAACACCAATCCACAAAAGTGGAGACAAATTTGACTCCAATAACTACCGTGGGATATGCGTCAACAGCAACCTTGGGAAAATCCTCTGCATTATCATTAACAGCAGACTTGTACATGTTCTGAGCAAATGTCAAATTGGCTTTTTACCAAATTAGCATACGACAGACCACATATTCACCCTGCACACCCAAATTGACAAACAAACAAACAAACAAACCAAAACAAAGGCAAAGTCTTCTCATGCTTTGTTGACTTAAAAAAAGCTTTTGACTCAATTTGGCATGAGGGTCTGCTATACAACTTGTTGGAAAGTGATGTTGGGGGAAAAACATACAACATTATAAAATCCATGTACACAAACAACAAGTGTGCAGTAAAAAAAACCCCCACATACATTTCTTTCCACAGGGCTGTGGGGTGAGAGAGGGATGCAGCTTAAGCCCCACTCTCTTCAACATATATATCAATGAATTGGTGAGGGCACTAGAACAGTCTGCAGCACCCGGCCTCACCCTACTAGAATCTGAGTCAAATGTCTACTGTTTGCTGATGATCTGGTACTTCTGTCCCCAACAAAGGAGGGCATACAACAGCACCTAGATCTTCTGCACATATTCTGTCAGACCTGGGTCCTGACAGTACATCTCAGTAAGACATTTACATTACATTTTACATTTTAGTCATTTAGCAGACGCTCTTATCCAGAGCGACTTACAGGAGCAATTAGGGTTAAGTGCCTTGCTCAAGGGCACATTTACGTCATTTAGCAGACGCTCTTATCCAGAGCGACTTACAAATTGGTTCATTCACCCTATAGCCAGTGGGATAACCACTTTCCAATATATATATATATATATATATATTTTTTTTTTAATATATATATATATTTTTTTTTGGGGGGGGGGGGGGTAGAAGGATTACTTTATCCTATCCAGGTATTCCTTAAAGAGGTGGGGTTTCAAATGTCTCCGGAAGGTGGTGAGTGACTCCGCTGTCCTGGCGTCGTGAGGGAGCTTGTTCCACCATTGGGGTGCCAGAGCAGCGAACAGTTTTGACTGGGCTGAGCGGGAACTATGCTTCCGCAGAGGAAGGGGAGCCAGCAGGCCAGAGGTGGATGAACGCAATGCCCTCGTTTGGGTGTAGGGACTGATCAGAGCCTGAAGGTACGGAGGTGCCGTTCCCCTCACTGCTCCATAGGCAAGCACCATGGTCTTGTAACGGATGCGAGCTTCAACTGGAAGCCAGTGGAGTGTGCGGAGGAGGGGGGTGACGTGAGAGAACTTGGGAAGGTTGAACACCAGACGGGCTGAGGCATTCTGGATGAGTTGTAGGGGTTTAATGGCACAGGCAGGGAGCCCAGCCAACAGCGAGTTGCAGTAATCCAGACGGGAGATGACAAGTGCCTGGATTAGGACCTGTGCCGCTTCCTGTGTAAGGCAGGGTCGTACTCTCCGAATGTTGTAGAGCATGAACCTGCAGGATCGGGTCACCGCCTTGATGTTAGCGGAGAACGACAGGGTGTTGTCCAGGGTCACGCCAAGGCTCTTCGCACTCTGGGAGGAGGACACAACGGAGTTGTCAACCGTGATGGCGAGATCATGGAACGGGCAGTCCTTCCCCGGGAGGAAGAGCAGCTCCGTCTTGCCAGGGTTCAGCTTGAGGTGGTGATCCGTCATCCATACTGATATGTCTGCCAGACATGCAGAGATGCGATTCGCCACCTGGTTATCAGAAGGGGGAAAGGAGAAGATTAGTTGTGTATCGTCAGCGTAGCAATGATAGGAGAGGCCATGTGAGGATATGACAGAGCCAAGTGACTTGGTGTATAGGGAGAAAAGGAGAGGGCCTAGAACTGAGCCCTGGGGGACACCAGTGGTGAGAGCACGTGGTGCGGAGACAGCTTCTCGCCACGCCACTTGGTAGGAGCGACCGGTCAGGTAGGACGCAATCCAGGAGTGAGCCGCGCCGGAGATGCCCAGCTCGGAGAGGGTGGAGAGGAGGATCTGATGGTTCACAGTATCAAAGGCAGCAGACAGGTCTAGAAGGACAAGAGCAGAGGAGAGAGAGTTAGCTTTAGCAGTGCGGAGAGCCTCCGTGACACAGAGAAGAGCAGTCTCAGTTGAATGACCAGTCCTGAAACCTGACTGGTTTGGATCAAGAAGGTCATTCTGAGAGAGATAGCAAGAGAGTTGGCTAAAGACGGCACGCTCAATAGTTTTGGAAAGAAAAGAAAGAAGGGATACTGGTCTGTAGTTGTTGACATCAGTGGGATCGAGTGTTGGTTTTTTGAGAAGGGGTGCAACTCTCGCTCTCTTGAAGACGGAAGGGACATAGCCAGCGGTCAGGGATGAGTTGATCAGCGAGGTGAGGTAGGGGAGAAGGTCACCGGAGATGGTCTGGAGAAGAGAGGAGGGGATGGGGTCAAGCGGGCAGGTTGTTGGGCGGCCTGCAGTCACTAGTCGCAAGATTTTATCTGGAGAGAGAGGGGAGAAAGAAGTCAAAGCATAGGGTAGGGCAGTGTGAGCAGGACCAGCAGTGTCATTAGACTTAACAAACGAGGATCGGATGTCGTCAACCTTCTTTTCAAAGTGGTTGACAAAGTCATCCACAGAGAGGGAGGAGGGGGGGGGGGGGGGGGGGGGGGGGGGAGGATTCAGCAGTGAGGAGAATGTGGCAAAGAGCTTCCTAGGGTTAGAGGCATATGCTTGGAATTTAGAGTGGTAGAAAGTGGCCTTAGCAGCAGAAACAGATTAAGAAAATGTAGAGAGGAGGGAGTGAAAAGATGCCAGGTCGGCAGGGAGTTTAGTTTTCTTCCATTTCCGCTCAGCTGCCCGGAGCTCTGTTCTGTGAGCTCGCAATGAGTCGTCAAGCCACGGAGCTGGAGGGGAGGACCGAGCCGGCCGGGAGGATAGGGGACACAGGGAGTCAAAGGATGCAGAAAGGGAGGAGAGGAGGGTTGAGGAGGCAGAATCAGGAGATTGGAGGGAGAAGGATTGAGCAGAGGGAAGAGATGATAGGATGGAAGAGGAGAGAGTAGTGGGAGAGAGAGAGCGAAGGTTGCGGCGGCGCGTTACCATCTGTGTAGGGGCAGAGTGAGTAGTGTTGGAGGAGAGCGAGAGAGAAAAGGATACAAAGTAGTGGTCGGAGACTTGGAGGGGAGTTGCAGTGAGATTAGTAGAAGAGCAACATCTAGTAAAGATGAAGTCAAGCGTATTGCCTGCCTTGTGAGTAGGGGGGGACGGTGAGAGGGTGAGGTCAAAAGAGGAGAGGAGTGGAAAGAAGGAGGCAGAGAGAAATGAGTCAAATGTAGACGTAGGGAGGTTGAAATCCCCCAAAACTGTGAAGGGTGAGCCATCCTCAGGAAAGGAACTTATCAAGGCATCAAGCTCATTGATGAACTCTCCAAGGGAACCTGGAGGGCGATAGATGACAAGGATATTAAGCTTAAATGGGCTAGTGACTGTGACAGCGTGGAATTCAAATGAGGAGATAGACAGATGGGTTAGGGCAAAAATTGAGAATGACCACTTGGGAGAGATGAGGATTCCTGTGCCACCACCCCTCTGACCAGATGCTCTCGGGGTATGCGAGAACACATGGTCAGACGAGGAGAGAGCATTAGGAGTAGCAGTGTTTTCAGTGGTAATCCATGTTTCCGTCAGCGCCAGGAATTCGAGGGACTGGAGGGTAGCATAGGCTGGGATGAAGTCAGCCTTGTTGGCAGCAGAACGGCAGTTCCAGAGGCTGCCTGAGACCTGGAACTCCAGGTGTGTGGTGCGTGCAGGGACCACCAGGTTAGAGAGGCAGCAGCCACGCGGTGTGAGGCGTTTGTGTAGCCTGTGCGGAGAGGAGAGAACAGGGATAGGCAGAGGCATAGTTGACAGGCTGTAGCAGATGGCTACAATAATGCAGAGGAGATCGGAATGAAGACAAAAATAATGGTGTTCCAAAAAAGGTCCAGTTGCCAGGACCACAAATACAAATTCCATCTAGACACCGTTGCCCTAGAGCACACAAAAAACGATACATACATACAAAGCTGTGAACGATCTGAGAGACAAGGCAAGAAGGGCCTTCTATGCCATCAAAAGGAACATACAATTTGACATACCAATTAGGATCTGGCTAAAAATACTTGAATCAGTTATAGAACCCATTGCCCTTTATGGTTGTGAGGTCTGGTATCTGCTCACCAACCAAGAATTCACAAAGTGGGACAAACACCAAATTGAGACTCTGCATGCAGAATTCTGCAAAAATATCCTCTGTGTACAACGTAAAACACCAAATAATGCACGCAGAGCAGAATTAGGTCGATACCCGCTAATTATCAAAATCCAGAAAAGAGCCGTTAAATTCTACAACCACCTAAAAGGAAGCGATTCCCAAACCTTACATAACAAAGCCATCACCTACAGAGAGATTAACCTAGAAGAGTCCCCTAAGCAAGCTGGTCCTGGGGCTCTGTACACAAACAAAAACAGACCCCACAGAGCCCCAGGACAGCAACACAATTAGACCCAACCAAAACATGAGAAAACAAAAAGATAATTACTTGACACATTGGAAAGAATTAACAAAAAGACAGAGCAAACTAGAATGCTATTTGGCCCTAAACAGAGAGTACACAGTGGCAGAATACCTGACCACTGTGACTGACACAAAATTAAGGAAAGCTTTGACTATGTACAGATTCAGTGAGCATAGCCTTGCTATTGAGAAAGATCGCCATAGGCAGACCTGGCTCTCAAGAGAAGACAGGCTATGTGCACAAATGAGGTGGAAACTGAGCTGCACTTCCTAACCTCCTGCCAAATGTATGACCATATTAGATACTGTCACGTCTCCTCCCGTTGCTCCCCTCTACTGAGCCACTGGTCTGAGCGCACCACCTCGGCTACACTGGAATGGAAACCCAACGCACCCTAATCACCTCCAGTGCACCTGCAACTCCTCATTTCATCACCACCCCTATTTAGCCCTGGACTGTTTTGGATTATGTTGTGTGTGATTGTTTAGCTTCATGTTGTTTACTCTCTTTGTTATTTATCTTGCTCATTGTTAAGTAAATCTTGACCTTGTTAATTCCTGCATCTGTGTCCTGCCTCTTCGTATACTCAGTACGCGTCACAGATACACATATTTCCCTCAGATTACACAGACCCACAAAGAATTCGAAAACAAATCCAATTTTGATAAACTCCCATATCTATTGGGTGAAATAACACAATGTGCAATCATAGCAACTAGATGTGTGACCTGTTGCCACAAGAAAAGGGCAACCAGTGAAGAACAAACACCATTGTAAATACAACCCATATTTATTTATTTTCCCTTTTGTACTTGAGAGAGAGAGAGAGAGAGACCAATGAGATGCAATGGGATCATAAGACAACCAGAACTGAGAGTGATGCTGGGGGAGGATGAGCTGCGGCAGACGGAGAGTCAAACCTGCACAACAAATAGAAGCACCCAAATACCCCCAAGAAAAAGTAGGGCATCCCAGCAGGTAGTCCTAGTGTTCTACTTAGGTCTAACATATGGCATTTTCACTTCAAAAAGCAAACATCTTAAACATTTTAGATTGCAGAGAGGCTCAGGAATAATATTTGACTGTGAGGGAGATTTCTCACGCAAATCTTCAAGAGAGGAGCCTTATTGAAGATGGGAGAGGATTTTGTTATTAGAACATTGTGTGCCTCTGGAGCATACTGAATCTCACAGATAGTGGTGAGAAAATGATTAATAACCATAATCAGAGCAGTATCTAAATATAGACTCCCATTAACCAGCTGGCCTTCATAAATGTGAATAAGCCATCAGGTCAAATGGGATAAAAGACTGACAGGGCTGAGAGACGAACTGAGAGACGGACATCGTGGGCCCTGCCTTGAGTCATTGGGTCAGAACGGTCTGCATCTCAGACGGTCCACCTAAAATAATGCATTGGCACTGTGATGTGGCCCCATGAAAACAGAGTACACATTGAGAACAAAGAAAGACTGACTAACTAGTGGAATATCACTCAAACTACAGCCAATTCAATTCGATACCATTATTTCACATTGAAGCCACATAAAGACTTTCACAAGAAGGAGGTCAAGCCAAGCAACACCTGTTTTCATTGTATATAGAACACATCTGAGATGACTCCATAATAAACTATATATGAATATACTCTTATCTCATTCCTCATACCTATGCACAGCTGGGCCCGGGCAGAGAACAACACATGAATCAGAGTAGTAATCTATCCCTGTCCGCCCTCACAGAACAAGAATCATTAATACTGCATTTCATCTCACCTGCTGGGTGGCTCTATGGAACTAGTGACTGCAGGTGACAGCCACTGTGATGTTGAATGAACTGCTGGAGCCACCTGCCTCTGCCCTTAGCTTATGTTGGTCTGTGTTTTTCTGGTCTCCACGGTGATTGACAGGTATGGGATAGCAAACAAAGCAATGCAATCAAACAGCGAAAGCGGACGTGGGGGACATATCCACATGCAGCAGGATCAAAGAAGAGACATGAACTACACTAGAGCAGACCTGCACTGCAATATTGATGCTTTACTGGGGAAACAGTGGACAAAGAGACATGACACTCTTACCTCTCTATGTATGTTGTGCTAGGTTGGAAGTTGGAACCACAGGTGTATATCATGTTTATATTCATAGCCTCAGTCGCCTGACTTGATTGATGAGGCAGACTGTGTACAGAGAATATGGAGAATATGGACTGCTGGAGAATATAGACTGTCCAGATGCTGCCCTCCTCTCCATGACTGATGTTTAGAGTGGGGCGCTAGCTATGCAGAGGTCATGGGTTCAAATCCAACTGGGACCACAAACACATACTACACATGTAAGTACCCACTGCAGAGTAAGTAACTTTGGATAAAAGCATCTGCTAAGCAGCTTACATTATTGTATTATATAATTAAAGCTGGTTACAGATCTTGGAGTGAGAATGATAAGTAGCTGACTGAGACTGTTGCTGAGGCTGGTCAAGACCTTGTGGCCTCTGGGTAGGCTTAGCAGTTGTAGATATTGGTGGCCAGTAACTTACTTGACCCAGTACTCATTACTTGTTTTATATGAATGCAGTCAGACCAGTGGAGCGTGGAGTGAGATTTGTAAGCTGCAGTGTTTACCTGATATAAAAATGTTTATGAATTATTTATGTTTCTCAAAGAGCTCAGTTTGGTAAATGAGAGTATGTTGTTGCATGACTTGAAACTGAATTGCCAGCAACAATACCCAAGGTACTGTAGGTAGGAAAACAGTCTGATTTTCAGTGTGCCTGTGTGTTCTCTTAGCAGGAGATATAAAGCCTATCAACATAAAGCAGGCTCTGTATTGTAATCTCCCTCTGATTTCTCCAACCACTTACTGTCACGCCCTGGCTCTGGGGACACTGTTATGTTGAGCCAGGGTGTGTAATTCTATGTTTGTATTTCTATGTTGGCCTGAGTGACTCCCAATCAGAGGCAACGAGTATCAGCTGGTTGTCTCTGATTGGGAGCCATATTTAACTGTCTGTCTTTCACTTTGTGTTTGTGGTTTCTTGTTCGTGTTGGTTTGTGTATAAACCGTAGACGTCACGTTTTTCGTTTGTTGTTTTGATCGTGTGATCATTAAATAAATATAATATGTTCACCTTCAACGCTGCGCATTGGTCCTCCTCCTTAGACGATAGTGACAGAAGAAACCACCAAAACCGGACCAAGCAGCGTGTCCAGGAGCCATCGCTAGCAGATCTCCGTGGCCACCTCGACTGGGTCAAGCCTAGTGAGGAGCAGAGAGGGTGGACTTGGGAACAGTTGAGGAAGAGCTTCGACTGGGTCAAGCCCATTGAGGAGCTGAATAGCGGGAGTTGGAGACAGAGGAGCGAGAGTTGGGCGAGAACGATAGGCCTGGCCCACGGGGAGGAGAGACCCCCAGAAAATTTTTAGGGGGGGGCTCACGACGTCGGGGCAGCAGGAGGCCGCGATAGAGCGGTCCAGCGGGTTGGCAGAGGAGGCCGCCAGGTTACGGGGGCCACTGGTCGAAGAGGGGATGGAAGGTGGAGAGGCACGGCGAGAGGTACTGGGGTGTGTTACCAGTCCGGTCCGGCCCGTTCCAGATCCCGGTGTAGGGCCAGTGGTGTGTGTCCCCAGTACGGTCCGGTCTGTTCCTGCTCCCCGCACCAAGTCTGTGGTGCGTTTCGTCAGCCCTGTCCGGCCCGTTCCTGCTCTCCGCACCAAGTCTGTGGTGCGCGTCGCCAGCCCAGTCCGGCCCATTCCTGCTCCCCGCACCAAGTCTGTGGTGCGTCTCGTCAGCCCGGCTCGGCCCGTTCCTGCTCCCCGCACCAAGTCAGTGGTGCGCTTCGTCAGCCCGGCTCGGCCCATTCCTGCTCCCCGCACCAAGTCTGTGGTGCGTTTCGTCAGCCCGGCTCGGCCCATTCCTGCTCCCCGCACCAAGTCTGTGGTGCGTTTCGTCAGCCCTGTCCGGCCCGTTCCTGCTCTCCGCACCAAGTCTGTGGTGCGCGTCGCCAGCCCAGTCCGGCCCATTCCTGCTCCCCGCACCAAGTCTGTGGTGCGTTTCGTCAGCCCTGTCCGGCCCGCTCCTGCTCCCCACACCAAGCCAGTGGTGTGCGTCGTCAGTCCAGCACGGCCCGTGCCTGTTCCCCACACCAAGCCAGTGGTGTGCGTCGTCGGTCCGGCACGGCCCGTGCCTGTTCCACTGGTGCCTGGTCCGGCACCGGTCAGATGCGTTACGCCGGAGCTAGAGCAATCCGCTCCATCAGTGTGCAGTCCAGCTCCGGCCAGCGGGGCCAGACCGGACCAGGGGTACTTTGGGGGGTTGGAGAGGGAGTGGGGATCAGGCCCGGAGCCGGATCCGCCGCCAAGGCGGAGTGCCCACCCGGTCCCTCCCCGGTGGTATTTAGTTGGCGCGGTCGGAGTCCGCGCCTTTAGGGGGGGGTACTGTCACGCCCTGGCTCTGGGGACACTGTTATGTTGAGCCAGGGTGTGTAATTCTATGTTTGTATTTCTATGTTGGCCTGAGTGACTCCCAATCAGAGGCAACGAGTATCAGCTGGTTGTCTCTGATTGGGAGCCACATTTAACTGTCTGTCTTTCACTTTGTGTTTGTGGTTTCTTGTTCGTGTTGGTTTGTGTTTAAACCGTAGACGTCACGTTTTTCGTTTGTTGTTTTGATCGTGTGATCATTAAATAAATATAATATGTTCACCTTCAACGCTGCGCATTGGTCCTCCTCCTTAGACGATCGTGACACTTACCTTCATATCTGTGGGAACACTGGGGCTTCACAGAGGAGCCTGAAAACAAAAGCATAAACTGTGTGTCAGAATGGCTCTGTCTGAAATAAATCAATACTGCATGACCGTTGATTTTCATTTTGATCCATTTTTAAACCATCTAAATGCGAACCCATTCATAACACGTTTCAAGTGTTACAGGGAACCTATGAGTAATTCATGAATTATGTACTGTGGTAGAAATTATAGGGCAATCAAAACATGTTTTTAGAGATTGATAGGGGGTCTCTGAAAATATCTCTGAAATACTAAAATATACTCTATGAAACTGTGAATCACATTAATGATCAAATTGTCATAACCTAGCCCACTATATTATGATGGGTCAGGGGCCTGTGGTCGGGGGCCATGGGAAGGTGCCCTGCATGCCCGTTTGGTAATCTGGCCCTGTGATGACAGGCTAATTGGTCTTTTCACCAATCAGATCTGAAAAATATCTGACGTCAAAAGACAAATTAGTGGAATAAAGATCAGAATTGTGCTGCTTGTCTAAGCCCAGTTGAAATAGTTTAGCACTAGGCAATTGTTTTTTTATGATGGATTTATGCTGCATTCATAAAAAAGTGGGAGGTGGGAATTTACCAGTTGTGAAGTCATAAATGCTTGCGTGTGCTTTGAACTCGTTGAGAAACGCCAATTGGCTAATGGCCAACCAGCTGCATAAACCAGAAAGCTAAAAGTACAGCTATCATGCTTGTAAACAAATGAGTGTTAACAAAAAAATATATAGATTGTTGTTTATAAATAATATTTTGTTGTTGCATTTAACTGCCGAAAATGCTATTATCGCGGTATTTTCCTTAAAAGGTGATGTCAGAGGTCAGCATTTCGAAGAAGTGGGAGCTCATGCCACGTTCATGTGCTAGTCCAAATGAGAAAACTCCGAAATCTCCGACTTGCTAACTGGTTGAACACGGCACGTGTATAACTACAACCAGTTAGCGAATTGAACATTTGAGAGTTTCCTAGTTCCGACTAGCACTTGAACGCGGCATCAGGATGATAGAGGACTTTCCCACTAGTAATTACCAGTTGGAGGGCGGTTCAAGTGGATCTTTCCCAGTCGTATGTGGTAAATTCCCACTTCCCACTTGGTTACACGAACGCAGCATGAGTCTGACCATTTACAATCAATGTCATTGAACACAGCTGTTGCATAAACTCGCTACATGGCAGCTGTACATTTCATTGAATATCAGTGGAGTTATAATTTAGAGCTGAAACGCAGCTTTCTTTCTGTTCTTTTGCAGGGTTAGCATTCCTTGTGGCTTCTCGAATAACGCAGGTAAGTAAGCTACACTCAATGATTTATATACACATAATTGGCTGCAGTAGGTTACTGCCAGTGCAAGGTTTGCTACTAGTGGTTGCTGCCTGGTGTCATAGATGTAACATAGTAAATCCGGGACACTCAAATGAGTGTGATATGTTACGCTTTGGTATGGTTACATAAGACAAGCTTACTTAAAGCAAAATTGTAAGGAGGGTGGGCAGGAATGTCTAGCAACCCAAAGGTCGTACTCCTGAGTGGCGCAGTGGTCTAAGGCACTGCATCGCAGTGCTAACTGTGCCACTAGAGATCCTGGTTCGAATCCAGGCTCTGTCGCCGCCGGCCGTGACCGGGAGACTCATGGGCGGCGCACAATTGGCCCAGCGTCGTCCAGGGTAGGGGAGGGAATGGCCGGCAGGGATGTAGCTCAGTTGATAGAGCATGGCGTTTGCAACGCCAGGGTTGTGGGTTCGTTTCCCACGGGGGGCCAGTATAAAAAAAATATGTATTCACTAACTGTAAGTCGCTCTGGATAAGAGCGTCTGCTAAATGACGTAAAATGTAAATGTAAAAAATGTTGCGTGTTCGAATCTCATCATAGACAACTTTAACATTTTAGCTAATTAGCAACTTTGAAACTACTTTTTGACTACTTGACAACTACTTAGCATGTTAACTAACCTTAACCCTTTAACCTAGCCTAGGTAACATTAGCGTTAGCCACCTAGCTAATGTTAACTCCTACAAATTGGAATTCGTAATATCATACGTGTTGTAAAAACGTAACATTATACAAAATGGATGGACATCCACAATTTTAATACATCCCAAATTAAATGTAACATATCATACTAAATGGATGGAGACAGATTTACTATATATCGTTATGTCTACCCCTGAGTCCAGGTCACTGATTAGCCTACAGTGGGGGAAAAAAGTATTTAGTCAGCCACCAATTGTGCAAGTTCTCCCACTTAAAAAGATGAGAGAGGCCTGTAATTTTCATCATAGGTACACGTCAACTATGACAGACAAATTGAGAATTTTTTTTCTCCAGAAAATCACATTGTAGGATTTTTACTGAATTTATTTGCAAATTATGGTGGAAAATAAGTATTTGGTCACCTACAACAAGCAAGATTTCTGGCTCTCACAGACCTGTAACTTCTTCTTTAAGAGGCTCCTCTGTCCTCCTCTCGTTACCCGTATTAATGGCACCTGTTTGAACTTGTTATCAGTATAAAAGACACCTGTCCACAACCTCAAACAGTCACACTCCAAACTCCACTATGGCCAAGACTAAAGAGCTGTCAAAGGACACCATAAACAAAATTGTAGACCTGCACCAGGCTGGGAAGACTGAATCTGCAATAGGTAAGCAGCTTGGTTTGAAGAAATAAACTGTGGGAGCAATTATTAGGAAATGGAAGACATACAAGACCACTGATAATCTCCCTCGATCTGGGGCTCCACGCAAGATCTCACCCCGTGGGGTCAAAATGATCACAAGAACGGTGAGCAAAAATCCCAGAACCACACGGGGGGACCTAGTGAATGACCTGCAGAGAGCTGGGACCAAAGTAACAAAGCCTACCATCAGTCACACACTACGCCGCCAGGGACTCAAATCCTGCAGTGCCAGACGTGTCCCCCTGCTTAAGCCAGTACATGTCCAGGCCCGTCTGAAGTTTGCTAGAGTGCATTTGGATGATCCAGAAGAGGATTGGGAGAATGTCATATGGTCAGATGAAACCAAAATAGAACTTTTTGGTAAAAACTCAACTCGTCGTGTTTGGAGGACAAAGAATGCTGAGTTGCATCTAAAGAACACCATACCTACTGTGAAGCATGGGGGTGGAAACATCATGCTTTGGGGCCGTTTTTCTGCAAAGGGACCAGGACGACTGATCCGTGTAAAGGAAAGAATGAATGGGGCCATGTATCGTGAGATTTTGAGTGAAAACCTCCTTCCATTAGCAAGGGCATTGAAGATGCAATGTGGCTGGGTCTTTCAGCATGACAATGATCCCAAACACACCGCCCCGGCAACGAAGGAGTTTTTTTATTTTTATTTATTTCACCTTTATTTAACCAGGTAAGCCAGTTGAGAACAAGTTCTCATTTACAACTGCGACCTGGCCAAGATAAAGCAAAGCAGTGCGATAAAAACAACAACACAGAGTTACATATGGGGTAAAACAAAACAAGTCAAAAATACAATAGAAATAAATATATATACAGTGTGTGCAAATGTAGCAAGTTATGGAGGTAAGGCAATAAATAGGCTATAGTGCAAAATAATTACAATTAGTATTGACACTGGAATGATAGATGTGCAAGAGATGATGTGCAAATAGAGATACTGGGGTACAAATGAGCAAAATAAATAACAATATAGGGATGAGGTAGTTGGGCGGGCTAATTTCAGATGGGCTGTGTACAGGTGCAGTGATCGGTAAGGTGCTCTGACAACTGATGCTTAAAGTTAGTGAGGGAGATGAGTGTCTCCAGCTTCAGAGATTTTTGCAATTTGTTCCAGTCATTGGCAGCAGAGAACTGGAAGGAATGGCGGCCAAAGGAGGTGTTGGCTTTGGGGATGACCAGTGAGATATACCTGCTGGAGCGCAGACTGCAGGTGGGTGTTGCTATGGTGACCAATGAGCTAAGATAAGGCGGGGATTTGCCTAGCAGTGATTTATAGATGGCCTGGAGCCAGTGGGTTTGGCAACGAATATGTAGTGAGGACCAGCCAACAAGAGCGTACAGGTCACAGTGGTGGGTAGTATATGGGGCTTTGAAGACAAAACGGATGGCACTGTGATAGACTACATCCAATTTGCTGAGTAGAGTGTGGGAGGCTATTTTGTAAATGACATCGCCGAAGTCAAGGATCGGTAGGATAGTCAGTTTTAGGAGGGCATGTTTGGCAGCATGAGTGAAGGAGGCTTTGTTGCGAAATAGGAAACCGATTCTAGATTTCACTTTGGATTGGAGATTCTTAATGCGAGTCTGGAAGGAGAGTTTACAGTCTAACCAGACACCAAGGTATTTGTAGTTGTCCACATACTCTAGGTCAGACCCGTCGAGAGTAGTGATTCTAGTCGGGTGGGCGGGTGCAAGCAGCGTTCGGTTGAAGAGCATGCATTTAGTTTTACTAGTGTTTAAGAGCAGTTGGAGGCTACTGAAGGAGTGTTGTATGGCATTGAAGCTCGTTTGGAGGTTTGTTAACACAGTGTCCAATGAAGGGCCAGATGTATACAAAATGGTGTCGTCTGCGTAGAGGTGGATCTGAGAGTCACCAGCAGCAAGAGCGACGTCATTGATATACACAGAGAAAAGAGTCAGCCCAAGAATTTAACCCTGTGGCACCCCCATAGAGACTGCCATAGGTCCAGACAACAGGCCCTCCGATTTGACACATTGAACTCTATCAGAGAAGTAGTTGGTGAACCAGGCGAGGCAGTCATTTGAGAAACCAAGGCTATTTAGTCTGCCAATAAGAAAGCGGTGATTGACAGAGTCGAAAGCCTTGGCCAGGTCAATGAAAACGGCTGCACAGTACTGTCTATTATCGATCGCGGTTATAATATCGTTTAGGACCTTGAGCGTGGCTGAAGTGCACCCATCACCAGCTCGGAAACCGGATTGCATAGCGGAGAAGGTACGGTGGGATTCGAAATGGTCGGTGATCTGTTTGTTAACTTGGCTTTCAAAAACGTTTGAAAGGCAGGGCAGGATGGATAATGGTCTGTAACAGTTTGGATCTAGAGTGTCACCCCCTTTGAAGAGGGGGATGACCGCGGCAGCTTTCCAATCTCTGGGGATCTCAGACGTTACGAAAGAGAGGTTGAACAGGCTAGTAATAGGGGTTGCGACAATTTCGGCGGCTAGTTTTAGAAAGAAAGGGTCCAGATTGTCTAGCCCAGATGATTTGTAGGGGTCCAGATTTTGCAGCTCTTTCAGAACATCAGCTGTCTGGATTTGTGTGAAGGAGAAGCGGGGGGGGCATGGGCAAGTTGCAGCGGAGGGTGCAGAGCTGGTGGCCGGGGTAGTGGTAGCCAGGTGGAAAGCATGGCCAGCCGTAGCAAAATGCTTGTTGAAATTCTCGATTATTGTAGATTTATCGGTGGTGATAGTGTTTCCTAGCCTCAGTGCAGTGGGCAGCTGGGAGGAAGTGCTCTTATTTTCCATGGACTTTAGTGTCCCAAAACTTTTTGGAGTTAGTGCTACAGGATGCAAATTTCTGTTTGAAAAAGTTAGCCTTTGCTTTCCTAACTGCTTGTGTATATTGGTTCCTAACTTCCCTGAAAAGTTGCATATCGCGGGGGCTATTTGATGCTAATGCAGTACGCCACAGGATGTTTTTGTGCTGGTCAAGGGCAGTCAAGTCTGAGGAGAACCAGGGGCTATATCTGTTCTTAGTTCTGTATTTTTTGAATGGGGCATGTTTATTTAAGATTGAGAGGAAATTACTTTTAAAGAACAACCAGGCATCCTCTACTGACGGAATGAGATCTATATCCATCCAGGATACCTGGGCCAGGTCAATTAGGAAGGCCTGCTCGCTGAAGTGTTTTTGGGAGCGTTTGACAGTGATGAGGGGTGGTCGTTTGACCGCGGACCCGTTACGGACGCAGGCAATAAGGCAGTGATCGCTGAGATCCTGGTTGAAGACAGCGGAGGTGTATTTAGAGGGTAAGTTAGTCAGGATGATATCGATGGGGGTACCCATGTTTACAGATTTAGGGTTGTACCTGGTAGGTTCGTTGATAATTTGTGTGAGATTGAGGGCATCTAGTTTAGATTGTAGGATGGCCGGGGTGTTAAGCATATCCCAATTTAGGTCACCAAGCAGTACGAACTCTGAGGATAGATGGGGGGCAATCAATTCACATATGGGGTCCAGGGCACAGCTGGGGGCTGAGGGGGGTCTGTAGCAAGCGGCAACAGTGAGAGATTTATTTCTGGAAAGGTGGATTTTTAGAAGTAGAAGCTCAAACTGTTTGGGCACAGACCTGGATAGTATGATAGAGCTCTGCAGGCTATCTCTACAGTAGATTGCAACTCCACCCCCTTTGGCAGTTCTATCTAGACGGAAAATGTTATAGTTGAATTTTTGGTGGCCTTCCTAAGCCAGGATTCAGACACTGCTAGAACATCAGGGTTGGCGGAGTGTGCTAACGCAGTGAATAACTCAAACTTAGGAAGGAGGCTTCTGATATTTACGTGCAGAAAACCAAGGCCAAGGCTTTTACGGAGTGGCTTCGTAAGAAGCATTTCAAGGTCCTGGAGTGGCCTAGCCAGTCTCCAGATCTCAACCCCATAGCAACAATGTGTGAAAACCTTGTGAAGACTTACAGAAAACGTTTGACCTGTGTCATTGCCAACAAAGGGTATATAACAAAGTATTGAGAAACTTTTGTTATTGACCAAATACTTATTTTCCACCATAATTTGCAAATAAATTCATAAAAAATCCTACAATGTGATTTTCTGGATTTTTTTCTCATTTTGTCTGTCATAGTTGACGTGTACCTATGATGAAAATTACAGGCCTCTCTCATCTTTTTAAGTGGGAGAACTTGCACAATTGGTGGCTGACTAAATACTTTTTTCCCCCACTGTATGGGTTTCCATCAATTTTGTTGAAGGGCGGGTACAGCGTATTTTATGTTTTGTAGAACGATAAATATTCTATAGATCTGTTTTAGGCGGCTGAAAGCAAGGCCAGAAGAGACCATTATTACTGCAAAACCTGTCGTCTCAATGCCTTACAATTTTAGGTCCAAATTGCCCGTGAAAGTGGCCAATCCTTCATATCAGGAAGAATGTGCAGTTCCAAAGGTAACGTTATGACAGATGCGTTGATATTTATGGTAGGCTAATAGTGACCTGTCATTGGTTATACTGGGGTACAAGAATGTTGTCATTCTACATGTGACAGGCTCTTCTTATTTGGCTACTGTTTCATTTCATTTTTAGTCATTTACCAGAGCAACTTAGTTAGTGAGTGCATATATTTTTATTTTTTTTCATACTGGCCCCCTGTGGGAATCGAACCCACAACCCTGGCGTTGCAAACGCCATGCTCTACCAACTGAGCTACATCCCTGCCGGCCATTCCCTCCCCTACCCCGGACGACGCTGGGCCAATTGTGCGCCGCCCCATGGGTCTCCCGGTCGCGGCCAGCTATGACAGAACCTGGATTCTAACCAGGATCTCTAGTGGCACAGCTAGACCACTGCGCCACTCGGGAGAAGGCACAATCTGGGATATTTCTAGCCCTTATGTATGGCCTTGGGTTCTCAAGAGCTAGGATATTTCCTTCTGTTCAGTAGACATTTCACTTAATTTATGCCCATTGGGTATTGAATAATATTATGAATGCCTCATGTCTTCCACATCTTAACTCAAAATATAAATGGACATTTTAGTATTTGTAAATATACTTTATAACAAATCAAGTGACGGGGCTACTGTTGGGTTGAAGCAAACTCACGATTGTGCTTTTAAATGTTGAATTGAAGGTCCAGACCAAGTCAGAGGAGAATGTTTCCTTACCAGGAAAACCTGCCACCTCATATGGCCTGAGGTCCAGGGTGCCTTTGGGAAATGCAGCAAACAAACTGAACAACAACGCCAAAGGAATTAAAACAAATGTAAATATGTATCTTTTGTCAATTAATATATTTTCATTACTACAGTTTAGTTTTTGGTGCAACTTTTGAATGATTATCTGCATTTTATTTTCCTGAGAAACAGACCGGTGTTCACGTCAAACCAGCTCAACGTAAGCAGAGTGCTACTGAAAGAGTCCGTGTTGTTATTTCAAAGGACGACAAGGAGAACACTGGGGCTGGCAACTGTGACCTGGTCAGACAGGTGAGAATTCAGGAGAAAAGGTTGAAGCCGTGCTTGGCTGTAGTCAGCCATTACTCTTCTATGTAAATGTTTCATGTTAATCCAATATGCTCAAATCAGAGTTTTCATCTCTTCATGCCCAGTAGTTGTCTGTATTTCAGTTTCACAAAGAATTCCATCCACATCTCCATATCTTGTTTTCCTTTAGGCCAAGCCCATTCTAGCTGCCCCCGAGGAGCCTCAGAGCCATGAGGCCACTCGGAACGAGGGGCTCAATGTGCCACAGGCCTTCTCACATGCCCTGCTCAACATCCCAGATGTGGACTCTGCAGACGCAGGTGACTCCTCGCTGTGCAGTGACTATGTGAAAGACATTTATGCTCATCTAAGGAACCTGGAGGTTTTCAAATTGGACAAATCTCTACTGTCATCTATCTCGTTTTGTTCTGAGCCTAATTACATTTAATGTGATTTTTTTATTTATTAAAAAAAAAAAAATTGGGGGGGGGGTGTTGCCAATAAGCGGCAACACCTGTTTCCCCTTTTCACTACATTAACCATTATTAGTCATGATCCTGAGTCTCACCACAGACCCCTCTCTTCTCAATGTCTGACAGGTTGCCATGGCTATCAAACCATGTTATCTGGAAGGGTGTGATGTGACAGGGAGCATGCGGAGTATTCTAGTTGACTGGCTGGTACAGGTCCAGAGTCAGTTCAGACTGCACCAGGAGACCCTCTACATGACTGTTGGGATCATTGACCGCTTTCTCCAGGTATAGCTTGTTTTTCCTCTGATGGTCGGATACATTTGAGTTATTTATATATATTTTTTTCCATTGTTTTCTTTTTTGCTCAGGACAATCCAGTGCCAAAGAAGTCTCTGCAATTGGTTGGTGTCACTGCGATGCTCATCGCTTCCAAGTACGAGGAAATCTCTCCTCCCGTGGTGGAGGACTTTGCCCATACAACAGACTTCACATACTCCTGTGCTGAGATACGCTTGATGGAAATGACCATTCTGAAAGCCTTGAACTATAAACCGGGACGACCACCCCCAGTTCACTTTCTAAGGAGAGCTGCCAAGGTTGGGAAGGTGAGTTTTTGAATGTAATACAGTTTATGTTTAGCTCTCCTGAAGTGAACTCACCCAACTTGCTTCATGCTATAACTGACAACCTTATTTTTTTATTCCTTAATTGAACTTGCTGACCAGCTATTTAAAAGTTCCATTGGATCGGACCCACATGGCAACAAATGATATTGCATGCCAGTACACTTATCTTCCAGCTTCAGCCTGTTGGTTATGGGCTGGCTAAATACCTGCTGGAGCTGACCCTCCTGGACTATGCCTCAGTTCACTATCCACCATCCCTCACCGCTGCTGCAGCTGTTGCGTTATCATTCAGGATCTTTCAAGATTCTGCTGGTTATGAATGGGTCAGTAATGAGCAACTCATATTTTAGACTAATGTGAAGTGTATGAAAGTAGACACTTAACCCATAATCATTCGATTTTTGGGGGGGTTATGACTCCTGATAAAGGTACAGTTATGGAGTGATATTTGTCAACAGAAGTGTTTAAGTTGTAACTGAATTGATACTTAATGTTTGCTTCATAGACCCCAGCCCTGCAGCACTACACAGGCTACACAGAGCTCTCTCTGCTACCTGTGATGCAATGCATTGCCAAGATGCTGGAGCGCTTGAGTGATGGCAGCATGAAACAGTTGGTGAGCCCAGCCTTTAGATTACTTTTAGCCCAGTGATGTACTGTAGGGCCACACAGTGATGTTTAACTGAAACCCTTTTTTTTCTCCAGTGAATCAAGCAGAAGAAAACCTCAAACTACTCAGGGTCAGCTGTCTCCCAGAGCTGACCTCTACCAGGGCTTACGCCTACATTAACAAACTATCCAACTCTCACTGTTGACACAAATTATTTACCCTATGTTTTTAGCACTTTTTAAACAATTTTTTTGATAAATCTATAGTTTTCAATAGCTTGTCTTGATTTTAAAATGGTATTGGAAAATGGTAAGCACCACATTGGGATCCACAGCAGACTCCTGCATCAGGGTGTTTAACTAAAAACGAGGGCTGATCAAAGTGAAACAGGGATTGGATGGGATAAAAGGAATTGCTCCATCTGCCTTCAACGTGTATGGCAAGATTTCAGCGAAGATTTGTATTTTTTTCTATCGTCAATGCATGGCGCTGCTGCCTCTCCCAGGGGCCTTTCAGGGTTAAACTCCTAGCTTCACATTGCTCCTTGCTTGGGGGTGTGTAGTTATTAAATATTGCTTAATAAAAAGCCACTGCTGCAGCCTGGGCTTCTGCTAATGTGGGCTGTTGCTGTGATGCGTCTCCATCTAAAGGAAATAAGACTTGTCTGCTGTCTGATTGCAAAGTCAATTAGTGTTTACCACATGATCTCAAGGTCCCTCTGATGGGGCAGCAGACCTAGGAGAGATTTAGCTAGCTTCTATTGCTCTGCCTGTTTGTGGTGATGCACTGCCATTCATTCTATTGTCCTCCAAGTGTTGCTGAATCGCCCCTCTACTTCAGTCTGTTCCTCAATTCATCCACCTTGGTTGGAAAGTGAGGTAGCGGCAGCGTTCCTTTCCCTCTGGCAATGCAGTTCCAGACAAGTACACACTGACTGCAACTTCCAAAAACGTGATAGTGTATACGTTTCTGTTTTTATGAAATACTGGGTCTTACAGATTTTCCCACCAGTTTGTTGTGGGAGGATAGCCTGACGCTCTAGTCTAGATAAACTTGTATCAGGCTTTGCAGTAAGGGAGGGATTTGTGGTGGGACTAGTAGTACCTGCATTAACCTGTACCTCTCCTCACTGGTCATGTGCAATGCGATCAGGCTTCAGTGGCCATCTGGAGATGAAAGCGGTCTAGTTTGCACAAGAGCAGGCATTTTACCCTTCAGTCCAACTGCACGGTCATTGAAGAAACCTTGGTCTTGCCTACACATGGACACTTGATCCAATGAAGAGGGACAAGGAACTCCCATGATCCTGAATAAAGGCAGCCTACCTCAGCTGGGTGTTCATTGAGCATTGTGATAATATTAGGGGAGATCTCTTCACATGATTCTCATCCACATTAATCATTGTAGGAGCCTTTTTGGCCTATTTATGTGGTTATGTAGTGTATAGTTTGTCTTATATTTAACTTAATAGAGGGCACGGTCACTGGTCACATAGGCACACAGGTATGGAGCATGTAGTTCTTAGAATGCTCACAGTTTCCACTTTGGAACATTTATATGGGCCTATAGTAATCACGTCTGCCTGTATGGAATTGATATTTTTATTTGCTTTTAAATGGGCAAAAGACCCAACCAAGGTCTACCACTAGATAGCAGTTGTGTTTTGCACGCGTTTTTAAATATTTTTAATCCCACGTGTTAATGGCTATCAGGGACTTTTACTAAATTATCAACTGCAACCGCATATTATTAGTGAACAAACATGGACAATGTAACGACTCACGGATATTAATGTAAAACCAAGCATTTAGTAGGCTAAATTAACATCAGTCCGGTAGGTGGCAGTGAATGTTCTCAGGTATGAGGACAGGGAAGCGTATCCCACGCTTGCACAAGCGCTCTCCCATGTTGCGTAGCGGAGAGGACTTTGCTGTCAGATCAAAAGTATCAGAGTTGCAGGAGATCCGAAAGTGCATTCTCTTGGTCAGCACAGTGTCCACGGACGGAGTAGGAGCTGGAGAAACAATCAGAAGCCAGTCGAGGTGGTCTATAGGAACACAACGCACAGGAAAAGAGTAGGAGGATAGTGGCAGAAAATGTGCAACGAGATATTTCAATAGACTTGTGAGCAATGCACTGGCAGCATGGCCAGATGGTTCAAGGAACACCTAGGATTCAAAACTACCAAAGCACCACCTCCGGCGCCCCCGAAACCGGACTACAGACATTGTCACGCCGCTGTGACCGGTACGCCTGGCTACCAACAACCAAGCTCCGGGGCCACCTCGCTCTATCCAAGCCCCGCACAGCCGGACATTCTTGCTGCTTACAAACTACAAAAGGAACTGGACTTCGAAGACCCGTACACGGGAGGAGGAAATATTTCGTTTGGAACTGGTCTGGGCTCTGTGGGGTCGCCGGACATAAAGTATGTGTCACCAAAGCACCGGCTTATAAAGGTGGAAACAATCGAGAAAAGCAACTCTACTCCGGGCAGCGGTATCATAGTCCAAGCTGTTGCTGTTGGGAACGTTAAATCTCCCACTTCACCACCTCCTGAACATGAGAATAAAGAAAAGGTGCGTTTTTATTTATTATTATTTTGTGTAGCCTTGAGCCTACCTCTCCAATATCCCACACCGGTAACCTTGTAGCTTTTTATAGCACTATAGCCTACACAACTTTGAATCAATCTATACACCTAGGTTCAATTAAAGAGATGGTTCAATAGTTCTGTGATGTGGGCGATTACATTCTCACCATTCAAACCCATTGATTACCATTGAAAGCAGTGGATCAGACCATGTTCTATCATGTGGGGACTTTCTCAAACAGGGAATGGATAATTGAAACCGGGAGAACTACACTGAACAAATATAAATGCAACATTCAACAATTTAAAGATTTTACTGAGTTACTGTTCATAAGGAAATCAGTCAGTTGAAATAAATTCATTGGGCCCTAATCTATGGATTTCACTTGACTGGGAATACAGATATGCATCTGTTGGTCACAGAAACCTTAAAAAAAAAAAAAAAAGTTGAGTTGTGGATCAGAACCAGTCAGTATGTGGTGTGACCACCATTTGCCTCATGCAGCGTGACACATCTTTGAGTTGATCAGGCAGTTGATTGTGCAATGTTGTCTCACTCCTCTTCAATGGCTGTGTGAAATTGCTGGATATTGGCGGGAACTGGAACATGCTGTCGGACACGTTGATCCAGAGCATCCCAAACATGCTCAATGGGCGACGTTTCTGGTGAGTATGCAGGCCATGGAAGAACTGGGACATTTTCAGCTTCCAGGAAGTGTGTACAGATCCCTGTGACATGGGGCTGTGCATTATCATGCTGAAACATGAGGTGGTGGCAGGTGGATAAATGGCTTGACATTGGGCCTCAGGATCTCTTCATGGTATCTCTAGATTAAATTGCAATTGTGTTCATTGTCGGTAGTTTATGCCTGCCCATACCATAACCCCACCGCCACCATGGGGCACTCTGTTCACAATGTTGACATCAGCAAACCGCGCGCCCACACGATGCCATACACTGTCTGCCATCTTCCCAGTACAGTTCCTTAAATGTAAGATATTACAATCTATCCACCTAGGTTCAATTAAAGAGATGGTTCAATAGTTATGTGATGTTGGCATTTACATTTCACTATTCAAACGCATTGGTTACTGTTGAAAGTAGTCGATCAGACCATGTTCCATCATGTGGGGCCATTCAAACAGGGAATGGATCTTTGAAACTGGCAGAACTACATAGTGTATATGTCACTGTTCTCTCACACCTTTTGAACTGGGCCTGTGTGAAGGTGCTCAAGTGCACGTTTTCAAATAATCCAGACCCAGGTTCATTCAACTCTGCTCACCAAGCAAAATCTACACTTTTATAACTAATCTCTGTACTCTAGTCTACTTTGTCGCTGTCATCAACAGAAATAGTGTGTGGACCGGAGACAGATGGCAAGGATGCTTATACAGTCAGTCAGTGTACACCATGTGCCTTGAAGCCTACTGCTTTTTAGGAACACACATACACTGGTTCATTGGAAGAAACCTGAGACATTCAATGTCAGTGATGTTAAGGAATGTACATGCCTCTCCGTCCAGCGCAGGCAGGGAGGAGGACCCAGGAAAAGCACAAGTGTGCATGTGTGAGAGAAAAGTGCAGAAGTATTTCTCAACGCTGCCAACACCCATACTGCATAACTCCGTCTACTATTCCCTGCTCTGAAACCCTAACTAATCACCTGTTGCCAGGTATTTGTTTACTCAGCCTTACTACGTCAGACAAGATCATAGTAGTTTAGTTAGAGCACAACCAAAACCTTATGCAAAGTAAGGCTGCGTATTTACAATTCTGTTATGAAATTCCTTAGTCCCATAAACAGGTTACTTCCTCTCTCCACATCTCCTGTTGTAAGGTGCGGTTTGTTCAGTGTTGAGGGTGCCTGCCTGCCATTCCATAGGAGTTTTTCTATTTCAGTTCAACTAGTGGTCATAAAATATGCCAGTAAGCAGTGTCGTACAGCAAAGGAACATGACAATTGGCAAGCCATTTAAAAGCTTGAAAAACCTCCATATAATAATTGTACAGTGATTTTGCGTATTCAGAAATGGTCTTTTCATTTCTGAAAGTAGTTTCTCGTATGCAGCTGTCATAACATTCAACAATGCAGTGTTTTTTTTTTATTGAATGATGAACAATGTTCCAGAGTTGACGAAATTAAAATAACGGGAAACTGAAGACTCTGTTTCCTCACAGCAACTGACTGCTGTTGGCTAATTAAACGGATTACCGCTGTCTCCTCTTAATTGGGTCTTATTTTGATCTCTGTAGTCAATCAGAGAAGGCATTCTCAAGCAGGAAAATACTGTTGCCTCGGTCTCCCCCCAACCCCCCTTTTTGCAATGGGCACTAGGCACATTTTACATTTTAGATTTTAGTCATTTAGCAGACGCTCTTATCCAGAGCGACTTACAGTTAGTGAGTGCATACATTTTCATAATGTTGGAGGAGCTGGCAGCCAGGCAGATTGTTCTGTAACATGGTTTAAAAATCTCGCGCACTCAAACATGAGCATGATGAAATTGTATCAGATCCATGTGAGTGGTGGGTGAGATAGAGGGGATTCTGATTCAGAAGACTGGATTTAGACTAAGACTAAGTAATAAAGATAGGAGACCGTCTCCAATAGAGTTTGATCTCTAGGCAACACAGGCCTTCAACCTTACACATGCTGACTTTTCGGACAGACAGGCCAAGGTAATGTTGTCAGGTACTGTTCCAGAAGGAGCTATTGTCTATAGACTCCTGTAGGGTTTGTCTGCTGAGATGCACAACTGACATTGGTGTAGTGAGAGTGAGAGACCCCAAGTGTGATGGTTATGAACAGACATGGAGAATAGCCTATTCCTTTTCCAATAGAACTACCTGTAGAAGCAAATAGACTTAACATGTATTACACTATGTATTCCACTTGTTGTGGATTTGTTTTTTGAAGACGGTCAACAATTTTTTAAAATCAGTTTTGGAGGTTGTCAGGGTGAGGATTTTCTAATATAATAGCACTAGCCTCTGCTAGCTGATGATATGACTGTTCTTCTATGTTCGGTAACGGAATAACAAAACAAACCGTCACTGTTACCAAACTTTAACTGCACTGTTCTTCAAGTAAATGTGTTTTTGTAAAATGTTCAGTCAATTGTTAAAGGTAGTCCTTGTGCATAGAGTTGTATGGTTTGTGTAACTTTGCAATCATTGGTTTTTGTTTGACATATATTTCAAAGTGAAAAATCTGAGTCTGAGCATCACTCTGTTACTGTGGAATTGCCCTTTACCAACAACCCAGAAGTGTAAAATCCTTGCTGCACCCTTACTGTGAGGACATATGATTTTCAGCTGGTTTCTCAGTAAAGCGCTATGCGTTGTCTCTGTTCAGATACAGGTGATGGGTGGTGTAGACAGGCCTTGAGTGTCAGGCAGTTTCATCTGATGATAATGCTGCATTTCCAAACAGCCTTGTTCTGACATGGGGTGTTATTTATTAAGATATTTCACAGTTTGTAACATTATGGAATGTAGTGACATATCAAGGCATGTATTATTCTTAGTTTAGGCCTACAACATATCAAAGCATGCAAGGATTCTGATCTTAATTACATTTCTTCAACTGAACATGATCTATTTTAGACCACACAATTTATGGGGACTATACAGGAACTTAATAGCCTGGTCAATTGTGCTGGCTGGAGTGAAATGCTGACTATAGGGAGAGAGAGCTAGGAAAAGAGGACCACACCACTGTCTTGTTACAGCCACAGCCCCATTGATGTTTTAATTACTTGACTAGTGGATGCTAATTATATAACCGCTTACCTAATGCTCGTGCTGCCAATAGCAGAGTCTATACCGTCTAGTGTTTTGTCTAATCTCAACCCTCCAAAGATTTTTCATTCAGTTAAAATGGGTGGTGGTGGTGGTGGTGGTGGTGGTGGCGGCAGCCCTGCAAGGTTGGGGAGTGAAAGCCTTAGTTCATGCATAATGATACAAGGTATGGTGATTACATGACACCTAGGCCTGCCCCATTTATTTCCATTCTGATGGGCTTTCTATTATAACGACGAGCACGTAGGAGCCAGCCACAGGTAAGAGCACCAGCTTGATTGTTGTTATTTTGAAATGTGTTGTTTTCCTGTTTTATAATGACCTTCATGTTAGAGGGAGATGATCAATTATTATCCAGCTAATTAAAGGCTCTCATCTCTTCCCCCTGGCATGGTCTGGCCTGCTCTACATTTACATTACATTTTAGTCATTTAGCTGACGCTCTTATCCAGAGCGACTTACAGTTAGTGAGTGCATACATTATTTTTATTTTTTTCATACTGGCCACCCGTGGGAATCGAACCCACAACCCTGGCATTGCAAACGCCATGCTCTACCAACTGAACTACATCCCTGCCGGCCATTCCCTCCCCTACCCTGGACGACGCTGGGCCAATTCTGCGCCGCCCCATGGGTCTCCCGGTCACGGCCGGCTACAACAGAGCCTGGATTCGAACCAGGATCTCTAGTGGCACAGCTAGCACTGCGATGCAGTGTCTTAGGCCACTCGGGAGATATTTCCACAGAGTATCTCCCACTCAGGAGATACTCTACTCAGCACTAACTAACTTCTCAAGGACACATGAAAGTGATGACAGGCACAACCTATGAAATGTGTAAACAAAAGTAATAGTGCATAACAGTCTCCTTGTAAAATCATATTACTAAATATATTGCTGTGTGGCTTTATGAATTAATAAACTGTCCTTAACACCAGGGTTACTCTGGCCTTGATACCCTATGCAGCAGTGTTCTGGCCACGTTATAGTTCCCACCATGGCCCAATGAAGCGGTTGAGTGAATGGGGCCTCAATGAGTCCATAAGCCAGTTTACATACACTATCTATGTCTAGAATAATGCAGTATAGGATCATAAACACAACACAGGCAGCTGTCCCACAGCCAACTGCGACATTAGATTTGACAGATTTATTCCATGGTTATTTCCTTTTCCTTCCATGTACCTTTTAACAGCCTCTGACTCAGCGATTCATAAAGTCAAGTGATGCATTAGCAGCCAGGGAGACCATGGTTTATTTGTTTTGTCATTTTTATTTGTAATTCCTGTAATTGCCATCTGACAATCTCGGTTGTTCATCTCAAAATCCCATTTTCACTCACACTTTTGTTTCTCTGCTTCTTCTTTCCCTGTATACGGATGGCGTTTCTCTACTCTACATGTATATTTGAGTGTGTTGGTCCCCTTCACATCTCTTTTGAAATGATGACTGCTACAAGTGGGCATCAGCTGCCTGAGCCTCCCCAACGCTGCCCATCCCAGATCACATCTTAGATAATGGAATCAGAGCAGATGCTGTGAGCCAATCAGGTGTTGTTTAGCCGAGTCCTTGAAGGGACAGTTGTGTGTAATTAGCTTACGAGTAGCGTCTCAACAGCGCGTGGGGGTTTGAACCGACGCTCTTTCATTTCCCATGGAATAGACATGCTGCGGCTTTACCTCACGTCCCTTTGTATTTGTCTTTCTGTTCCAATCTCGTTTGATGGTCTGATTGAATTTGTGTGTGTGTGTTCCTGCTGTTTCCCTCCAGCAGCAGTCTCTTGGTGTGTGGCTAAATCAAGGCTGTTTGACTGGCCTGTAGATTAGCAGTGCTTGGTGGTCTGAACAGTCCTCATCATCATTCCCTTACTATCTCAAAGCTTTGACTCTGGCGTTCCTCTCTTCAGGGGGATGTTCTTAGTGCATCCTGCTAGCTCTTTGTTGTTCTGTTTTCTACTCTGCTCTCCTCTCAGCCCTGGTAGTGATAGGAGAAATGTCAGACGTAAACACTACCCGGGCATCTGACCTCCTCGTGGTGGACGGGCACAGGCAACAGAATGTGATGCATGGGTGTCTCTAGACATATGGCCAGTCTCATACCTGTCTTACTATCAGATGGAAGCTGACAGGTTCTGATAGCTGGCTTTAGCTGAATGTCATAGCATTACAGGAAGTGCCCTTCTCCTCCCACACCGACCTCCACACAAACACACGCCTGTTTACTTACACTGTATCGCCAAGGAAGAAGTCTGAAAGGGATTGCTTTCCAAGTGTCAAACCTGAAAGGGGTTGTATTGCTGCTTAATTGTCTGCTCTGTGAAAGTCATTTCCAGATGTAACACCCATGGGAGGTTAAATGTTCTCTTTCATTCTTGAAGGGATATTTATGGTCCAGGCAAAGAGTAGAAGGCACAGAGTACAGTAGGAGTTAAAACATGCTGACCCTTTACTTTTAATGCTCGACAGAGTTTTAAGAACGCAAATAATTATACAGCACACTCCACTGGCTTCCAATTGAAGCTCGCATCCGCTACAAGACCATGGTGCTTGCCTTTGGAGCAGTGAGGGGAACGGCACCCCTGTACCTTCAGGCTCTGATCAGTCCCTACACCCAAACGAGGACATTGCGTTCATCCACCTCTGGCCTGCTGGCTCCCCTTCCTCTGCGGAAGCACAGCTCCCCCTCAGCCCAGTCAAAACTGTTCGCTGCTCTGGCACCCCAATGGTGGAACAAGCTCCCTCACGACGCCAGGACAGCGGAGTCACTCACCACCTTCCGGAGACATTTGAAACCCCACCTCTTTAAGGAATACCTGGGATAGGCTAAAGTATTCCTTCTAACCCCCCCCCCCCCCCCCCAAATTGTAAAGTGGTTATCCCACTGGCTATAGGGTGAACGCACCAATTTGTGAGTCGCTCTGGCTAAGAGCGTCTGCTAAATGACGTTAATGTGCCCTTGAGCAAGGCACTTAACCCTAATTGCTCCTGTAAGTCGCTCTGGTTAAGAGCGTCTGCTAAATGACTAAAATGTAAAATGTAAATGTAATACAGTAAAAAATAAAAGGTATGAGTTAATGATGACCAGAGAGCCTAGATAGTGATACTATGTGGAATTGAAAGCTAGGTAGGTCCATGGCGGGGAACAACATTTTGCTTTTTATTTAAAGATGATCAATGAAACATTATTGTTATGTTCACTGGGTATGTTTCACAAGAAAATGAATACTTTCCACATTATGATGATTGATCAAAAAACAAGTTGTGGTTGCTATGGATACGCTGCCCCATAATTACAGCTGAGCCTGGTCTAAGATGATTGCTTTGGCGCAGCATCTCCTTGTAGTCCAGTTAGAGGACTGTTGGGTAGTTTTCAATCATGTTATTGTTCTCTGAAGTGTCCAAGAGGGCCATCCATTTGTTGAACTCTTCAAGCTATCCCAGCTGCCTTGGCAACTGGCACTATTGTATTCCAGCAACAGATTATCAAGCATTTCCAGGTGGACTGGGCAGCCATGTTTTTCTTTCTCTCCAAACAACAATACCCTTCTGTGGTGTGTTATGGGTGTATCATATTCTGTCCTTAACAGTTGCACAGGGAATCAGTTAGTTAGGATATGCTTTCTAAATTCCTATGACCCAGGCAGGAATCCTGGAAGAGCTCTTTAGGAGGAAGGAACCCAGAGCTCTGCTGGTGCTGGGCCAACACAGCTAACTTTTTATTTACACCCCGCCTCAACCCACCAGGATGATGTCATTCTGCATGGGAAAGATGACTACACTACAGGATTACATGGAGGAATGACATGAGGACAAAACTCAGTTGTGAAATGTTGATCTGATCAGGAAAGAGATTATGCATTGATACTGTAGATGTGGACTGTTTTATAGAGCTTTATACAACTTTATAACGACATTAATTGACTGTTTCTGAAAGCTGAATGAAAATACTGAGTAGCATATGGTGTATAACTAGAAGTTTTACAATGGGTTAAGAGGAATGTTCACCTGCTTTTAGTGGTTAGAGCGTTGGGCCAGTAACCAAAAGGTCGCTGGTTTGAATACCCAAGCTGACAAGGTTAAAAATCTGTCAATGTGCTCTTGAGCAAGGCACTTAACCCTAATGTGTTCCAGGGGTGCTGTACTACTATGGCTGACCCTGTAAAACAACACATTTCACTGCACTTATCTGGTGTATGTCACAAAACATGTTTTTGCTTTTATTGGGTGGGGGACATATTAACCAATTTAACACGATGACAAAGTTTGAATGAATGAACCCCCATGTACAATTCTAGTCCTGAGATCTGGAAACATGAACACATTTTATTTTCTTCTCTTTTTACCTAAAGAGGGTTAGCAGCAGCTTATCCTGGTACTGTAGCTGTTCCACTGTGTATTTCTCTAGGCTTTCAGCTGTACAACCTGCATGGCTCATGTGAACCCAACAGGTCACAAATGCCAGGCCCTGTATGCAGGCAGTTATTGGCCACTGTAGTCATGAGAGTGGTCTGTAGACACATGACACTGTTTTGTTTAATGACACAGTGTAGTACAGCCTGTAAGGGAAGCCCTGGTTGGTGTGCACATCGTCAGACACTGATTTAAAAGGAAACAAATTGAGCCCTGAGGTTTCATGCCATCCAGGGCACGCACAGAAAGTCTGCTTGAAGCGCGGGTATTTTTAACCGGCCCGCTGGTAGCTAACAGTAGGACGACCCTCAACCTCAACTCTGAGTACACCACACTGCTGCTCTCTCCACATAGTTGGCCATATTTGACCTATGCTGGGTTTTCTGTGTGTAGAACATAGGAATTATCCCATGGTATTTTAGATATAGTGTAGAGGGGAGTTGAGCTACACTGTTTCTCTATTTACTATCTGGGAGGTAGAGTGGAGATCTTTAAGGTCTGTGCCCTACCATCACAGTGGAGCTGACCCTATTATCTGTGCTCACTGACAGGTGCTGAGGCTGGAGTGTGTGTGTGTGTCTGCCAGTGGGGTCGGGGTCTCCATAGCCACAGGCACCATTGGGGAACTGGCCAAACCTCTCATTATAGACTGGATGGGCACTGATGTCTCTCCTGGGCTTCGTAGGACACAGATCTTGTTAGGGGTAGGGTTAGAGAGTTTGCCCTGCTGTTTTCCCTTCCATAATATCCTATAGTTACTACTGTATTACATGTATGTCAGTTTTTATTACTCTGTCTCTAGGTGTAGGCCTAATATAGTTCAGCCACCATATAAATTGCTTGGTGCAGTGATTGGACCAAAGGTAAAGCAACCAGGCCACTGACAGTCTGCTTTTGTTTGGTGGAAAATAAGGAACAAGAGGGTTGCTCCAGGATTAAGGAAGTGCTCCCTTCCTGACAGGAAGTGTTTACAACTTGGTGACATTCCCTTTTGACTGGGGCTGGGCAAGTCTGCGCTAGCTCGCCACTCTCGAACAGTCTGGGAATGTTGACTCTGATCCATGCTAAAATATAACCAGGCAGGGTTAATATTTCCTCATGTTGCAGCTTGAGCAAACTGGCAAAGGGATTGTGATTGTGACATTGTACTGTGTCAATACATAGCTGTGGTGTCGTGTTCTGTTAGGGACCTCCTAGTCAGGTCAGGCTGCAGTGAAGTCTGTAAAGACTCCTTCCCTCTCTCCCTCTCCTGCTATGGGAGGTGGAAAGCCCCGTAGCGATGGCAGGGTGATATGAGACTCCACCCTGCCTGCCTGCAAGTTATATTGTCAGTCTGAGCTGTTGGGTTTGACGTGCAACATTCTCTGTACACGCTCACCACACAAAGGCTATCTGAGGCCACATCGCTTCCGACCGCAATCAAGTCATCCTCCTCACGTCAAACTTCCCTGCTTTGTTTATGTGCAGCTGGCTCCTGGGCCTGCCTCCATTTGTTTTCCCTACTCTGTATAAATCACACACCCAAATCAAAAGGTCATGCTCACTGGATTCTCATTGTTATTTTTATGTCCTACTTTTCATTATTATGTCATTTTTGTCCCCTCTGTCCCTAGCATAGCAAACCACACTTTACTTAAGGCTTATTTCTCCCAAACAACACTAGGCGTGTGTGTGTGTGCGTCTCAGCCTTTTATGCCTCTAGTGGACCAACAACGGGCCCATTCCTCCACACAACTTAACCACTACTCCCTCTTCCTTAAATTCCAAGAGTCATAAATCTATTTCAGAGGGAAAAGAGCTGAGAAAGGAAATTGGATTTTGTCAAGCATATCCTCAAGTGTTAATCTTGAATATCTGTCGAATATTAAGGGCGCCTGAATCTGGGCCAGCCACCCTCTAGTCAAGGTCCTCAGTGTGCTATAAGGGGTCTCTGGGCAGAAGGTGGGGCACAGGGAACTGAAAGAGTTGAAAAGAGATATTCTTTCATAGAAAGGGATGATGGGCTAAAAAAAGGGAATGAAAGAGGGGATTGTACAGAAAAGGTAGAGTACAGCAGGTATTCCTGGGAGACTAGGAGGATGGTGAAGCATTGCGCTTGGGTTTCTGGCCTGACGTTAGGTGATATTACATTAGAAATAGAGAAGCACCTGTTCAGGCTCAGTAAGCTCAAATGAAATGAAATAAATGGTTCATAAAAATAAATTTAAAAAAGGCTCAGCCTCAGTGAGTAGCCTGCTGCTCTGCTGTCCAAAGTGCTGTCCTGTTCATGCTGCGTGCCTCTTGGCTCGGCGTTATGCAACATGTTTATGTCACTCGGGTTTCGAGAGCCTTGGAATGAGAATAGAAAGTGCTTTTTAAAAAACAGAATAAAGAACAAGTTTGTGCAGCAACTCCCTCAACATTTTGAGGACCCATATGGCATTGTCAGAGAAACGACTTGCAACCTTGAGTCTTACTTCATGGATAAAGAGAAAATACATAAAGCTGATACTGTGGCAGACTGGCAGAGTAACGTTCTTTTGTCACTAACTTTTAATGGCAGTACTAAAACATCCTCACAGATGTATAATGCATGTCATAGCAGAAAATCATGTTTGTTTTTTCTTAAGGGATCATCAGCATGACATGCCATAAAAGTACAGATCTCCAGTATAAGCAAGGTCTGTGATTATCATGAGTTTATCATCCCTCTGCAGATGATCAGTATGATTTAGCGCTCCCTTAAACCTTGTGTCAGTGTTGGTGTGACTGTCCTTAGTGTGTGGGAAAACCTGACTCCTGTAAGGACTGAATGGCCCTGCCTGCAGCATAGCCTATATCCCACTCACAAGTGTAGGAGGGAAACACTGCACACAGCTGTGTAATGTACCTATTTTATGTCAAGGCAAAGTGTCAAGTGCTGTTCTCTTTTCTCCCATTTTTAATGCAGCTCTGATGTTTTTCTTGCTGTAACACTGACCCGTGTTGCAGGGTATCGGCGTCACTGTCGTTGCGTCTGGAAGGGTTCCCATACAAAGTATATGATCAATGATCAACTAAACCACTTCTCCATGTGCCAAAAGAGTCGGCTTTTCCCGGCTGGCGTGTGAAAAGCCACCCCACATGTGCAGCAGCCCAGAGATCTAAAGAAGCCTGTTTTATGTGGTCTGAATCTTAAAGGAGCAGCTGATAAATAGGTCAACATGAAAAAGTGTGAGCTGTGCTTTGAACAACACAGATGTCTGACTGGGGGAAAGACAGAGAGACACGTGAGAATGATGGCTGAACACATTGGAGTGCAAAGAAGGGAGATGCTAGAAATGATCCCCTCACCACAGTGATGCATGCTTGTTAAAGTAGCATGTTTTGCACTCTTTCCTAAATCCTCATTAATGACTGGGGAAATGCATGTTTGGGCGATGTTAGGGAGAAGGGAGGTCTAAATATGTTTTCTTTTGTACCCAGTGTCACCATTTCACATGTACTAATTATCTATAATCTGAACAGCAGAATATGTTCTTGAACGCTGAGTGTGCTTTTGTCTCTAAATTGTTTCTCCACAGGTCTTCTCTAGCCATCAATATTTGTCTCTTTTTTCAGTCTTCCCTAATCAAGCAACATGCTTTAACCTCGGAACATTGAGTTTGAGAGGGCTTTAATAAGGCTAAAAGCAAAGCTGACAAATTAATTCACCTGCAAGAAGACAAACATGATTTTTCTTTACTTATGAGAAGTGCTCTCCTCCACTTAGCGTTGCTCTAGCTTCTATTGCTTGTGACTGATTGAAAACAATGGGCGCTCATGGAAAACATAATTTGATTAGCTAGCAGCTATCTTCCCTGGTTCTTAAGTAGGCATTCAGGGCTGGCGCTGCCACGTCCTTGTTGAGGCCCATAGAGCCACAGGCTGATTCCCAGTCCAACAACCCCTGTCTCTTAGGATACGGCGTAATAAAGTTTCATTAACGTCAGAGCTGCATTGTGGGAAAGCTCCATCTATACAGTCTTTTCACTCATGTGAGAGGAATATAGCCCCCAGCTGGAATCGTGCTTCACAATAGGGTTTCATTGAATCCTAACCAGATTTCCTCTCCCATCTTTGAATCACAGAAGTATCTTATTGATAGTGGCTGTATTGTGTCAACAACAGTGGTTGCAATCGGTTCTGCTTTAGTAAATTGCCTTGTGGCAATGTTTGATGCTAAGCTGTTAGCTTCAGATGACTGGAACTGAGCTGAGTGCATGTATCCTGTATTTATAGTTCAAGATAAGTTGGAGCAATCAGCATTCAACAATAGGCTGTGTGATACAGTGGGGAAAAAAAGTATTTAGTCAGCCACCAATTGTGCAAGTTCTCCCACTTAAAAAGATGAGAGAGGCCTGTAATTTTCATCATAGGTACACGTCAACTATGACAGACAAAATTAGGAAAGAAAATCCAGAAAATCACATTGTAGGATTTTTAATGAATTTATTTGCAAATTATGGTGGAAAATAAGTATTTGGTCAATAAGAAAAGTTTCTCAATACTTTGTTATATACCCTTTGTTGGCAATGACACAGGTCAAGCGTTTTCTGTAAGTCTTCACAAGGTTTTCACACACTGTTGCTGGTATTTTGGCCCATTCCTCCATGCAGATCTCCTCTAGAGCAGTGATGTTTTGGGGCTATCGCTGGGCAACAATGGACTTTCAACTCCCTCCAATGATTTTCTATGGGGTTGAGATCTGGAGACTGGCTAGGCCACTCCAGGACCTTGAATTGCTTCTTACGAAGCCACTCCTTCGTTGCCCGGGCGGTGTGTTTGGGATCATTGTCATGCTGAAAGACCCAGCCACGTTTCATCTTCAATACCCTTGCTGATGGAAGGAGATTTTCACTCAAAATCTCACGATACATGGCCCCATTCATTCTTTCCTTTACACGGATCAGTCGTCCTGGTCCCTTTGCAGAAAAACAGCCCCAAAGCATGATGTTTCCACCCCCATGCTTCACAGTAGGTATGGTGTTCTTTGGATGCAACTCAGCATTCTTTGTCCTCCAAACACGCAGAGTTGAGTTTTTACCAAAAAGTTATATTTTGGTTTCATCTGAGCATATGACGTTCTCCCAATCCTCTTCTGGATCATCCAAATGCACTCTAGCAAACTTCAGACGGGCCTGGACATGTACTGGCTTAAGCAGGGGGACACGTCTGGCACTGCAGGATTTGAGTCCCTGGCGGCGTAGTGTGTAACTGATGGTAGGCTTTGTTAATTTGGTCCCAGCTCTCTGCAGGTCATTCACTAGGTCCCCCCGTGTGGTTCTGGGATTTTTGCTCACCGTTCTTGTGATCATTTTGACCCCACGGGGTGAGATCTTGCGTGGAGCCCCAGATCGAGGGAGATTATCAGTGGTCTTGTATGTCTTCCATTTCCTAATAATTGCTCCCACAGTTGATTTCTTCAAACCAAACTGCTTACCTATTGCAGATTCAGTCTTCCCAGCCTGGTGCAGGTCTACAATTTTGTTTCTGGTGTCCTTTTTACAGCTCTTTGGTCTTGGCCATAGTGGAGTTTGGAGTGTGACTGTTTGAGGTTGTGGACAGGTGTCTTTTATACTGATAACAAGTTCAAACAGGTGCCATTAATACAGGTAATGAGTGGAGGACAGAGGAGCCTCTTAAAGAAGAAGTTATAGGTCTGTGAGAGCCAGAAATCTTGCTTGTTTGTAGGTGACCAAATAATTATTTTCCACCATAATTTGCAAATAAATTCATTAAAAATCCTACAATGTGATTTTCTGGATTTTTTTTCCTCATTTTGTCTGTCATAGTTGACGTGTACCTATGATGAAAATTACAGGCCTCTCTCATCTTTTTAAGTGGGAGAACTTGCACAATTGGTGGCTGACTAAATACTTTTTTCCCCCACTTTATATGTTGTTCAAGTTCCCTTTTTAAATGAATATTTGTCTAAACAGGAAAGTAAACATGTGCTGGGCATCCTATTCCTCTCTCCTCCTTATCCCCCCCTCTCTAAGATGGCTTTCATTAGTTCTGATATCATTTTTTACAACTTAAGAACAAAAGACCCGTAGCATCAAAAAAGAGCCCTTTGAAATGCCCTAATTCAATCGAGCAGCCAAGTCCTGAGTTTTATTAGGTTATCAGTGGCTCAAATCCCCTGTGGTGTGGAGACATAAATCACAAACGCCAGTCCCTTTTTTTTCCTCCTCCTCACTCCTTCCCTAGCATGTCGACTCTTGTGGTGGTCAGGTAGGGGGAGAGGTGGGGGAGGCTTAAGCCCCCAGTAGCTCTGACACCCCTCATCCTTTCTGGACCAGCTGTGACATTTGTCACGTTTATGTGTAACGTCTCCACATTCCATTACTGTCACCAGTCGTTCAGGTAGCTACTCAGGGGGCTGGCTGTCATATTAGCCTTGTGTCTGCATGCGTGCGTGTCTACAGTGAGGGGAAAAAAGTATTTGATCCCCTGCTGATTTTGTACGTTTGCCCACTGACAAAGACATGATCAGTCTATAATTTTAATAGTAGGTTTATTTGAACAGTGAGAGACAGAATAACAACAAAAACATCCAGAAAAACGCATGTCAAAAATGTTATAAATTGATTTGTATTTTAATGACGGAAATAAGTATTTGAACCCTCTGCAAAACATGACTTAGTACTTGGTGGCAAAACCCTTGTTGGCAATCACAGAGGTCAGACATTTCTTGTAGTTGACCACCAGGTTTGCACACATCTCAGGAGGGATTTTGTCCCACTCCTCTTTGCAGATCTTCTCCAAGTCGTCATTAAGGTTTCGAGCCTGACGTTTGGCAACTCAAACCTTCAGCTCCCTCCACAGATTTTCTATGGGATTAAGGTCTGGAGACTGGCTAGGCCACTCCAGGACCTTAATGTGCTTCTTCTTGAGCCACTCCTTTGTTGCCTTGGCCGTGTGTTTTGGGTCATTGTCATACTGGAATACCCATCCACGACCCATTTTAAATGACCTGGCTGAGGGAAGGAGGTTCTCACCCAAGATTTGACGGTACATGGCCCTGTCCATCGTCCCTTTGATGTTGTGAAGTTGTCCTGTCCCCTTAGCAGAAAAACACCCCCAAAGCATAATGTTTCCACCTCCATGTTTGACGGTGGGGATGGTGTTCTTGGGGTCATAGGCAGCATTCCTCCTCCTCCAAACACGCCAAGTTGAGTTGATGCCAAAGAGCTGGATTTTAGTCTCATCTGACCACAACACTTTCACCCAGTTCTCCTCTGAATCATTCAGATGTTCATTGGCAAACTTCAGACGGGCCTGTATATGTGCTTTCTTGAGCAGGGGGACCTTGCGGGCGCTGCAGGATTTCAATCCTTCGCGGCGTAGTTTGTTACCAATTGTTTTCTTGGTGACTATGGTCCCAGCTGCCTTGAGATCATTGACAAGATCCTCCCGTGTAGTTCTGGGCTGATTCCTCACCGTTCTCATGATCATTGCAACTCCACGAGGTGAGATCTTGCATGGAGCCCCTGGCTGAGGGAGATTGACAGTTCTTTTGTGTTTCTTCCATTTGCGAATAATCACACCAACTGTTGTCACCTTCTCACCAAGCTGCTTGGCGATGGTCTTGTAGCCCATTCCAGCCTTGTGTAGGTCTACAATCTTGTCCCTGACATCCTTGGAGAGCTCTTTGGTCTTGGCCATGGTGGAGAGTTTGGAATCTGATTGATTGATTGCTTCTGTGGACAGGTGTCTTTTATACAGATAACAAACTGAGATTAGGAGCACTCCCTTTAAGGGTGTGCTCCTAATCTCAGTTTGTTACCTGTATAAAAGACACCTGGGAGCCAGAAAAATCTTTCTGATTGAGAGGGGGTCAAATACTTACTTCCCTCATTAAAATGCAAATCAATTTAGAACATTTTTGACATGCGTTTTTCTGGCTTTTTTTGTTGTTATTCTGTCTCTCACTGTTCATATAAACCTAACATTAAAATTATAGACTGATCATTTCTTTGTCAGTGGGCAAACGTACAAAATCAGCAGGGGATCAAATACTTTTTTCCCTCACTGTATCTGGTACGTTCAACAGTAGTTTACTTTTATTATTATTCGTTTTTTTGTGTTTATAGCTTGAGGAGTTGGATTTTGCTTCTGAATTGTCAATGACTGAATGGCATAGTTAACTCAACTCAACAGAGTTTGGACGTGGGGGAAGCTATAAATTGGTGCGTAGCAGCATACTGCCAAAAATCATCCTATACGATAACCACAAACTCAGACTTCAATGTTCTCCCTTTTATGGCCCCAGATGTTCTATATGATAATTGCCTGTTAGATCCACTTGGTCTACATGTGATGGTGTGGGAGAAGGAAGATTGTATATTTTCCTAGTTCTAATGGAGGACTGCAGCCCAATTGAATTGTAATCTCAGAAGCTCTCTCTCTACTGTGTGGAATGCCAATGCCATGTGGCAGGTGCCTGTTACACTCTCCCTCATTGGCTAATGCTCACACTGATTCGAAATAGACTTCATTCCTTGAGAGCTGCAATGTATTTTAAGCAGTGTGGGGCTATTTCTCCTACTATGGCTATCTAAGCAGCTGCAGGTGTAAGACACAGTGAACCTGGAAGCTCAGCATGACAACAGGCTGGGAGTCATTAAGTAAGTTCTCTCTGTGCTGCTGCAGTGTAGTGATATGTCCTGACTGTGTCCAGGGGGACGAGATGTCATAAGCCTACAAGGTTGCTTTGTGAGGCTACTCACAGCTTACATCTCTGCTTAGAAAAGCTCACATACAGAATAGCACCCTAAATAGAAGCACTGCAGTATTGCACTCACTGTGGGTGAATTTGACTTCATGACAAGTGTGGTGGCTTGGCTATGGTCCCGACACAACCTGACATGCCAGAAGGCAGATGGTGGGTCCCCAGGCAAGCAGGCCGCCAGGCAGGGAGGGAGGGAGGGAAGCGGGCGGGCGGGCTGGCAGGCAGGGAGGGAGGGAGGGAAGCGGGCGGGCGGGCGGGCGGGCTGGCAGGCAGGGAGGGAGGGAGGCGGGCGGGCTGGCAGGCAGGGAGGGAGGGAGGGAAGCGGGCGGGCGGGCGGGCTGGCAGGCAGGGAGGGAGGGAGGCGGGCGGGCTGGCAGGCAGGGAGGGAGGGAGGCGGGCAGGCAGGCAGGGAAGCAGGCAGGCAGGGAGGGAGGGAGGCAGGCAGGCAGGGAAGCAGGCGGGCAGGGAGGGAGGCGGGGAGGGAGGCGGGCTGGCTGGCAGGGAGGGAGAGAGGCGGGCTGGCAGGGAGGGAGGGAGGGAGGCGGGCGGAGGGAGGGAGGGAGGCGGGCGGGGCTAGGGAGGGAGGGAGGCGGGGGGGCTGGGAGGGAGGGAGGGAGGGAGGCGGGCTGGCTGGGAGGGAGGGAGGGAGGGAGGGAGGCGGGCTGGCTGGCTGGGAGGGAGGGAGGGAGGGAGGGAGGCGGGCTGGCTGGGAGGGAGGGAGGGAGGGAGGGAGGGAGGCGGGCTGGCTGGCTGGCTGGCTGGCTGGCTGGGAGGGAGGGAGGCGGGCTGGGAGGTTGGGAGGGAGGGAGGCGGGCTGGCTGGCTGGCTGGGAGGGAGGGAGGGAGGGAGGGAGGGAGGGAGGGAGGCGGGCTGGCTGGCTGGCTGGCTGGCTGGCAGGGAGGGAGGGAGGGAGGCGGGCTGGCAGGGAGGGAGGGAGGCGGGCTGGCAGGGAGGGAGGGAGGCGGGCGGGCTGGCAGGGAGGGAGGGAGGCGGGGAGGGAGGCGGGCTGGCTGGGAGGGAGGGAGGGAGGGAGGCTGGCTGGCTGGCAGGGAGGGAGGGAGGGAGGCGGGCGGGCTGGGAGGGAGGGAGGGAGGCGGGCTGGCTGGCTGGCTGGCTGGCAGGGAGGGAGGGAGGCGGGCTGGCAGGGAGGGGGGCAGGGAGGGAGGCGGGCAGGGAGGGAGGCGGGCAGGGAGGGAGGGAGGCGGGCAGGGAGGGAGGGAGGGGGGCGGGCGGGGAGGGAGGGGGGCGGGCGGGCGGGCAGGGAGGGAGGGAGGGAGGGAGGGTGGCAGGCGGGCAGGCAGAGAGGGAGGGAGGGAGGGTGGCAGGCGGGCAGGCAGAGAGGGAGGGAGGGAGGCAGGCAGGCAGGCGGGCGGGGAGGGTGGCAGGGAGGGAGGGAGGCGGGCGGGGAGGGAGGGGAGGGAGGGAGGGTGGCAGGCGGGCAGAGAGGGAGGGAGGGAGGGAGGGTGGCAGGCAGGCAGGCAGGCAGGGAGGGAGGGAGGGAGGGAGGGAGGGAGGCAGGGAGGGAGGGTGGCAGGCAGGGTGGGAGGGAGGGAGGGTGGCAGGCAGGCTGGCAGGGAGGGAGGGAGGGAGGGAGGGAGGGAGGGAGGGAGGGAGGGAGGGAGGGTGGGAGGCAGGCAGGCAGGCAGGCAGGCAGGCAGGCAGGCAGGCAGGCAGGGAGGCAGGGAGGCAGGGAGGCAGGGAGGCAGGCAGGGAGGGAGGGAGGGAGGGTGGCTGGCAGGCAGGGAGGGAGGGAGGGAGGGTGGCTGGCAGGCAGGGAGGGTGGCAGGCAGGGAGGGAGGGTGGCAGGCAGGCAGGGAGGGTGGCAGGCAGGCAGGGAGGGAGGGAGGGAGGGAGGGTGGCAGGCAGGCAGGGAGGGAGGGAGGGAGGGAGGGTGGCAGGCAGGCAGGGAGGGAGGGAGGGAGGGAGGGAGGGTGGCAGGCAGGCAGGCAGGCAGGGAGGGAGGGTGGGTGGCGGGAGGGAGGGAGGGTGGCAGGGCAGGGCAGGGCAGGGCAGGGCAGGGCAGGGCAGGGCAGGGCAGCATGCAGACCGAGAGGGAGGCCCCGGGAAGGCAGGTAGGGATGGTCCCCTCTCTCCATGTTCCCCTGCTCCTCCAGCTGGCTAGCATTAGTGCAGTGTGGCAGGACCTTCACAGAGGAGGGGTAACTCCCAAAAACACTCAGAATAATTGATCGCCTCCTCCCAAATACTGGTGTTAGATGTGGGCCAAGGCCCCAAGGCAGGAGAAAGTCAACACCCAAGTAGTGTGGTAACTGCCAACTTTTACTTTCATTTGGACTGAGTTGTTTGCTTGTTTCACTAAATTCATTTTCTCTGAATAATGGATATGGGAATGTAAGATTGATGTGGAGAAATGTCAAATGGAATGTAGTTGGTCCATTCCATTGCTTCGTTTGTACGTTTTTAAGACTGTTTCTTGGTATCTTAGGCAGAGAAATCCCTGTCGACACAAATTAAAATCTCCGGAAAAAATAGTTCTCAAATATGAAAATATGGTGGGTATATGAAAATAATACTAGCTAGTACTAAGTGATAAGGAGAGGTGGTGGGAGGCAGGAACCTGCCATCCAGAACCAGCCTCACAATCAACCTCAGCTTCAGGCTCCAGAGGACAAGCAGAATGGCTCTCCTCTCTCCTTCTCAGTAGCAGCAACATTACCAGGTGCTAAAAAGAGCTTTCACTGGCTGCCTGTGAAAAATGATTGAGCGAACAAGACCAGTCACAGGGCTAAATATACAGAATGTCTAGCTTGGTTGCAATGTTCTTTTCCACTTCGTTTAATACATCAATCTTTTTTGGTCCCTGCTGTTTGATGACAGGACCACACAATCCAATATAATGTTTGTGGGCACAGCGGCTATCCATCGTTAAGCTAGCCACAGCTTTGTGGTGTACAGTAGAACTGTCCTACTGTCAGGTATTGTGCCCTCTCTGAGGAGGGCACTGACATAAGTCATCGAATATCTTCTACTTCCATATACACTAAGATATAGTAAGTATGGGGTTGAAGGCATTCCAGTCATAAGGCATAGTTTCCCTTAATTACTAAACCAGGCTTTCTCCACTGTGTTTACCACGTGGACACACAGATGGCTTCTGGCATACACTGCCTGCCTGCCTGCCTGCCCTACACAGGCAGCTTAATGCACTGAGGTTCTCTCTTGCTCTCTCCCATATGGAATGTGTTCAGTCAGACTGGGCTTCCAGTGCTCTGGGCTGGCTGTATGTACACTCTCCACCACTATACATGTGATGTATCTCTTGTTTTGGTCAGGATTACTTAGTATCTGGTTTGGGCTGTGCTACTGTATCCATATGGAAACAGACCCAAGGTGATATAGTGTGAAGGGGATAAAGATACATGCCATTTGTAACCGTTGAATACTTCAGGGACAGAAACATTTGTATCCTGACTGGCTGAATTTAATTCAAGTTGTGTGTGTGAGATGTATAATATTTGTGGTATGAAAACAAGCCAAAAGAGTGTTTGCATTGGATGTATTTCCTCTTTTAATATCACAGAAGAAAAACAGAGGAGGAACCCATAATTACGCTGTGGCAAACTAGTCCTAGTTATGTTATGTCCCAAAACCTGATGGAAAAGGAGAAGGCAGGCCTTCGGTGTATAACAACACACAGTAGCCAGTATGAAGCACATTTTAAGGGGCTTTTTTAAACCTGTCTAGTGTCTAATCTACCGATTTGTGTAGGTGATCAGTTGGAGCATATACAGTACATGCTACCTTTTTCCTGTATGCTCCTCTTACCCTACGCATCATTGCATAATCCAAGGTGAACTTTTCACTCTTTAATGCTATGCACTTTGAAAGGTTTCAGTTTTGTATATCTTATCTTGTGAAGTGAAATCAAAACTGGATCAGAAGGGGAAGGATGGTGCTTTCCCAGGTGGTGTCAAAGCCTAGAGTTGGGGAAATGCTTTAGATGTGGATCGTACTGAACTGGGTTCCTCGATTCCCTTTAAAGTCCCCGCCTGGGAGGCTTGGCAGGTGTCTTCCCCTGTGAGCTGTATTTCTGAGAAGAAGGGTGTGGAGGAGAGGAAGGGCTGTGGTTGTTCTTAAGGACAGCTGGTTAGTTGGAGGAACAGCCATGGCATGCATTAGCCTGGTTCACCCTAGGATTGCCCTGCTCTGTTCACTAGATGACTGAAGAGCTTATTTAGAATGAAACCAAACCCCTTCCTGCTAACGTATGACTCATGGAGTGTAGTGCCAACCGACTCCTTTCCTGTGTGTGTGTGTGTCTGCGTGTGTGTGTGTGCTTGACTGCATGTGTGTGATTGTCTGTGAAAATGTGTCCTGTGTGTGCTTGTCAGTATACAGTATGCTTGTCTGCACATTTTGTGTGTGTGTGTCGACTTAATCAGGGTAGGTCTCCATTGAGTTGTTTCCCAGATTTTGGACCCAGCCACCCCCACTCCTCCAGTCCGTCTGTCTGCCCGCTGGGTGAACAGACTGGCACCACTATTGATTCTCTGGAGTCCCAACTGAAGATCAGCCTTGTATGTTCACTGCCTGGTACTGGTAGTAGGCAGTCCAACACCCCTCTGGTCCAAACCCTCCTTGGTCCAAACCCTCCTTGGTCCAAACCCTCTCTGGTCCAATCCCTCTCTGGTCCAAACCCTCTCTGGTGAGCCTCTTTCTTTGGAGTCCCTGTCCAACATGGCAGATGGGAGAGAGAGGTCTTCTCCTTCAACTTTAGATCTTTTACTTTTTTATATGAAAACATTCTGTGTGAAGGGGGAGCAGTTTTCGTGGGCCTCAGGAAATTGCTCTGGCCAGAGATGCTGTGACTGTGTGTGGACAGTAATTCTGATACCCTAAGAGTTGGCTGTATTTCTGGGGCTCAGGACAGGATGTCCACTTAATTGCCAGCTTCTGCAAGAAATTCTTAGTAAAGAGAGCAAGACTGCAATTAGCCATGGCTCGCTGCCAACTCCCTGTAAATCTGCAGAATTGTTTCTCTTTAAGACAGTTTACCAGTTCTCTTTTTCTCCCTGCTCTTTGAAAAGCAGCCACTGCCAGAATGCCACGGTATAATTACACGTAGCAGTAGCAGGGCGTACTAAGTCTAAAGAGGAGATGGTGGTACTGAGGCACACGGAGGAAGAGACTGTTATTTATGTCTCTCTCTCTCTCTCTCTCATCTTCTGTCTGGGTGTTGTGACGTGTGGCGATCGCATGTTCCTGCAGAGGCCAGACTGGTACTATCACTAATACTGTCACCTCACCTCCTCTCCCTCTCCTAACATGCTGACCGGACGCATCACGTGCGCGAGCGTTGCGAAATAAATGTACACATACATGTTATTCAATCATTGCACCCACACTGCTCGTCTGCGTGGCCAGGCGAGTTAATATAGTTGGTTCAGAGTTCGTTTTGATATTTCAACCTACGTATCCTGATCGTGTCTGGTGTGGGAGGAAAAAATCAACATGCGCGTGATGGCGCACGCTGACGCACGCACGCACGGTCTGGTCAGCATGTAAGGTTCCATTTACATTGTCTCCTCGTCTCCTGCCTCTGCAATGTAACTCCCTGTAACTCCGGAATGTGTTGTGGTGTTAAACAGAGCAGCAAAATGTATTCTAATCTTTTCTCACCTACTCTCATCCCCTTCTCCTTCCCTCTCTCCAGCTCATTATCCTGGATGACTATGCAGACCCATTTGATGCAGAGCAGGACGGGGGGACCCAGGCCAACACAGAGAAGGTGACCCAGGCCAGCACAGAGAACGATGGCTACATGGAGCCCTATGAGGCCCAGAAGATGATGGCAGGTAGATCAATACTCTGTTCTCTCCTGGGGTCTTCAAATCCCCAGCACATTACATTTGACATTTTAGTCATTTAGCAGACGCTGTTGTCCAGAGTGAGTAGTGAGTGTATACAATTTTGTCAGTTATCAGTTACCGCCTTCATCCGCCTTTCCAGACGTTTGGGAGATGGGACTCCTGTATCCGCCTGGTCAGCCGTTGAGGACTTGTGGCTTTGTAATTGGAGTGACTGCCTGCCCGCCAGAGTTTGAGAGCCCAGTCTACCCTAAATTTTCCCGTAACCCTGGGTGGGGGCCCTAACCGGGTGGTGTCAGCCGGAGCCAGCTGAGCCCGAGGGCAGAGGCGTCACTCTGAGGTAACATGCAAGGCAGAGCAGAGCAAAGTGAAGCAAATCAAAGCATAGCAAAGCAAGCATGGCAAAGCAATGCTACCCGCTACCTCTTACTAACTAATCTCTGGTTGGGTTCAGTGTGGCGTTTTTGTTGGTCAACTCTCTCTGGTATCTTGGATTAGCCTTCCATTCAGCCTCAGCCTCTCTGTGGAATTACAGGTTACATGTCTAGTAATGCATCTTAGCCTTTGTAGTGTCGAGTCAATGTTGCTAATCATTGCTGTTAAACAAAGGAGTCCGCCCATACTGAACTTTGATCATAAGTTTTATTCATATCACAAGATTTCAGCATAAGTTTACGGATGTCATGATCACCCGGAGAGCAGTGTCCTCCAAATTACAATGTCTGCTCTGCCGATTTTTGTCTCTAGCCTATACTTATAAGATATATAAAAATATGGGTGGCTCCCTCTACTGTCCAATCCCCTGTTTACAACACACACTCCCTCTGTTCTATGTGGCGTCACACTAAAACAATTCCCTCTGGCACTAAATAAACATCCTCTCAGGTTCCACTTAGAAACATTAACAAAGTCATAATCTTAATACACTACATTCCCCCCTTCGAGACTAACTAAAAGTCTCGAAAACAAAAAGAATAGGATTATGACAAGTAACAATTTATCTTATTGAGTATCTTTAACAATAAACCAAAAAAAATTTCCTCTGCAGTGCAAATACCTTTCTATGAAATATGAACAAATCTTTATGAAGTGTGAATACATTACTATGAAATATGAACAAATCTTTATGGAGTGTGAATACATTACTATGAAATATGAACAAATCTTTATGGAGTGTGAGAGCGAAAAACCTGTCTGGCAGCCTTCTTTCCAAATATCCATCCATCAATCAAGACAGTAAAATTATCTCACGGCCCCTCTGCCCCAGGCAACCACCTAGGTACTCCAGATCAATTCATAAATCTTTATCAATGCATTTGAAACTATGATGCAATTAAATACACATGAAAGCCCCAGCAAACAAAATACTATCCAAAAAATGTCCACACTAAGGCTGGTCGACCCATCGGACCCTACAGTGGATCTCTATCCCTGCCTAGACTCCCTGTCCCTAAGCATTCACGAAATAAACAAAAACATCTAAGATCCCCACATGTATTCAATAACATCAAATATCATTCTACAAAAATTAATACAGAAAGAATATGACACAAATTTTGTATTACACATGCAAATATGTCTATATTTCATTGCAGACACTGGAATGTAGTCCACTACACTTAATCTCCCCAGCAGTCTCGACTTCCAATGCATCTTCGATGATGGAATTGGAACATTTCCACACCTTCCTTGTTCCATCTCCTCCAGTCCCTTCATATTCTCCTTTCATATTGTCCCTTCATATTGTCCTTGTTTGAGTATTTCAATCTCTACATATTCCCCCAAATGCTTCTGGAAGAAAAGAAAAGACCAAACAGTATCTTTTGCAAAACAACACTTTCAAATTAAAACATCAATATCAACTAAGAATATAAAAAATGATATAAAATGATATATGAATCACATTATCCTATTTCCCCCCTTTGATTCATAACATCATACTAAAATCACACTAATATTGAAAAAAAAAAATGAAAAATGATCAAATAATCAAAAAGGATATTTATCCATCAATACTCCATCCAGTCCCACTTGTCCATCTTCATCCAGATCAGGAACAGTCAACAACGGCATCTGAGTGTTGTCTCCAGGCATCACTACTCCAACCCATCTCAATATCATAGCTTTCTCAAAGGTCAGTAACAAATTACAAAAGAAAAACATCACACACAGTGCTATCAAAGCTGCTATTAAAATCTGAACCATCACTGCTCCCACTGGGCCTAACTAATCTTGCAACCAAGACTTCACTGACCATCCAGCTCCTTCAGATCTACCAAATGCATCCCTTATATTCTTCAATGCATCTATAACACTAGTGATATTATCTGAACTATCTGGAATCAAAGTATAGGTAATATTATCAATATGATCTTCCCAAATTCTACACCATACCATGGAAAAATCCCCACTTCTCTCTTAGACTTATTCTCCAATGGTAGGCTTCCCAGACTATAAAATTCCTCTAAAATTGGTGCTGGAGCTATTGGCTCCCTTGTAATCAAATGTGATATATTTATGGCTTTAATAACTATCAATGTTGAAAGAGTTAAATTGCTCCTCACTGTTGTTATAATAGACTGAAGTGTTGATGTCCTTGTTGTTACTTCATCTATTTTCCCTAAGACTTTGAACTCCTTAATTGTATTTCCATCTATCACCACTAGTGTCACTCTCTTCCTACTAACATTGAAACTTCGCTTACTGTCCTAGAGTTCCTTCAACCCTAGTTCTCCTAACTTTTTTAATCTAATCTTTTCTCCTAACTTTTAAAACCTTTTCCACTGATTTATTCACAAAATCCTTTTTTAGAATATGGGATCGGGAAGTCCCCACCTGCTTCTGACATCCTCTCAGGTTCCACTTAGAAACATTAACAAAGTCATAATCTTAATACACTACACCTTCATTATGTCTGCATATGGAATCTGCTTCTTTGTTGACAATTAATTATTATGTCACTTGACCATATGTTTGTTGGCTTGCCACTAATTAACCTGGTCAGATGACCACATGGCATGCTACATGAGAGCTGGGTATCAGAAATACAATTGAAAGCAGTTGTTTTGCTCTCAAATGGACAGAGAATACATTCTACTAGCAGATGGGTAATGTGAAAACAACCTCCACAGTTAAATACATCTTCAGGAAAGACCGGCCTCTTTGAGCTAGTCATGTTCGGTGACAACAGTACTGCTGTGAAGAAAGACATGGATTTGAGACAAGAATAGCTCTGCTAACACTAGGATTCAGCAAAACCCTACTCACCACAACTTTGTCAAAATGAACATGTTTATGCAGTCAACAAAGAACAAAGTATGAAGAAAACAAGCACAGAAATCCAAGATATTTAAAGGAGAATCTTGCAGTTAGCGTATTCCCTCACTAAATGAACATTCAGGAGCTTTGGACCAGTCACCAGTGGTCTGTTCCATTGGGGATGTCAGGGCTCAGGAGATTAGAAGGTCATGACCTCTCTTATATTGGGTTCCATCTTCTTCCCCCTCTCCCCTCACCCGCCCTCTCTCCCCAGTGTAATGGCAGAACCACTTTACTGTCGCCATAACTCCTCTCCTCTGCTCCATACCTTGACGACAAGCTAGGACTTAATGACCCTCCTGACAACCTCTTGTCTTCATCAGTTTCACTGGTTTGACCTTCAACCCTGGTCTTTTCTCACTGCTGAATATTAAGGTTTAATATGACCAGAGACTTCTGGTTTATGGTCTTTCCTACCCATGTGGATGAAGCTTAGAGGACCGTAATGAAACAGGGTCATAACCCTGACAGGGTTCTGCTATAGAGCACTTTTTTGTTGCATTTGAATCAGAAACCTTTATTGCCAATCAACGAGGTTGATAGGAATGTGGATTGCGAGCAATCACACAGTAATCACGCAATCACATTGTAAGACAAAATAACACAACATGAATAAACTTTACATCAGTAAATATCTTTATGAATGTCCTCAGTGTATAGCTCATGTCTGTGTACATCATTAGATCTGCATCAGATCGGAGATCCTTTTAACGTACATTTACTAATCCAACACTTAAATATCAGCCATGAGTAATACAGCTCCCAGTCTGTAAGGATCATACAGTTTTCCTGTCAGTGATGTCTATTTCTGCTGTATTCAGAGACTCTGGCATGTTCCTTGTAGTTTATTCTATTGATTGCCAATTCTAGTTGTTTTTGACTGAGCTGTCAGGGAGCGTTTGAAATGGTGCTGTTTTGTGGATTTATTCAACCCACTTCTGCCATCCTGTTGATAACCACAGTAAACTAGCAGAGCACTGAAGGACGGATTCACTCTGATTGTTTCATCAAGCAAGTGTCAAATAGTACACTTTGATTTACACACTTACACACACACACACACACAGGATTCTCTGAATGGTTGAAATGGCTGTATTGGCCCCATTCCTTGTATTCTGTCTATGGACAGTGTAATTACTGTGTTCCCCCTGATTGACCAATGTCCTGCCAAGGCTCTGGCAGTGTTGACCATATTTGTCAGGCTAGCGTCCTACAATTCTGTGGTGAGAGAGGAGGAAGGAGAGGGAGGCGAGCCACTGCCCAGACCTCTGCAGTATGCCAGTGGAGGGATTTATTGGAGAGAGGCCTGGTCAGAAATTGTCCCCCCTCTCTCTCCTAGTCCAGGCTGAAATAGGTATTTCCACGGCTGTGTGACCCTCTGCATTGTTAACAACAGCGGAGCCTGATTTTCTCTGTCATCTCCCAGCTCTGCTGTGAATGCTAACTAAGGAGAAGCTGTTGTATCTGTGATGCTGTACAGGCTCAGTCCAGTGGCACTGGGACTCACTGATGTGCATCGTCTGGCTGTAATACCCAAAACAACAACTGGAGCTATCCTATTTATGGTTTTCTGTCATAGCACGTTTTTAATTCACACCGAGCACATTTATATAGACTGTTTAAGTGCATTGGGCTTACCTCCACATAAAAGCAACTGTCATTGTTTAAATCTTCAGAGGCGTGTGAATCGTAGTTTCATATAAGTGTATGTAATTAATTAGAGACACTGGATCAGTGATAAATCAGACTTGTGTTTCATTTCTATTAGTATTGGTTTATTGCTCTCTCTCCCCCTCTTTCTCCCCTCCCCCTCTCTCTCTCTCTGCTTGTCGAAACCAGCCTCTCTGCAGTCTCAGGTTTCTCCATAGATTGAATTTGTCTGTACCACTCAAACCCAGAGTCTCTTCTCACACCACACACACTCACAGGCACACACTCACAGCCACACACTCACAGCCACACACTCACAGCCACACACTCACAGCCACACACTCACAGCCACACGAACATGAACAAACTTTTAAAGAAAAGTTTAATGTTTGAGATACATCTCAGAGTTATACAGTAATACAACATTTAATTAATTCAACTTGAAAATGACAGTTTTGACACAAAATTACTACAAGAGGAGAACATAAACATTACCATAAATGAACCCGACAGAGCATGTTTAAGCACAATTCATTTGCATTATTAATTTGTGTAATTAAGCACTAGCACTGATGTCTTCGTTAATGATGTCCTGGTCGAGAGTAGATGACTTGAGTTTAACTTTAGTTGGGTTTGAAGTTTTAGTTACGTCTAGGCCGATTTCTCACAGGACCAGAAATGCACTTCGCTGCATGGTGCATCATGCCAGCTTTTCTCTACAGAAGAAGGGTTGGGCCATTGCTCAGCACAGTCCTCGTCCAGTCCTAGATGACTATTAGGCTGTCCACTCGCCCAGTACCCAGTGGTAAGCAGTGTGCCATCCACCCAATTCCAGACCCCCTCTTCATCTCTGTCCGTCAGACCAATCCAGACTTCCCAGAATCCGTTGACAAATACTTGTTCCTCTCTGCTGTTTATGATCACCAGGTCTGCTCCTCTCCTCAGACAGTCCTGTCGGCTCTCCTCCCAGTTTTTCTTGTCAGTAGAGATGTAGTACAAACTGGAATTAAAACGCCTCCATCCAAGGTTGTTCAATTCTAGCACAGGGAGCTTTGTCTGAAGACCATCTCTCTCAGCCTGTAACTGGTCACTTACGTTGGTCATGTTGATGTAGCTAGTCTCTAAAGAGTCTCTGTAGAGGAGACGCAGGGTGATATTGAGAGTAGCTTGTAGGATACACATCAACCCAAGACACAAAGCAGCCAGTCTGTACAGTCGTCTTCTCCCTGGGGTGGTAGACACCACTTGGTGGTTTTCTGCAGTTCTGGTCTTCATGTGTACATCCATTCTCATCCATTCAGAATGGCTTTCATATGCCTCATTGAGTTCACCATCGGATTCATCATTGCCTCGACTGACAAACTCTGCCATCTCCAATTATACCTGTTAAACTCTTCTACTAGTATGTGTTTGTTATGGCGTGATTTGCCCAACACTAGACTGTTCTGAATGTTCTTTTTCAGTTCCTTCTTATAACCACAAGGTCAGGAAACTGTCGCACCAAGAAGACAATGGTGGCCATGAGCGTGTGGTGGTTTCCATGCCACCTCTGATGCTAGCTTGTGACCTGGTTCCTGTGCTCAGTGTGTCTGCAGAAACATACTTTGATAACTCTAAGCCCTTTACATTATATTGCGAACTTAACTCTGCTTTCATTTTAACTTTTTCTTCATATGCAGTCTCTTTCTCTGGCTCCCTTTGTCAAGCCTCTTATTTTAAATGTCTGGACTTCTGCTGCAGGAAAAGTAGTTTTAACCTCTATTGTCTTCAACAGAGGCGAGACAATAAAAATGGTTAATTTAATGGCCTCATGAATTGTTCATTGTTTAGCATTTAGGAATCAGATTGATAATTGCGTAGCCTAAAACACTGAGCAAAGTCATTTGTTGTTTGCCTCAAGTGATTGTTTGTTTATTATAACCACTGTATGAGTGAGTGTACATTATTACAGTCCTTGTTTTAGTAGATTGTCTTTAGTTTGTGATTCAAATGGGTTTTGGATAAAATGGTGATGATGACTAATTATGAAGTGGGCTAATAAGAAATATTTGTTTGCTGGATTTGTAATGCCATAATCCTTATGTTTGACTTGTGCAACACACGTGCAAAACACACGCGCACACACACACACACAGTGTGAGGTGTATCATGTGTGGCCTAGGATAAAGAGTAGGTTATTACAGAGGGATTTACCTAATGGTTAGGCTGAAGGAGGTGTGTGTGTGTGTGTGTAATCCAGCCCTCTCCCTGGAGTCTCCCCCTCTGTGCCCCCAGCCCATCTGATTTATGAACCTGCTGGAGGTGCATGTCACGACTTACTAACCTGTAAAGCCTGGTCCATAATCTCCTCTCTGTTTTCACTGGCTTGGCTTATAGCAGGGCCTGCTGAAGTCTGTAGCGATACTGTGTATCACATTGCCTCTGTGTGTTTGCAGTGTGTTGCGTCTGCAGAGGCATGTGCTCTGTGTGTGTGTGTGGCTCTCTGAGACATTGACAGGTTGGAATGTGCTGGTGTTTCCAGGCTGTCAGCTGCTGTTCAGCCACGCTTATTTTTGTTGGGCACGTGTGTGTGTGTGTGTGTGTGTGTGTGTGTGTGGATGGGCAGTCCGTGCAGCAGACCCCACAGTCCCACGCGCATGCACACACACACAGGCGTTCTAAGCTGTCAGCTGGGCCATTCTTTACGTACCCCAACACCACCACCAGCTAATTACAGATGGGGCTGCCGGAAGACTGAAGAATCATATTTTGCGGGATTCTCTCTTTTCCACTCCTTTCCTCTCTCCTTTTCTCTCTGTTACATTGTTGTATTTGTTGAGACTTGCTGTCAGGGCCATGCAGGCAGAGAGGGCTGGGTCTATACTGCAGGGCTGTACTCTTCAGGCCATTTCTCAACGACTCCAGTAATAGACGTGACACTCCCTGAGTGTGTGGGCAGACACACACACACAGGGGCCCATCCTTCCAAGCCCAATCTGCCAGCCATGTGAGATCTTTCTCACAGCGTGTGGGAGGCGTTGTGCAAACAACCGGCATGACTGGGCTGTGATGAGCAAACATAGTTAGCCGTGTCCTGTACGCACCACCACACTGAACCCTGGGCTGCTCCAGGGCCAAGCCAGGAAACAGAGCACCCAGGCCTGGGGAACATGGCAGAACTATTCCCTCGCATGTGAAATAGTTTGAGTCTCTGTGGTGAATTTACGACACACTGTGTCAACCAAAGCAGCCTCACTGTACAGTGGGTCTTTCAGTTTGTCCGGATCATTTCATCCTCACTTCCCAGTCATACTCACCTGGTAATCTAGTGGACATTGTGCAATAACCCATACAGCAGAAACATTGGCTTTTTCCACCATCCTAGCTGACTCATGGGAGTCAGTTCCTGCTTTCGCCTACTGCTAATAAAGCTCCAACTGGAACATGCTCAATCACTCACTCAGTGCTGCTGGGAAAGGTTTCCTAATGCTGGCACTAGAGCATCCTGTGCCTACCAGATGTGCTGTGGGTTATTAATCCAATTACTCACTACACACACACACACACACACACACACACACACACACACACTATGGCGTGGGTAACTACTACCCACTCAGCTCTATGGAGGAGGAGGGCACTGTTTTACAGCCAGAGATATTGCTGGCATGGCAATATGTCAAACTGGGATACCTGCACATTGCTGGGTGTTTCACCACAGTAGATCCCTACCTGTGGCTTTATTTATTGGGCCACTTACAGGGGAGAGAAAGGAAGAGCGCTATGAAGAGTGGTTTCCAATAGCTTTTTCAAATGGGGGGAAACTAGGCTAGTACATGTGTCGGCACATTTCTTGGCCCGTAAGCTGGTTTTGTCCTAGCTGAAACCTGAGGAATATCCTGGACATGTACAGACAGTGGTAAACTCTTGAAAGGTGGATTTTCTCAGCTTTGCACTATGATGAGTTCTGATTGGATCGAAATGGGGATTTGAGCTTCTCCTTGTTTTCTGATTTCATGGTGTTATTTAGTCATTGTCCTCTCCTCCAGAGTTTGACATGGCTATCTTTTGATGTGTGTCATGCATAATGTTGAGAGCTTGTCAGGATAATTGTCTTGCCGGTACAGAGGCCCTGATACTTAAAGTACACAGCAGTCACAAATACAAGGCTTTCTCTCTTCCTGGTTTCAGACTAGACCTGTAGTGTAGAAAGGGTTACTTCTGCTGTGTCTGTGTAGTCCACCGTTCTGTGGCCTTGGTGCTGAGGGGTAATTTAGTAAGGCCAGGGAATGGGAAGCGTGGGAGGCGGGAGGTGGGGGGCAGAGCGGTGTCGAGGCAGAAGGACTGGCGACTTATTGATGAGAGGTCTCGCGCTGGCAGGCAACCCGTTAACCCCCCAGCCCCACCCACTCACTTACTGTCGGTGGCTCAATGTGCTGTTCTATGATTTTATACACAGCCGTTCACTCATTTATTCACTATGGCATTTACGTTGAATCCAGATACCATGGTTGGACCTGCATGTGTTCAAAAGGCAAGTCCTGTAATGTCACCTAGAGTGGATCTGTTGGTGTGGACTAGGGCTGTGGCAGTCATTACATTTTGTCAGCCGGTGATTGTCAAGCAAATAACTGCCGGTCTCACGGTAATTGACCGGTAATTAACATAAACACGTTTAGCATCTTCTGGCTTCCACGCATAGCCTGCAACCCACTGATGCCGATCTTTGGAACATCTACATTGTAAAAAGTCAAATAAATCTATGTAATATAGCCTACACCATCACCATAAATCTATTTTGTTTTGTTGACAGGTCTAAAGAAACATGATATGAAGAAAATGTAGTCTATTTCAGAAGAACAGAATAGCATACTCTGAGTTGTCCTTATGTTAGGCCCTGATTTGGCTATGCCATATGGCTGTGGGCTACACTAGTTCATATAGCAGATAAGATTTGCTTAGAATTCCGTGGCAATATTTTATAGTATGAAGAATACAATTGAACATAGCTGAATCAAAATAGAAAATATATTTTCTCCAAACTATTTATGAGGGAGTGCACACATGAGGCTATTCTGTGTTGAGCAGTTAACAAAGAAATAGGTCCTCCTATCTGCTTAATTTAGTTATTTATGCAACTTTACTTGTGATACAAACGTTGTGCTATATGTTTTGATTTTTAATACATTCTAAGGCTGCATGATGATAGTCTAATGATTTGAAGACAGTCACATGAAAGGCATGAGCTCTGCTTTGCTGCACACACTTCATCAGTCTCTCATTCATAATTTGACAAGCACTTGATCATGCCTTGAATTTCCCGGCGGCATCCCCCTTGTGTGGCCGTAATGCCCCCTAAAGAAATCCATGCCTTTTGCGGCCAGTGGCCGTTGTGCCCTTGGGCTGAATATAATAATTATAATTAACTTCTCCCAGCTGCTAATCACCGTGCTCTGAAGCACCACTCACTCACATGGCTCTCTCAGATATCTCAATTCTTATTAACCAATGACCGTCACGTGATCGGGTCCTTCTAACTGGCATCTCAGCTCCGAAGTAGGCTACAAGTGAAGACAGACACATCGGGGACCAACTGCGCACGTCCTTATTATTGAATTCCGAGGCGCATATTGAAGATGTTAGAAGAACTGTCCACATTTACTTTTCGTCAGCCAACAAGATGAGTAGGCCTAACGAACAGCAAAAGCAATAGCCTATGTCAATGTACTATCCCCCATAATACAAAAGTTTACCTATTCTATTGGTCAACTTGTCCTTCTGTGCGAGATAAATATTCAAAACATAGTCTGGGACTGTTGTGGGAAGTGATAGATCCCAAATTAATACAACTACTCGCATCAAAAAACCTTTTAAAAGCAATGAGGCTGATGCAACAGATCAGAATGTTTAGCTTAAAATGTTGATAAACTATTAGGTTATTTCTTCACATTATAAGGGAAGCAATGCGCACACGGCAGTAGGCTATAAGCGCAAATGTTCCAAAATGTAATCAATTAGCGGGAAAACACCATTCTCAAAAGTGACCGCAAATGCAATTATGCATGTAATGCTTTATTATAAAGGTGCAGTTTTATGGTGAAAATAATCTTCCCCAAACTTGAAACTCACGCGTCGCCTATGTATGCCAGTTAGGCTCTACACCGGTTGCAAAGTGGATGTCCTTAATTTTAAGAAGTTATTTGGCCACTTTAGTTGTGATACAAACCTTATCAATACATTAAAAAAACAAATAGGCCTATGGGCTAGGCTACATGAGGTGTGCGACTATGATTCGAAAAAGTCGGGGGAAAAAAGCCATATCAATCACAAGTGCGGCTAATATATATATATATTTTTTTAATATTGTGATCCACCAGACTATTCTTAATGTAATCTTGTCTTTACATATATGTGTGGAATTAGTTTTGATTTAGAATGGGCCATTATCATGCACCTGTCTCCGAACAGGGGCAGGGAAAAAAAAGACATGTCATCTATACACTTAAATAGCGAAAGAAGGACGCTTTTCCCGTGGTTAATTTTCATGCCAGCCAGGTAGGCTATACTCCTGTTGTAAAGCGAAGCAATGTGCTTAATATTAGGAAAGTTGAGAAATAAACATTGTAGGCCTAGCCTATAGAAAGCTCATGGGCTCTCGTGAAGTGTTTGATTTGATTTTCGATTACATTTGCATTGATGTCAGAGTGATTATATGGACAATAGCGTGCTGAGTACCAGGCAGTTAGCAAGTTTGGTAGGCTACTAATGACCATCAGCAGCATCAGAGCTTGAATAAGCGTATTTACCATGACTAAATGGTCACGTGGATTTGACTGTAGTCATGACTCGTGACCGCCGGTGTGGTGGTAATACGGTCACCTTAACAGCCCTAGTTTGGACTACTGTGTCTGGTTTCACTTACTGCTGGGGAGAGTTAAGCTACATCTGACTACTGCAAACTGTGCTTTGCCACTCCTACCAGAGGCATGCCCCCTCAGCAGCCTAGCATCATGTGGCCTCTCTCTACCACAGCCCCAAACCACAGATGGCTGGTTACAGGCCCTACCTTCCATCCCTCATCCCTCCTCCCCCCTCTCCTCCTCCTATCCTTCACTCCCTGTCCACAGGGTCTAAAAGCAGCCTCTCTCCCTGACTAGGTACTGGTGGCACTGTGAATTTACACTGGCCTGTTAGGACACGCACACACACGCACTCACACAACACACACACTCACACACTGGGGCTGGCTGAGCTGTAAGACCAGGATGTGAGTAGAGAAGAGGAAGTGGTGGGTAGCCTATTGCCAGAGGCCCCGCTGTGCTGGTGAGGCAGGCAGACTATGCCAGGGATAGATGGATGGGTTGGCAGGCTGGGCGACCATCCGTCATGCCTGGGTGGGCAGAGACAGGGCGGGGCGGGATGGGCAGCGGGCAGCGACTCCAGCGCAGGTTGGTGGACTTTTAAGTCATTAATTTCTTCTCTAAGATTAATGGCTCCATTAATCCCTGTCAGAACACTGCAGAGGAGAGGAGAGGACGGAAGCCGGCAGGATTTACACCTGCTATTTACTGTCGCCTCTCCTCTGTCTGTTAGCTCAGCTGATCAGCCTGCCCTGCCTGTCTGCCTGTCTGCCTGTCTGCCTGTCTGCCTGTCTGTCTGTCTGTCTGTCTGTCTGTCTGTCTGTCTGTCTGTCTGTCTGTCTGTCTGTCTGTCTGTCTGTCTGCCTGCCTGCATGCCTGTCTTCCCTCCCTGCCTGCACTGCCTTGCTTGCCTGCCTGCCTGCCTGCCTGCCTGCCTGCCTGCCTGCCTGCCTGCCTGCCTGCTTGCCTGCCTGCCTGCCTGCCTGCCTGCCCGCCCTCCCTCCCTCCCTCCCTCCCTCCCTCCCTGCCTGCCTGCCTGCCTGCCTGCCTGCCTGCCTGCCTGCCTGCCTGCCTGCCTGCCTGCATGCCTCTCACAGACAATGTGACTTTACTCAGTCAAAACTTTACTCAGTGCTTTAAAACACAAAACAGTCTGAAAGAGAAGCTGCAGGTCATTTGATGTGTCAAGTATCAATTTCCCCATTCTGTCATATTGATGGGCCCACAGTCATCCCAGTCTGCGGGTTTCCTGCAGTCAGATAGTTGACTTGATGGGGCGGTTTGGTCAGATCTGGCAGGCTGAGCTGCTGAGTGAAGGAGCTGGTTTGTCCTGGTAGGTTTGAATGGAGTGCTGTGTTTCTGCGGTGGTGGTGGTCGAGCTGCATACACACACAGGAAACCAGGGCGGTTGGCACTCTGGTGTGAGAGCAAACTCTATTAGGTGTGACTGTGTTAGAGAGGGCTAGAGAGAGCTACAGCTGTTGAGCACCATGAGAGGGACAGACAGACAGACAGACGGAGGTAATGCAGAACCGTGCTCTCTCCTAGACATCTCAGAGTGTGCTGGGCTCTCTGCCAGCGTTACAGCAGAACTACACAATTACTGCAACGTTTACTTCATCTCCGTCTGCAATAGGCACTCTAAAAGCAAGAAATAGGATCAATACCATCCCTGGATCCATTTATGCCCAAGACGCTGCCTTTAACTATCATAACCCAAATTTGATCCCCTCACTTCACCCAGAATGCCCTTTGTTCCTTTGTGCTCTGGGGACCCCCAGTGTGTGTGATGGGGCTCAGGGCTGGAGTGGTGGAGAGTATCCTGAGTGAACTGTAGTGGAGAGGAGGAGAGTGGTCCTAAAGGAGTGGGCCTGCCTGCCTACCTACCTACCTACCTGTCTGCCTGTCTGCTTGCCTGTCTGCCTGCTGTGCGTAATGCAGCTGAGACAGCAGTCTACCAGCAGGGCTGGATGAGGTGGGTCTGAGGTCCAAACACATTGATGAAGCTGTCATCATAACCCTGAACCAGCTCTCTAGCCTTCTCCTCTCTCCCTGTCTCTCAATCCCTCTCTTTCTCTCTAACTCCTTTTCTACCTCTCTCTCTTGCTCACTATCTTCCTTTTTCTCTCTCTCTGTACTTCTCTCCACCTCCACCCCCATTTCTCTCTTCTCTCACTCACTCACTCACTCACTCACTCACTCACTCACTCACTCACTCACTCACTCACTCACTCACTCACTCACTCACTCACTCACTCACTCACTCACTCACACACTCACTCACTCAGTCTCACACACTCTATCTGTACAGGAGCCAGAGAGTGATAGGCTTGCTGTGATAGAATGACTTCTTTATACAAGTCTTGTAAAATAACCCTTGAGGCCTTTTCTCCCTCCCAGAGCATATGTATCTATGACATTTATCCTGTATTGACCTTCTCTCTGTTTGCCTTCCAGAACCACACTGTTATCTGCTCTCTCTCTCAGGGAAAACACAACTAGATTTAAACATTTACCCTTCTCTGTTCTCTATAGGCATCTCTACAATGAGCAATAACACATACGCACGCGCACACACACACACACACACACACACACACACACACACACACACGCAAGCACGCACACAGACACAAATAATGTAGCAGTCTATTGCTGACAGTACCAGTCATTGAACACAAATGACACGCACACGTTATATGAACATGTGTATGTCTCATTTGTCTCATATCTCTGGCCTCCTGAAGCGACTAGCCACCAGTCACACTAGTAAGGCAATGAGATGCTTAGCCTTCTGCTAGCTAATGAATTAGCTCAGTGAAAGCCTACTGTATGAGTACAGAGGAGATCACAACCCTACTGCAGGTGTATATATTTCAATGACTAGGAGCAGTTGGGCAATAGGCGGTGACTCATAGCATCATGCACAGTGTGTGTATTAGTAATTCATGGCCTTTGTCCCCTCATAGCGTATTCCATCAGGAATAATTAAACGGTGGAAAGTTTGACTGACTTCTGAAGGCTAAATGAAAACTAATTTGAGTGTATCCTCACTGTTAGTGTGTGGGTGCCGTGGGGTTTGGTTCAGTCTCTCTCTCTCTCTCTCTCTATCTCTCCTCTACCAGTTTTCTCCATCTCTGGGTCCTGATTCCGCTGTGTTTTTATCTTCGGAGGACACACATCTTTTTTCATTTTTACTGCTTTTCTGCTACATATACACATTCTACATATACATTCTACGTACATGGCACCTCTATATACAGCAATCACATAGCAATAATACATTACCGAACATGAGCTCTTTAACCCCTCAGCCACTCTCAGCCCATCCCACCTATCACCATAGACCACCCTCCTTTGGTTTCCATGTGCCATATATTTTTCAATTGTGCTGTGATGTTTTACATGAATTTTGAACCTTTCTAAGCGCATGGTATCCACAGATTGTGAGCTAAAGATGAAAACCTTTCCTATGAGTATTATTATTATATTATTGATTGATTGACTATGGTTTTCCAAATCGCCCAACACTGCTATTTGTAAGGTTAATTTTAAGAGTATGTTGTGATTCTTTTCCATTGCTGAACCTGTGACTAGAAACAAGCTACATAGGGGCAATACCAGAATAAATGATCTAGTGATTCTGTCTCTTCGCAGCAAAATCTACATAGCTGAAATTGTTGTGGGGAGAACAAGTACAGTGGGGAGAACAAGTATTTGATACACTGCCGATTTTGTAGGTTTTCCTACTTACAAAGCATGTAGAGGTCTGTAATTTTTATCATAGGTACACTTCAACTGTGAGAGACGGAATCTAAAACAAAAATCCAGAAAATCACATTGTATGATTTTTAAGTAATTAATTTGCATTTTATTGCATGACATAAGTATTTGATCACCTACCAACCAGTAAGAATTCCGGCTCTCACAGACCTGTTAGTTTTTCTTTAAGAAGCCCTCCTGTTCTCCACTCATTACCTGTATTAACTGCACCTGTTTGAACTCGTTACCTGTATAAAAGACACCTGCCAACACACTCAATCAAACAGACTCCAACCTCTCCACAATGGCCAAGACCAGAGAGCTGTGTAAGGACATCAGGGATACAATTGTAGACCTGCACAAGGCTGGGATGGGCTACAGGACAATAGGCAAGCAGCTTGGTGAGAAGGCAACAACTGTTGGCGCAATTATTAGCAAATGGAAGAAGTTCAAGATGACGGTCAATCACCCTCGGTCTGGGGCTCCATGCAAGATCTCACCTCGTGGGGCATCAATGATCATGAGGAAGGTGAGGGATCAGCCCAGAACTACACGGCAGGACCTGGTCAATGACCTGAAGAGAGCTGGGACCACAGTCTCAAAGAAAAGCATTAGTAACACACTACGCCGTCATGGATTAAAATCATGCAGCGCACGCAAGGTCCCCCTGCTCAACCCAGCGCATGTCCAGGCCCGTCTGAAGTTTGCCAATGACCATCTGGATGATCCATAGGAGGAATGGGAGAAGATCATGTGGTCTGATGAGACAAAAATAGAGCTTTTTGGTCTAAACTCCGCTCGCCGTGTTTGGAGGAAGAAGAAGGATGAGTACAACCCCAAGAACACCATCCCAACCGTGAAGCATGGAGGTGGAAACATCATTCTTTGGGGATGCTTTTCTGCAAAGGGGACAGGACGACTGCACCGTATTGAGGGGAGGATGGATGGGGCCATGTATCGTGAGATCTTGGCCAACAACCTCCTTCCCTCAGTAAGAGCATTGAAGATGGGTCGTGGCTGGGTCTTCCAGCATGACAACGACCCGAAACACACAGCCAGGGCAACTAAGGAGTGGCTCCGTAAGAAGCATCTCAAGGTCCTGGAGTGGCCTAGCCAGTCTCCAGACCTGAACCCAATAGAAAATCTTTGGAGGGAGCTGAAAGTCCGTATTGCCCAGTGACAGCCCCTACACCTGAAGGATCTGGAGAAGGTCTGTATGGAGGAGTGGGCCAAAATCCCTGCTGCAGTGTGTGCAAACCTGGTCAAGACCTACAGGAAACGTATGATCTCTGTAATTGCAAACAAAGGTTTCTGTACCAAATATTAAGTTCTGCTTTTCTGATGTATCAAATACTTATGTCATGCAATAAAATGCAAATTAATTACTTAAAAATCATACAATGTGATTTTCTGGATTTTGGTTTTAGATTCCGTCTCTCACAGTTGAAGTGTACCTATGATAAAAATTACAGACCTCTACATGCTTTGTAAGTAGGAAAACCTGCAAAATCGGCAGTGTATCAAATACTTGTTCTCCCCACTGTATATAGCATTCTGTGGGTGGCAATAATTTTCTCTAATAATTTAAATTGGAAAAACTCGAAGTGTTGAATCAAGTGTTGTTTTTTGTATCAGTTCATTAACTATGTATCAGTTCATATACTATCCCATTTATTTTGCAAGCTGTATGGTGCAGCTGTCAAAATGTTTGTCCGCAAATGAAACTGCCATATTTTTCTATTGATGCTAATCCTTTTCAGGCAATTTGTATCTTTAATATATGGCAGACAAACAAGTTCCCTACCTCCTCCCTCTTCTGCTTGCCTCCTCCATTTTTTGTGGTATTGCTGCAATCAGTTGTTTGTAACTTTTGGATTGAGCAAACATTCCAAAATATTTTCGATAGCTGCCATAACTCCACCATTTCTATTCATAATATCATTCATAAATATAATAAAATCTAATCCATAAAGGATGTTTTTTATCAATCAGTATATTTCAGTTGAACATTTTACATTTACATTTTAGTCATTTAGCAGGTGCTCTTATCCAAAGTGACTTACAGTAGAGTGCGTACATTTTTAAAATTTATTTTTCGGACTGGTCCCCCATGGGAATCGAACCCACAACCCTGGTGTTACAAGCGCCATGCTCTACCAACTGAGCCACACTGGACCACCCCATAATATTAACCATAATATTTGTTGTAATATTTGTTCTATATTTTCTGGAGGATAAAATTGAAATTGAAACCAGCTTTGTATGGCTTGTTTAAGAAAGGGCTATACTTTGTTTTAAAGTGCCATTTTTGAACAAAGGATGAGCCTTTCTTAATAATCTACTGGAGAACCATTTTGGGTTTAAAAATAACTTATGTATGAGTGAAGCTTTTAGTGAGAGGTTTAATGCTTTAATATGTAAAAAGTGTAGCCCCCAAACTCATATTCATTATATAAATATGCACGTTTAATTTTGTCTGGTTTAGCATTCCAAATAAAGTGAAATATTATTTGCTCATGTGATTTAAAAAAACGAGTCGTCTGGAGTAGGCAGTGCCGTTAGTAAGTAGGTAAACTGTGATGGTTTCAAAGAGTTAATCAATGTGATTTTTCCATGAATAGACAAGTATTTACCTCTCCATGGTTGCAGAATGTATCTATTTTTGTAAACTTTCTATTGAAATTGGTTGTGCTAAGTTCATTTATATTTTTGGAGATATGAATACCAAGGATGTCTACATCACCGTCCGCCCATTTTATTGGTAAACTACAAGGTAGTGTAAACATTGTTCTTTTGAACGATCCAAAATGTAGTATGGTACACTTGTCATAATTAGGGTTTAGTCCATAGACGCTAGAAAAGTGATCAAGATCTTCAATGAGACTGTGCAGGCATACATTTACACTTTTGTTTTTAACCCCTGGATTTCTAACCCCCTGATGTTCTTGTTGGATCTAATTTTAATAGCTAGCATTTTGATGGCCTTAATAAATAGATATGGTGACAACAGGCAATGTTGTTTTACTCCTCTTAAAAGCTCATTACTTTCCGAGAAGTAAACATTATTTACTATTTTACACTTGGGTTGCTGTACATAACTTTAACCCATTGTATAAGAGATTCACCGAAATGTAAAGTAGTCCAGGCATTTATATACAGTGGGGAAAAAAAGTATTTAGTCAGCCACCAATTGTGCAAGTTCTCCCACTTAAAAAGATGAGAGAGGCCTGTAATTTTCATCATAGGTACACGTCAACTATGACAGACAAAATTAGGAAAGAAAATCACATTGTAGGATTTTTAATGAATTTATTTGCAAATTATGGTGGAAAATAAGTATTTGGTCACCTACAAACAAGCAAGATTTCTGGCTCTCACAGACCTGTAACTTCTTCTTTAAGAGGCTCCTCTGTCCTCCACTCGTTACCTGTATTAATGGCACCTGTTTGAACTTGTTATCAGTATAAAAGACACCTGTCCACAGCCTCAAACAGTCACACTCCAAACTCCACTATGGCCAAGACCAAAGAGCTGTCAAAGGACACCAGAAACAAAATTGTAGACCTGCACCAGGCTGGGAAGACTGAATCTGCAATAGGTAAGCAGCTTGGTTTGAAGAAATCAACTGTGGGAGCAATTATTAGAAAATGGAAGACATACAAGACCACTGATAATCTCCCTCGATCTGGGGCTCCACGCAAGATCTCACCCTGTGGGGTCAAAATGATCACAAGAATGGTGAGCAAAAATCCCAGAACCACACGGGGGGACCTAGTGAATGACCTGCAGAGAGCTGGGACCAAAGTAACAAAGCCTACCATCAGTAACACACTACACCGCCAGGGACTCAAATCCTGCAGTGCGAGACGTGTCCCCCTGCTTAAGCCAGTACATGTCCAGGCCCGTCTGAAGTTTGCTAAAGTGCATTTGGATTATCCAGAAGAGGATTGGGAGAATGTCATATGGTCAGATGGAACCAAAATATAACTTTTTGGTAAAAACTCAACTCGTCGTGTTTGGAGGACAAAGAATGCTGAGTTGCATCCAAAGAACACCATACCTACTGTGAAGCATGGGGGTGGAAACATCATGCTTTGGGGCTGTTTTTCTGCAAAGGGACCAGGACGACTGATCCGTGTAAAGGAAAGAATGAATGGGGCCATGTATCGTGAGATTTTGAGTGAAAACCTCCTTCCATCAGCAAGGGCATTGAAGATGAAACGTGGCTGGGTCTTTCAGCATGACAATGATCCCAAACACACCGCCCGGGCAACGAAGGAGTGGCTTCGTAAGAAGCATTTCAAGGTCCTGGAGTGGCCTAGCCAGTCTCCAGATCTCAACCCCATAGAAAATCTTTGGAGGGAGTTGAAAGTCCGTGTTGCCCAGCGACAGCCCCAAAACGTCACTGCTCTAGAGGAGATCTGCATGGAGGAATGGGCCAAAATACCAGCAACAGTGTGTGAAAACCTTGTGAAGACTTACAGAAAACGTTTGACCTTTGTCATTGCCAACAAAGGGTATATAACAAAGTATTGAGAAACTTTTGTTATTGACCAAATACTTATTTTTCACCATAATTTGCAAATAAATTCATAAAAAATCCTACAATGTGATTTTCTGGATTTTTTTTTCTCATTTTGTCTGTCATAGTTGACGAGTACCTATGATGAAAATTACAGGCCTCTCTCATCTTTTAAAGTGGGAGAACTTGCACAATTGGTGGCTGACTAAATACTTTTTTCCCCACTGTATGCATTCTAGTCGTATTTTGTCAAATGTCTTTTCGAAATCTGCTATGAAGACCCAGGCCTGTCTGATCAGGATGAACAATATCTGGTAAAACCTTTTTTGTTCTATGTGCTATGCATTTCGCCAGGACTTTCACATCACAACATTGAAGTGTAAGAGACCTTCAGTTTTTTTAATGGACTGGATCTTTATACTTACCACATGGGTCCTGTTTCAGTAGTAATGAAATCAGACCTTCTTGTTGAGTACCTGAAAGTCTAACATTTTTATAGGAGAAATTAAAACATGCTATTAATGGATCTGTGGTCCTCTGTAGCTCAGCTGGTAGAGCACGGCGCTTGTAATGCCAAGGTAGTGGGTTCGATCCCCGGGACTACCCATACACAAAAATGTATGCACGCACGACTGTAAGTCGCTTTGAATAAAAGCGTCTGCTAAATGGCATATTATATTATATTATATCTTTGAGTACATCAAAAAAGGTCTGATATACATCTACTGGTATACCATCAAGCCCTGGTGTTTTTCCAGACTGAAAAAAAGGAATTGCCTCAAGAAGTTCCTCCTCTGTAAGTTGGCCTTCACACAGGTCTTTCTGTACATTTGTTAAATCCTTACAGTTAACATCATTCAGTGGACATGGAGGAGACTGAAAATGCTTAAAATATTTTGCTTCCTCTTTCAAAATATAATTTGGTGAATCATGGATGAGTTTCTGTCTAATCTTTTTGGTAGCATTTCTATGTTGAAAATTCAAGAAAAATGTAGTGCATTTTTCACAATTTTCCATCCAATTCACTTTCTTTTTGTAATAAATTACACTTGATCGTTCTTGAATAAGTTCATCCAATTCTTTTTGTTTTTCCTCTAACCTATTTTGTGCCTCTATAGTCCAGTTTCCATGACCATCTACCTGCCCTGTTATTTCCTCTATTTCCTTTATTAGTCTAATCTCTTTTGACCTAAACTGCTTTTGTTTTAATGACTATTGTATTGAATGGCCTCAACGTACATTTAAACCTGTCCCATACAATAAGGGGATCTGCTGTACCTATGCATTATTTTGTCTTAGTTAAGAACAAATTGTCATCCAGTACGCTTTGATTACATTTCCAATATCCCCATCCACGTGAAAATTCTGTAAGAGTTATTTGGAGGCCAATTAGATGGTGGTCCGATCGCATTCGGACTCCTATTAATACTTTTTAAACTTTTGATTCCAGCAAGAATGAGACCAGGAATGTCACGCCCTGGCTCTGGGGACTCTTAAATGTTGAGCCAGGGTGTGGACTTGTTATGTTTAGTTTTCATTGGGTCTGTTCTAGATCGTTCATATCTATGTTGGCCAGGGTGGTTCCCAATCAGAGACAGCTGTAGCTCGTTGTCTCTGATTGGGGACCATACTTAGGCAGCCTTTTGGCACTTTAGTATTGTGGGATCTTGTTCTGTATAGGTTTGTGTTGGTGAACCTTTAGACTTCACGTATCGTTTTGTTGTTTTGTTGTTGGTGTAAAGTACTCATTAAAAGATGTACGCCTATCACGCTGCGCCTTGGTCTGCCTCTAATAACGATCGTGACAGAAGATCCCACCAAAATAGGACCAAGCAGCGTGTGCAGGAGCAAACGCCGGGTATGGAACAGGAGGTTACTCTGGTAGATGTCCTCCTCAGTTGGGGGAGAATCACAGAGGAGGAGGCCGTCCGCTACCGGAGGGCGATGAGGGAGGATGCCCAGGCAGGAGAGGAGAAGCGGCGCCAACCGGGTCGTCGTCGGACAGGCGAGAGGCAACCCCAAGAAATTTCTTGGGGGGGGCACACGGCATGGACGACGGGGATGCTGGAGGCAGCTACAGGACGTATCGGCGGATTAGGAGAGGAGGACACCAGGTTTGGGGGGCTGGAAGGGAGGTTGGAAGGGAGGTTGGCGGAGCCTAGAGCTAGAGCAGAGCCAGCAACTCCCCGTACTCAGGCTAGGCAGCGTGAGACTGGGCAGGTTCCGAGTTATGCGGAGCTGCGTACTGTGCCGCGAGTGGTCCGGCACAGTCCTGTACGTCCTGTGCTAGCACCACGCACGCGTCGTGCTAATGTGGGCATGCAGCCAGGAAGGAGTGTGCCGGCTCAACGCTCGTGGCCTCCAGTACCCCTCCTCGGTCCTGGATATCCTGCGCCAGTACCACGTGCTGTAGTGCCAGTACGAGTGCACAGCCCTGTATGTCCTGTGCTGATGCCTCACACGGAGTGTGTAGAAATAGGCATTCAGCCAGGACGGGTTGTGTCAGCTCTTCGCTCCAGACCTCCAGGCCGTCTCCACAGTCCAGTCCGGCCTGTTCCTGCTCCCCGCACCAGGCCAGGGGTGCGCGTCGCCAGTCCGGCCCGGCCTGTCCCTGTCCTTCGCACCAAGCCTGTGGTGCGCGTCGCCAGCCTGGTCCGGCCTGTTCCTGCTCCCCGCACCAAGCCAGTGGTGCGCGTCGCCAGCCCGGTCCGGCCTGTCCCTGCTCCCCGCACCAAGCCTGTGGTGCGCGTCGCCAGCCCGGTCCGGCCTGTTCCTGCTCCCCGCACCAAGCCAGTGGTGCGCATCGTCAGCCCGGTCCGGCCCGTTCCTGCTCCCCGCACCAAGCCAGTGGTGCGCGTCGCCAGCCCGGTACGGGCCGTCCCTGCTCCCCGCACCATGCCTGTGGTGCGCGTCGCCAGCCCGGTCCGGCCTGTACCTGCTCCCTGCACCAAGCCAGTGGTGCGCGTCGTCAGCCCGGTCCGGCCCGTTCCTGCTCCCCGCACCAAGCCAGTGGTGCGCGTCGCCAGCCCGGTTCGGCCTGTTCCTGCTCCCCGCACCAAGCCAGTGGTGCGCGTCGTCAGCCCGGTCCGGCCCTTGTCTGCTCCCCGCACCAAGCCAGTGGTGCGCGTCGTCAGCCCGGTCCGGCCTGTTCCTGCTCCCCGCACCAAGCCAGTGGTGCGCATCGCCAGCCCGGTCCGGCCTGTTCCTGCTCCCCGCACCAAGCCAGTGGTGCGCATCGTCAGCCCGGTCCGGCCCGTTCCTGCTCCCCGCACCAAGCCAGTGGTGCGCGTCGCCAGCCCGGTACGGCCCGTCCCTGCTCCCCGCACCATGCCTGTGGTGCGCGTCGCCAGCCCGGTCCGGCCTGTACCTGCTCCCCGCACCAAGCCAGTGGTGCGCGTCGCCAGCCCGGTTCGGCCTGTTCCTGCTCCCCGCACCAAGCCAGTGGTGCGCGTCGTCAGCCCGGTCCGGCCCGTGTCTGCTCCCCGCACCAAGCCAGCGGTGCGCGTCGTCAGCCCGGTCCGGCCCGTTCCTGCTCCCCGCACCAAGCCAGTTGTGCGCGTCGTCAGTCCGGCACGGCCCGTGCCTGTTCCACCGGTGCCTGGTCCGGCACCGGTCAGCTGCTCCACTCCGGAGCAAGTGCAATCCGCTCCACCGGTGTCCAGTCCAGCTCCGGCCAGCGGGACCAGACCAGGGGCGCTACGGGGGGGTAGCGAGAGAGTGGTGGTCACGCCCGGAGCCGGATCCGCCTCCGAGGCGGAATGCCCACCTGGCCCCTCCCCTGTTGTGTTTGGTTGGCGCGGTCGCTGCCCGGGCCTGGCTGGTGGTGCTGATCTGTAATTGCTTTCTGCACAGCGACTGTTAATTGTGTAAGGTGTGACGGAGGGGGTCATTAGGGGACAGGAGCAGAGAGAGGGAGAGAGGGGACCAACACTCTGTCACCACTAGACCAGAACAGGCAGGGGGAGGGAGGGAGGGAGGGAGGGGGAAAAACGGCAATAACAGAGTAGAGTGATTGTCAAGCCATGCAAACATTGTATTTGCCCCTACTGTGCAGCGGTGTGTTTTTTTTTTTTACATTGCTAGTACAGAGAGAAAGAGACACATTAAGGTTGGAGAGCAAGACACAGCCATGGTGAGCAGCATAAGTTTTTAATGCCTCTATTAATGTAAAGATCTCCTGCTGGTTGGAATCTAATAAACTGCAAATGATTTGACTGTCCGAGAGATTGGCTGTCTGGATAAGGGAGGGAGGAGAGACTCCCAGGTCACGTGGTTCCAGGCCCCTCTCTGGGTAATTGACTCATGCACAGTATTGACTTTCTGGTTAAAGTGATTAAGGATGCCCGGCCCAGACTGAAGCCCAGTGTCAGCCTCCTGGAGGTGGGCTGGGGACCTCACAGAGCGACCTGTCCTGGATGAACCTGTTCTAGGCCACGGCCAACACTGGCCACACATCAGTCAAACCAGGGAAATGTCACTGGCCATATTGATTCTGTGGGGAGGGAGCAGGTCATGGGTAGGCAGGTTCTCTCTCTCTCTCTCTCTTTCTCCCTCTCTCTCTCTCTCTCTCTCTCTCTCTCTGTCCATCTCCTACTGTTCTCGTCTGATAGTGACGGGATGACTGGTGACTGGACTGTCATGGTGGACGTGGATGGCTGTAGCCTGGCTTCTCCTTCCCTGAGTGGGGTGGATGAAGAGAGGCTGGGGGTAAGTGACCGAGCGTAAAGGCTCCTAAGGGGAAACCAGCTCTCTGTCTTTTGGATCCACTGCTCTCCCTGTATGCCCACCCCAGGGGGTTGGCGTCAGACCCAGACCACTGTGGTGCTGGGGAGCCTTCCAGACTCAGGCAGATCATACCTTCTGACAGGCCTTCTAAAAATAGAGACTGTATTGATTTTTACACTGGAGAGAGAGCGAGAGAGGGGGAGTGAGAGGGGACATGATAAACAAAACACAGACATGATAAACAAACAATACTGTCTACCACCCTCCGCTGTGGATGTGAGCGCTCCACATTGGTTGTAAACATAGTTCAGTTTGATGTCATTGTGTGTGTGTTTGGCCGTGTGAAATCAGAGACACAGTATCTATTGGGTGAGTCATTGAGTGAAGGGACATGGGACCTCCCCGCTTAAGCTGGAAGCTGAGCAAGCAGGACTGAATGCGCGCACACACACACACACACACACAATGAAGAGTCCTGGAACAGGACAAACATGAGGACATTCTGCTCTGCATTAACGTTGGAGCGTTGAGCAGCACTTTCAGACTGGATTATATTTGTCCGTGTGCGGAGCGGAGCAGACAGTGGCCGTCTTGGCAAGCACACAAAACTCTGGGGAATAGATAGGACCACAAGTGAAGGCTGGACGTTAAATATCACAGAAGCTGAACTGGGGACATCTCCACTATGTGGTGATGGCAGAGAGAAATCTCACGCCTATGACTGACTGCTTTATGCTGGAGTGGCCACTGTTAGCAGCAACCAACAGACAGGCAGTGGATAGACCTTGTGTGTATTAATAGACTGTATGTGTTTCTGCATGTGTTGGCAGTCTGTTTTTGTTTTAATATTTAAGTGAATGTGTAGGCATTGTGCTGGCAGTGTGTTGCAGTATGCTGCCTTGCATGTGTGTGTTGCTAGCTTTTCCCTTGGCTCTGTGAGGTGATGGACATTGCTACAGTACAGAGTACTATCTGGTTCTCCTATAATATGTGTGCCTGGTAAAGATACATCACTTTCTGTTCATTAGAAGTGTAATTAATTAGTAATCATTAAGTCATTAATGATTGACTCACTTGTTTACTCAATGCAATGTCTCTTCATGATCCAGAGTCTTCTGTATAATCACCAGTAGTGATAGCAGCACACTCTGCTTTCTTAGTCTTTTTATTAGAGTTTCAAGTGAAGGTTAATTTAAAAAACCTTTTATATTCAACGATTCTATTCTAAACATCTCTGTTTTTTTTGTTCAAAGTGGTTTGAGTCACTAGAGAGTAAAACATTTAGTTGAATAGACAATTATAAAAGTGAACGAGGATTATCATTCTCTTGCTAATGTCCGGAGGCCCACACATCCTTAAGCCATGTCTGTATGTCTGTCTGTCTGCTGCACATGCACTCTGTGCCTAGAGGCACCCCCCCCCCCCCCCCCCCACCCCCACCCCCACCCCCAGCCCTAGCTACCCCACACAGGGCCACAGATGTCTGGGCAGATACCAGGCCTTGTGACACCATCAACACCTCCCAGGGGTTCACAGCTCACCTGCAGGCTGCCAGGGCTGCAGCAGGGTCGTGTTCATTAGGGCACACTTTAGCAAAACGTTTTGCAACGGAAAATTCAAATGTTCAGGTATTCCCTCACTAGGAATATTCCCTCGCTGGGGTCGCCCCAGGGTCGTGTTGAGCCGGACTGCGTGGTCCGGTCGGGAGTTAGAGTTCAGGATGGCTACTGCCGGAGCCCTGGCTGGAGCATATGGTCACTGCGGTGGTCTGGAGTGAATGAGTTACCTCCTGAATCTCCATTAAGAAGCCTTTGTTGGTGATGTATGCTGTAGGGATGGAGCAGTAGCCCTCCTCTGGCAGGCCCAGGCCTGGTCACTCAATGGGCAGTGTGGAGGGCAGCTGGAGCCAACAGCTGGCCTGTTCAGAACAAACTGTCTGCCTGCATGAAGCCCTCTTCTCCCATCAGCCACCCCGCCCCTCACACAGAGACATGGAGACTTGGCCCAGCATCCCCTTCCCTTCCCTCCGCCTGCTTGTCCCCAGGCTGCTCCCCAGCTTGGAGAGATGGAACAGAGAGAAGGAGTGGGAGAGGGAAAGACAGACACAGTCAACCAAGTCCTCACTGGATAAGATTACAAAACATTCCTATTCCAATATCTAGAACCACAAACTTTTTTGTTTTGACTGAAAGGTTTTTCATGTTTGTCTGAGTTTATGTGTCTGTGATTGCGTATTGGACTTCTCAGAAGTTGTGGACGCTTATCAGAGGGAACTTTAAGAGGGTGACAGAATCAGAGGGACAGCTGGGAGGCTGAGGACAATCCGTCAGCATCTGGTGTGGTTTATTGAGGAGGGAGGGTGTGTGTTAGTTAAAGCTCCCTTTAAAGCGGGAGTGAAACGGGAGGGATGGAGGAGGGCTAATGTGATTCAGACTGGGGGAGAGAGCTGGGCTGCCACTCCTCTTTCATATGTTCTTGGAAATACGATTACAGCATCTGGCCAAGAACTGTGTGTGAGTGTGTGCGCTTGCGCCGCAGCACGGTTTACGTACGCAGAGCTACGCACCTGCATGTTCCTGGGTGGAGTTGTTTTTTTGTGGCAGCAGACTCTTTTCATTGCATTACACACATAGAGGTAGTCCGCCTTGTGTAGTGTACATCCACTAGGGGGATTGGGGAGCCAGAGTAGCTTACCAAGCAAGTGGGGTCGAGGCACTCTTTTTTACTCTAGCTAGCGACGACGTTTGAACTTCTGTAGCCGGTGTTACAGTGGGGAGAACAAGTATTTGATACTTTTTTAAAATTGTATTTTACCAGGTAAGCCAGTTGAGAACAAGTTCTCATTTACAACTGCGACCTGGCCAAGATAAAGAAAAGCAGTGCGATAAAAACAACAACACAGAGTTACATAAATTCAAAAATACAACAGAAAATATATATACAGTGTGTGCAAATGTAGCAAGTTATGGAGGTAAGGCAATAAATAGGCTATAGTGCAAAATAATTACAATTAGTATTAACACTGGAATGATAGAGAGAGAGAGATTATGTGCAAATAGAGATACTGGGGTGCAAATGAGAAAAATAAATAACAATAAAGGGATGAGGTAGTTGGGTGGGCTAATTTCAGATGGGCTGTGTACATGTGCAGTGATCGGTAAGGTGCTCTGACAACTGTTGCTTAAAGTTAGTGAGGGAGATAAGAGTCTCCAGCTTCAGAGATTTTTGCAATTCGTTCCAGTCATTGGCAGCAGAGAACTGGAAGGAATGGCGGCCAAAGGAGGTGTTGGCTTTGGGGATGACCAGTGAGATATACCTGCTGGAGCGCATACTACGGGTGGGTGTTGCTATGGTGACCAATGAGCTAAGATAAGGCGGGGATTTGCCTAGCAGTGATATATAGATGGCCTGGAGCCAGTGGGTTTGACGACGAACATGTAATGAGGACCAGCCAACAAGAGCGTACAGGTCACAGTGGTGGGTAGTGTATGGGGCTTTGGAGACAAAACGGATGGCACTGTGATAGACTACATCCAATTTGCTGAGTAGAGTGTTGGAGGCTATTTTGTAAATGACATCGCCGAAGTCAAGGATCGGTAGGATAGTCAGTTTTACGAGGGCATGTTTGGCAGCATGAGTGAAGGAGGCTTTGTTGCGAAATAGGAAGCCGATTCTGGATTTAACTTTGGATTGGAGATTCTTAATGTGAGTCTGGAAGGAGAGTTTACAGTCTAACCAGACACCTAGGTATTTGTAGTTGTCCACATACTCTAGGTCAGACCCGTCGAGAGTAGTGATTCTAGTCGGGTGGGCGGGTGCCAGCAGCGTTCGATTGAAGAGCATGCATTTAGTTTTACTAGAGTTTAAGAGCAGTTGGAGGCTACTGAAGGAGTGTTGTATGGCATTGAAGCTCGTTTGGAGGTTTGTTAACACAGTGTCCAATGAAGGGCCAGATGTATACAAAATGGTGTCGTCTGCGTAGAGGTGGATCTGAGAGTCACCAGCAGCAAGAGCGACATCATTGATATACACTGAGAAAAGAGTCGGCCCAAGAATTGAACCCTGTGGCACCCCCATAGAGACTGCCATAGGTCCAGACAACAGGCCCTCCGATTTGACACATTGAACTCTATCTGAGAAGTAGTTGGTGAACCAGGCGAGGCAGTCATTTGAGAAACCAAGGCTATTTAGTCTGCCAATAAGAATGCAGTGGTTGACAGAGTCGAAAGCCTTGGCCAGGTCGATGAAGACGGCTGCACAGTACTGTCTATTATCGATTGCGGTTATAATATCGTTTAGGACCTTGAGCGTGGCTGAAGTGCACCCATGACCAGCTCGGAAACCAGATTGCATAGCGGAGAAGGTACGTTGGGATTCGAAATGGTTGGTGATCTGTTTGTTAACTTGGCTTTCAAAAACTTTCGAAAGGCAGGGCAGGATGGATATAGGTCTGTAACAGTTTGGATCTAGAGTGTCACCCCCTTTGAAGAGGGGGATGACCGCGGCAGCTTTCCAATCTCTGGGGATCTCAGACGTTACGAAAGAGAGGTTGAACAGGCTAGTAATAGGGGTTGCAACAATTTTGGCGGCTAGTTTTAGAAAGCAAGGTTCCAGATTGTCTAGCCCAGCTGATTTGTAGGGGTCCAGATTGTGCAGCTCTTTCAGAACATCAGCTGTCTGAATTTGTGTGAAGGAGAAGCGGAGGGGGCATGGGCAAGTTGCAGCAGTGGGTGCAGAGCTGTTGGCCGGGGTAGTGGTAGCCAGGTGGAACGCATGGCCAGCCGTAGCAAAATGCTTGTTGAAATTCTCGATTATTGTAGATTTATCGGTGGTGATAGTGTTTCCTAGCCTCAGTGCAGTGGGCAGCTGGGAGGAAGTGCTCTTATTCTCCATGGACATTAGTGTCCCAAAACTTTTTGGAGTTAGTGCTACAGGATGCAAATTTCTGTTTGTTAGCCTTTGCTTTCCTAACTGCTTGTGTATATTGGTTCCTAATTTCACTGAAAAGTTGCATATCGCGGGGGCTATTTGATGCTAATGCAGTACGCCACATGATGTTTTTGTGCTGGTCAAGGGCAGTCAAGTCTGAGGAGAACCAGGGGCTATATCTGTTCTTAGTTCTGTATTTTTTGAATGGGGCATGTTTATTTAAGATTGAGAGGAAATTACTTTTAAAGAACAACCAGGCATCCTCTACTGACGGAATGAGATCTATATCCATCCAGGATACCTGGGCCAGGTCAATTAGGAAGGCCTGCTCGCTGAAGTGTTTTTGGGAGCGTTTGACAGTGATGAGGGGTGGTCGTTTGACCGCGGACCCGTTACGGACGCAGGCAATAAGGCAGTGATCGCTGAGATCCTGGTTGAAGAAAGCGGAGATGTATTTAGAGGGTAAGTTAGTCAGGATGATATCTATGAGGGTACCCATGTTTACGGATTTAGGGTTGTACCTGGTAGGTTCGTTGATAATTTGTGTGAGATTGAGGGCATCTAGTTTGGATTGTAGGATGACCGGGGTGTTAAGCATATCCCAGTTTAGGTCACCAAGCAGTACGAACTCTGAGGATAAATGGGGGGCAATCAATTCACATATGGTGTCCAGGGCACAGCTGGGGGCTGAGGGGGCTCTATAGCAAGCGGCAACAGTGAGAGACTTATTTCTGGAAAGGTGGATTTTTAGAAGTAGAAGCTCAAACTGTTTGGGCACAGACCTGGATAGTATGATAGAGCTCTGCAGGCTATCTCTACAGTAGATTGCAACTCCACCCCCTTTGGCAGTTCTATCTAGACGAAAAATGAAGCAGAAGCAAACATGTCTCTTTATGAATTCCAATTGCTAGAGTTTGAACAGCAAGTGCTTGAACTGCTCTTACTACTCAGGAGGATAACATAAAAAGCTGAGAAAATGGCAAGTTAATCCACTGAACACTACAAGAGGGGACGATGGAGAATACACGTGTCTTGTCCAACTTATGCGAAGCATTGACGAGGAAAGACATTTTGGATGTCTGTTGCCAGATTTGACCACTTGCTTCAGCTGCTTGCCCCTCACATCTCGCACGAGAGAACTCACAGCTCACCTGTAATTGCTGCAGGAAGGCTGTCTGTGACCCTTCGGTTTTTGGTGAGTGGCAGACAAAGTATCGCTGTAAGTTATAAGCTAGGAATCTCGACAGTTTGTGCCATCGTCACGGAAGCATACCACGCTATCTGGCATGTCATGAAGGAGGATTTTGTTTGGCTCCCCTCATTGTAGTCCAGCTGCCGCTACCAAGGCCAGAGTGCTTGCTGGGGGACCCAAACACAGAGCCCTTATGTCTTTGTGGGAGACAAGGCATTCCCTCTGATGGTAAACCTGATGCGACCATACCCAGGTAAGATACGCTAAATACACGTGACTATACATATGATGTGAAAATTATACCAATATAGACATTGTAATTATAGGCCTCACATAAGTGATCTGGCATCCCAGTAAGAGGATAAGGGCCTATGTCCAAAGCATAGGCTACACAGTTGTTACAGTACACATTTGATAGCCTTCATGTTCCTGTGCAATACTAATGGGAAAAGCTTATTTTACTCAAAGGTTCTTCTGGCCTTGACGCCAAGAAGATCTACAACTACCACCACTCAAGAGCCAGAAGAATTTCAGAGAACTGCTTTGGGATCCTTGCTGCAAGATGGAGGATCCTGGGACGAGCCCTTGAGGTTGCCCCAGAGAAAGCTGAGACCATTGTGAAGGCCTGCATGGACCTCCACAATTACCTTTGCACTACAGACACTGACAACACAGTCATCAACATGGTACATCCACCCCATGTTTGTTGACCACTCCGCACCCACTGGGGACCTGCGTCCAGGAGAGTGGAGACAGCTGGTACAAGGGGTCACCAGCTTCCTGGACCCAAGAAACATGTCGGCAGACAGGGCAACCAGAGTTGCTTTAGACGTGTGCAACAACCTCAAGGACTACTTCCTCACACCAGCTGGTCAAGTGTCTTTCCAGGATGCTGCTATCACGCGTCACACCCTACAGTGAATGTTGGAATGTGGTTTGGAAAACATATGCGCACGTAATATGTTATCTTCCTCTGGTTGATGTTGTGAGTTACACACTTGGTTTTGCTGTTTTTTTTATTCACTAGACTACCATCATGACAGTCACTTAATCCTTGTTGTTTTAGTTTGTCATATTCTTTGGCGGCTAGATCCTCAAGACATTTACCTAACCTTGTGTCGTGTCGTGGCCTTTCAATGAGGACTTTCATGCTATGGTACATCAGTGAGAATGGCTTCCCAGCTGTAGACAATGAGGCTAGACCCTCGACATTTACCTAATCAACATAACACAAAGGTGTACATGGTCATGTGTAGTGGCGTTTCAATGGAGACCTTCCTGCTTTGGTACATGTATGATGATGAGTGTCCAGCTGTAGACAATAAGGACAGACCCCCAAGACATTACATAGCTCATGTAAAAAGCAGTACAAGTTTACTGAGAGACCTGAATTGTCATATTTAATGCCACAAGTATAAATAACCAGACAAATACATTTGCAGACCTTTTAGATATTGATTTAGGAAAATAGTTAAATGTAAAACATTGTAATACACAAGTGAAAAGTGTGATGAAAGGGAGAAAACACAAAGTAAACACCAGTAATGTGAATTAGGAAATAAATCAATATAAAAAAACATGTTTAAAAAAATTAAAAAATACAGTAAATTACCCACCACCCTAATGTGTGAATAAGAAAAGCTCACAACACCAGTTGTTCGGGTGAGACAGGGCTCTGTCTCACTGGAGAGTGGACGGAGCACTGATGGTCCTGTGAAAGTACAGTGCCTTGCAAAAGTATTCATCCCCCTTGGCGTTTTCCCTATTTTGTTGCATTACAACCTGTAATTTAAATGGATTTTTATTTGGATTTAATGTAATGGACATACACAAAATAGTCCAAATTGGTGAAGTGAAATGAAAATAATTACTTGTTTCAAATAATTCAAAAAAATAAATAACGGAAAAGAGGTGCGTGCATATGTATTCACCCCCTTTGCTATGAAGCCCCTAAGATCTGTTGCAACCAATTACCTTCAGAAGTCACATAATTAGTTAAATAAAGTCCACCTGTGTGCAATCTAAGTGTCACATGATCTCAGTATATCTCAGAGTCTGCAACACCACTAAGCAAGGGGCACCACCAAGCAAGCGGCACCATGAAGACCAAGGAGCTCTCCAAACAGGTCAGGGACAAAGTTGTGGAGAAGTACAGATCAGGGTTGGGTTATAAATAAATATCTGAAACTTTGAACATCCCATGGAGCACCATTAAATCCATTATAAAAAAATTGAATGAATATGGCACCACAACAAACCTGCCAAGAGAGGGCCGCCCACCAAACCTCACGGACCAGGCAAGGAGGGCATTAATCAGAGGGGCAACAAAGAGACCAAAGATAACCCTGAAGGAGCTGCAAAGCTCCACAGCAGAGATTGGAGTATCTGTCTATAGGATCACTTTAAGCCGTACATTCCGCAGAGCTGGGCTTTACGGGAGAGTGGCCAGAAAAAAGCCATTGCTTAAAGAAGAAAATAAGCAAACGCGTTTGGTGTTCGCCAAAAGCCATGTGGGAGACTCCCCAAACATATGGAAGAAGGTACTTTGGTCAGATTAGACTAAAATTGAGCTTTTTGGCCATCAAGGAAAACGATATGTCTGGCGCAAACCCAACACCTCTCATCACCCAGAGAACACCATCCCCACAGTGAAGCATGGTGGTGGCAGCATCATGCTGTGGGGATGTTTTTCATCGGCAGGGACTGGGAAACTGGTCAGAATTGAAGCAATGATGGATGGCGCTAAATACAGGGAAATTCTTGAGGGAAACCTGTTTCAGTCTTCCAGAGATTTGAGACTGGGACGGAGGTTCACCTTCCAGCAGGACAATGACCCTAAGCATAATGCTAAAGCAACACTTGTGTGGTTTAAGGGGAAACATTTAAATGTCTTGGAATGGCCTAGTCAAAGCCCAGACATCAATCCAATTGAGAATCTGTGGTATGACTTAAAGATTGCTGTACACCAGCGGAACCCATCCAACTTGAAGGAGCTGGAGCAGTTTTGCCTTTGAAGAATGGGCAAAAATCCCAGTGGCTAGATGTGCCAAGCTTGTAGAGACATACCCCAAGAGACTTGCAGCTGTAATTGCTGCAAAAGGTGGCTCTACAAAGTATTGACTTTGGGGGGGGTGAATAGTTATGCACGCTCAAGTTTTCAGTATTTTTTCTTATTTCTTGTTTGTTTCACAATAAAAACATATTTTGCATCTTCAAAGTGGTAGGCATGTTGTGTAAATCAAATGATACAAACCCCCATTTTAATTCCAGGTTGTAAGGCAACAAAATAGGAAAAATGCCAAGGGGGGTGAATACTTTCGCAAGCCACTGTACATCGTCATGTCCCTGAAAAACGGGAGACATTGATCAGCAGGAATAGACACCGTCCATGGTACCATGAGGTCGTAGACAGCCTTTGCTGGACACCGCTGCTGTTTCTTTAAGTCATTCACCTGCTGCATAATGCCAGTGTCCAAAGGATCCTCAGCAGTCTTTCTCTTCCAGCCATTGGAGCTGAGTTTGGGAGATGGTGGTTGATGGAGTTGCAGGACAGAGAGCAAGGGTGCTTGGGTGTTGGTGAGAGGGGCCTCCCCCTCCATCACCTACAAGCAGATGGCAAATACATTGCAAGCAATCTTCAAATATCTCCATGGGCTCCTTTTGAGTTAAAGTGCTTACTAAAAATAACTGATTTCATAAACATCTCAATCTAATTAGCACACACACCACAGTGACTGTTTTCAGATGTTTGAACTAACCCTGCCAATCAGTATGATAACAACACAGGCACTAAATATTTCCCACACACAATTTCTCCCATCCAGGAAAGTTGCAAATGTCACATGTTCTAACAACGCCTGTAAACATAGGTGCACAAACACACACACTGTACCCGAGTACATACCGTATCTGGCATATTAATAGTGTCGGTCTGACAATGTTTCACTTGAACATGAAGCCAATCCAGTTGTCGGACAATCGGTGGGACACACACCAGCGGCATACCCTCTACTTCACCCTTTTCTCCATGTTTCTTTGATATCAGTATCGGTGTTCTAATTTTGTGATATCTTCCTCCAGATGTCTTTTGCGTGCTTGTCCGAATACAACCTCAGCGAAGGGTTGATAAGGTTCTCGTGTGTCTCACCAGTTTGACGCTGCTCAAAACTGGATAGAGCGTAGACATAATTGCGCGTATCAAGTAGCAGAACATCCATCTCTTCTGTGTTTATACCACAAGGGATACCAGAAAATATGTGATGTAGACACAGGGGTGGGAATTCTGTTGCAAAACTCACTCAATACTGCCCCTCAGTCTTCGCAAGGAATGATACGTCGGGTCTCAATTTCCAGGTAGAAAAAACTGCTTCGAATGACAGAGCGTTTTACAAGGAGCCGCCTCTTTTGTGACGAAAAACGACATTGCAACATTGTGCCGCGCTACGCTCCGTTGGCCCTTTTTGCTTATTCTGTGTAGACCACTTTAATGTCCATTGTCCTACCTCATCTCCAGTCCTGTCCCTAACATACCAGAGTACACTCAGCAGCTCACAGAGCCACAGTGGTGCATTGATCCATGTTGAGATGAGATCTGGGTAGAAGATGTGAGGCAGGCTGCAGCCCCCTGAGGGGTCTGCTGAAGGGCTCTGGGTCTGATCCACTCGAGGCTCACAGCTCCTTCTCATAAAGGACCCATTCTATAGACTACAGCTAGGCTCAAACCCAGTAAAGTGTCTGATTGCCCCAGGTGGGTCATTTCCTGGTCTGAGTAGTGTGTGATCAGAGTGTGTACTACTCTACTACTACTACAGAGCATTAGCATGACAATGAGCTCTCATCCCATGTTAGCAGTGTTCCTCAGAGAGCCTGTAAACAATTAAAATAACAAAAGTCCTGAAGGCCAGTACATAAACACCATTGTGTTGTTTAGTGTGAGTAAGCATGCAGGGAGATTGGCTAGGAGATTACAGCCACGTCAGAATAGGGATGATAGCTTTGTGGTGGAGGACTTTGGGAGGGTTTGGGTGGGAAGGGGTTTTGATGAGTAGTGATACGGTGTGAAATTGTCATTCACAGTTCAGCCCAAATTCTACTCAATAACTTTACTTAAAGTTATATCAAAGATAGGACTTGTATACTTACGATTTGCAGAAAAAAAAAAAAAGAAAAAAAAAATTCAAAATCCTGTAGCTTGGAGTTGCAGGAGATTACAGCAAGTATTTTATCATTACTGCATGTCTAGGAAATGGAGAGGGGGTTTACAGAATGTTACACACCCTCCACCACCTCCCTCTCTACAGTAAAGCTACCCCTCCCTCCATACTGGACCACATCCTTATTACTTGAAAAACACACAGAATACTTAGAAGCGTGTTCTCTCCGGCAACAGCAACTCCTGCTAGAGATCCAGTCAGTGTGGTCGTTCAGGGGGGAATATTTCTTCATGGAGGTAGTGGTTATGCAGAGTACCGCAGGCTAACAGCAAAGACAATGTGTTGTGTGTGCGTGGAGGGATTAGACAGCCACAGTGACATGTCTATGTCTCAGCTCTATGGCACTACCGTTCTGGGAAATTTCAGGCATGACTCCCTTCTTAGACATTTTAGGTTAGGGCAGTTACTCTTTTCAGTTTATCATTGTGATAAATGTAACTTGTTTTTCATATAGATGTATATATTTTGGCGTTCAACAAAGAGGGTTGCCCGTATTTGTTAGTGCAGACATGTCTAGGTTATAGTCCCTTACCAATCTAAGGAACATGCAAAAGCATTGCAGAGTACTGTAATTGGACTCTCTGGGACGTGAATGCTGATGCTCTACACTGTAACAAACCACCACTCTTGTCTCCAGTCTTCAGCCTCAAGCCTGAATAAGGCTGGATGACCTACTATTTTAAGCAGAGGCTGTGTATTTTGAGGATGGGGTGGAAGAAGAGGAGGGTTTGTCTACATCCAGCTACTGCAGTATATTTGCAGGCCTATTGGATCTCCTTTGTTGTGTATTTCCACTCTAGCCCCTCCTGCTCCCTGGAGAGATCAATATTGTCCTATATTTATCAACGTTTTCTCAGAGTTTTCCAGCCGTGGCCGACTTTTATCTCACTCACATCTTCCCGCCTGGCCTCCATAGCCGTGAGGAGATGGAAACTGTGACTGTTGTAAGGGATCCATCTGCGTGGCCATTGAAATGCATGGGGCTGTGACGTCAGGTGGGCAGAGTGTTTATTAACCAGCTGAATGGCACCATTACTGGGCTGTGTGGAGGCGTGAGGCGAGGCGACTGAGTCCCTGTGTCAGTGAGGATGTCAATAGAGACTGTAGGCCCAGGCGGGTAGAGGCAGAGGCACCCCCCCCCCCCCCCCCCTCGGCTTCCTGATAAAGGAAGCACACTCACAGGGTCAGACAGAGCCAGACACATCTAAGGACCGGCCCTCCCTCCCTCCCACTCGCACTCTTTTCATTCCTCTCTCCATTTATCTCTCTCTCTCTCTCTCTGTCTCTCTCTCGCTCTCTCTCTGTCTCTGTCTGTCTGTGTCTCTCTGTGCCACATACCTTCCCTGTTCTTGTGATTACATAAGCGCTGGACCTCTTCTGGCAAGCGCTAGTTTAATTGAAAAGGAGATCCGGGGTGAAAACTCCCATTTCTATTCAGGTCCCCGTTCTGTGAAAGCACGGAAATGTACCAGGGGAAGGAAAATTAAATGCACAGGAAGTCAGTGGAGGAAATAGGTCAGGTTCTTAAAACAATGTGAAAGAGGAGAGTTTGACATACAGCCTGTCTCTAAAGTTCCTGTAATGATTCTGGTGAGGTACTTATTTTCAACCTTAACAGAGTTACATTGCCAGAGGCGCTTTATGTGGACGTGAACAGTAGCTGCTGAAATAATGTGCAATAAATTGCTCCCTTGGGGCGGCAGGTAGCTTAGTGGATAAGAGCGTTGTGCGAGTAACCGAAAGGTCGCTGGTTCTAATCCCCGAGCCGACTAGGTGAAAAATCTGTCGATGTGCCTTTGAGCAAGGCACTTAACCATAATTGCTCCTGTAAGTCGCTCTGGATAAGAGCGTCTGCTAAATGACTAAAATGTAAAAAATGTAAAATGTAAAAACCTAAACAACAGGAGCATTGAACCATGGTGCAGTGAAAGCAGAATATTGGGTATGTATGAGTGGTAGAAAAGCTAGAGCTGCATTATGTGTTCTTGTAATGTGTTTGTGTTCACATTTATCTTCTCAGGTTCCCTAGGGATGTGTATGTATTCTGTGTATTTATCAGTGTAAGTAGCTAGTGTGAGTGGAGATGACAGGTGTTGCAATTAAAGTACATTTCAGGACACATTTTGAGTGTTTGACGCATAACGCTGTAACACACTTTAAGTATGGGCCTAACTAATACTGATAACAAACCAAAGCATCTGTTCCACAATATTGGATGTATCCATCCAGCCTTTTCCTTCTCAGAATAACCTCCCATCCACGTTGGCTTTTAGTCCAAACCATGCCTGCAATGGTCTTCCAGGTATATCCTGACCTGAGCTCTATATCTCTGCCAACACACTGTCTGATGTGCACTAATAGGGTTTCCCGGATACTGGCAGCATGACCGGAGTGGCACAGGATCTGGAGCAGCTGATGGCTATCAGGTCTTCTGGGATGTGGGTACGGTAGCTAGTGCAGGGCTGCAGACAGAGAGCTCCAGAGAAACCGGAGGGGCAGGTGTCTTTAGTGTAGACGGTAATCCACGCAGCAGTCCTATCAGTCTCTACACACAACACCGGACAGCAGTCACATGAGATCCAACAGAGACATGATTTATTCAGGAGAAAACGGGGGCCTACAAGGTTATAAGAGCCTTGGCAAAGTCAAAAGGCTGAGCTGCCTATTAGTTGTCTTTGATCAGTAGTTAATGCATAATTCAAATCTTCTAAGCGAGCTAAAGGCGGCTCCTGCAAAGTGTTGAATCAGAGTTGCATGGGGATGCAAAGTGCAGGGGAGGAAAATGCTTGCCTTGCTGAAATGTTGGCAGTATTCTAAAGAAAGGGAGGTGGAGAAAGGTAGAGTTCAGATGTGAAATGGGGGCAAGTGGGCAGATGCCCAGCTTTTTCTCCTGTCTCTCCCTCTTTGTTTCAGTATACAGGGCTCAGTACTTGACAGGGCTGTCTGTCTCTCTCAGATCAACGGGCTCAGATATTATGATTCAGACAGTGTGCTGATGGGGCTGAATTGCAGTCTTCTAAGTGTATTCCTAATACCTCTGGCCTTGAGTTTCATTGTCTCAGGAAAATATCAACATTGGAGGAAGTGGGTTAGAATGTTGACTAGCTTCCCTATGATAATGTCCATAAGCAGACAAAGTACAGGAGTTGAGACTCAAGGTAGCTCCCACAAGCAGAAGATGGTGTGAGATTACGAAGCTATTTACCACACACACACACACACACTCATTCCTGCTGCTCTGTGTGAGAGAGAGCACATGGTCTGCACATCCCTACCTTACTTGGCCAAACATACGGTGTCCTTATGTCAGCTGCTTGGCCAGGCAGCAGCTCCCCTCACTTCGTATATTCATAGTCTTCTCTGCTGAGCTGCAGTCACCTGACCTTACATTTTCATGTTTTATTTCTGTGTGTTTGTCTTGGAGGGAAGCTGTATGTGATTGATGTGTTTGAGATTGATAAACACAATTTAGATAGTAGTCCTTTTGTAGCTTTACATGTCATGGTCATTGCAAAAACAAGGAAGCATTGTAACCATTGAAAAAGAGTGCAAAATGCTTTGTGGTCTCTCTTGTTAATGATTGCTTACTTTTTCTCACATATCTCTCTGTGTGTACTGCTAGGTACATTACACACAGAGAGGGAGAGTGAAACTAGTTTTCCATGCCTGAAACCATCCCTACTGTAGCAGACTCCTGAGGAGCTGCATTGCAGAGTCTTTGGTGTTGATGTCTTCCTGATGTCTTCCTGTCTTCCTGTTCACTCTGAAACGTTTCTAACCTGAGCTCTCAGCTCTCTCCAACTGTGAGAGGTACACTGTCTATCACACCTGTCAACACAAAGAAAATATTTATTCAACTCTTCAAACTCTCCATTCCGAATGCAGCAGCTGGCATTGACCCCAAACCAACACAGTAGATCTGCTCCAGAGTGCTGCCTAAAGGAACAATAGCTTCATATCTGGGAAAGTTTGCCCTTGCCAGCTCTGTTGAAGTGCTTGTAAAGCCAACTTGAAAACCATAGCATGTTATCAGCTCTGCTTCATCGAGACGTATGCCACGGAAAACATTTCGGTCTTGAAGCAAAAAAGCACAACCCTCAACTGACTGATAAATCGCCTTTTCACTGACTTTGCCACAAAATTACAACATGGAACTGACAGTGTAATGCCACACATCACAGCCTATCACATGTCCTCTGAATCCCCTCTAAACTTTGTACGACACGTGGCTGTATTTAGAAAGATATTTCTCTAGTTAGTATGTCTAGAGCAGAAATATATTTCTTCTCTAGATTAATGCTCTTTAGGCCAGCCTCAGAGGGGTAATTGAAGTGGGATGTTAAGAGGCCTTGGACAGAGAGAAGAGTGCAGTGGAAGGAAGGTACTGTCATTACCCTGGCCTTCCCTCCATCCTTCAGCAGCATCAACCCCTGGTCAATTAAAACTCCAATTACTGTGTCTGAGAGAAGCAACACAACCCCAGCTACTTAACATTCTAATGACACGCACCTATCCAGTGAATTGACATTTAATTAAAATGTTTCGTATTTTATTACAGTGAAATGACATTTTAATGCGCTTCATGACTGTGGCCAGGTGCTCTGAATGAACAATAGGATCCCAAACAAAACGGAGAGCTGAGATTAGTTGAAATGAATGAGATTGAGTTTCTGCTCTCTTGGAGCCTGAACTCGTGTGGAGGGGAGAGAAGCAGCGACCCGTGGCCCCTGCTGGCAAAACAAAGAATTAGTGGGTTTTAACATCATCTGGGTGAGGATTGTCTAATAGAGATGTGTCACAGAGTTGGGTCTCTGGACTGAATCACTGTTTAAACACCATGAAGCTGACAGATAAAAGCAGACTCATTTGGGGAAATGATAGGCAAGGCTGGCCTCAGTCAGCCTCACTGGTATTGCTCATTCCACTACAACTCTACCAACCGGTCTGCCCAAAGAGGGAAATGTGTTCCTGATTAAACTCTTCTTTCCCACAACGGGAATATTTACATTCTCTTGTATTGGCTTGTAAAGCAGAACTATTAACTATTTTGAAGGGAAAGTCTAGGTCTTTAACCAGGATGCAATATAATTAACCTAACCCACAAACTCTACCAGTGCATTTTGATTGTTGAATTCACACCAATAACATTATTTATGGCTCGTTAAAAACAGAATCATGGATTTCAACAGAGTCTGTGGATGTATTCATGTTGGACTACTCATAAAGCATACTACCAGCACTGTGCCCATTGAAGTAAAGTCCTCAGCCCAAAATGGCTTGAGAGGGACTTTGTCAGAAGTGGGTTCTAATTTCCCATGGTTCCCTCCAGTGTTTGATTGATGAGTGTGTGTGTGTATAGTCAGTGCCAGTCCTCTCCTCTATGATGCTCATCTACTCTGATTAGGAGGTGCTGGGAGGGGAGAGCAGCTTGTCTGCTCCCAGAGAGCTGCAGGTGGCATGGGGATCAGGAGGTCACCCTCAGTCCCTGGCCTGGCATGTGAATAAGAAGCCCACAGGCACCAGTCAGACGTTTAACCTAGTAGAGACCTACCCTGTGGAGTGTGGACGCTAGCCCTCCTGTTGGTCTCCTAGTCAGATTCTTCTACAGACCCATCGGAACAATCAGTCTACTGAAATAGCAAATAGACTAAGTGATGACAGCCAAATAAGTGATATTCCCCTCATAATTCTAAGACATAAAAATGCAACTGCAATTAACATAACCGAAGGGTGCCTTTGATTTTGCATTGCATTTTGATTGTCACTCATTTCCTCTCTTAGCACACAGAACTGTTTCGCTCCTCCCATTTCTTAGTGAATGAACATAATTATTCAGTGTTGGACAGAATGGTGTAATGTGTGCAGTAGGATCATTAGGAGTGAGATGGGGAGAAAAGACGGCTTGTGTGACCAGCCACACCACAGTCTGGTTTCCATCAGTCTGATTTGGATGGCAGCTCGGATGAGACAAGCTGCCCAAGTCCATTACCGCAATCAACAGAGCCGACGCACACACTTTCATTTCTGATGCAATTAGCCATCTGCTTTGTCCTAATAGAGGAACTAGCTTGGCTTTTAAAAGCAGTCAATTAGGCCCAATTGAAGGATGAGGAAAATCAGCATGTCACTTAATGAATGTCAGGAGACAAGTCGTCATGACAAGTCTAGAGAGCATGACTCTGTGCTGATTTTGTCATTCTTCAAGTGATTCACTGCATGAAAATGAGCATATCTGTAGTATTACCGAGAACAATAGTAGCTAATATCATAGAGGGAATGTATCGCTTTCGTAATCTTGAACACTTGTTTCGCTCTATGAGTCATACTAATGCTACTTATACAGATGGAAAAATATTCACATAGTTTTAGCTGTTCATATTTGGTCCCAAGGTTGTCATTCTGAGTCTTTCTGCACAAAATGTCAGTCAGACATGTCCCGTTCTCCTTTTAGCTCAACAATGTGGATTGCTTCCTGCTAGCGGGTTAAATTGGCTGACAATCTTTCTCCCTCAGATGTCAAACTCAACGCCATAACTCTTGTGAATGCCTGGCATATCCTTTGTCATTGTCAGAGCTCAAGGAAAAGGGGCTGCCTCAATTTCACAAAATTACAAGTTACACACGTCTCACACCTCTTTATAGATGTCGTTTACATCCATCTGAACATAGTGTATGAACTGCATTCACCCACCATAAGGAAATTATTGTACACTTTTAAGGCTCACTTGGCCTCTGTTCAAACCTAGCTTCTTGTAAGACGTGTTGTAAGTGGGCCAGCTTTTCATGCCTATTTTCTTCTCTCAGCAAAGTCCCCAAACCCAGCATAACATGGGCTTTTTTCAATGTGTACTTTAGCTTTTCTTGTATCTTGTCATCCCAAGATTTTCAGCTTGAACGGATAGATGAAGGATGCTTTCTCTGTTGAATTAACAAAGGACATCTGTTGGAGTTCTGGAGTCACGAATCTACCTCTATCGTGTGCTGTGTGAGTGTATTTTAGACATGTCAGAAGTTTGGGGCTTTTCAATAATTTTTGCTTCCTGTCTTAAGAAGAAACCTTGGCTTTGTTTCATGCTGAGGAAGTCAGTTTATTTTTATAAGCATTAGCAGCGTTTCAGCTGCCTGCTGGGAAGTATCTATCTACACACAGAGGAAATGATCCAGCACACTGCAGTAGATATATTATACCTAACTAATGTGTCTGGACAGGCTCCTTTTCTCTACAGAGGTGTAGGTGAACTTTCTCAAAACTATAGTGTTCCCTAACTAGATGACGTGATTGGCGTCTCGTAGCTGAAGTCCATTGTGTAGATGCTGAGGTTATGGTAGGTCAAACCATGTCATGTTATTCAGATGACAGAATTAGGTGCATCTCTGTTAGTGTTTATGGTAAAGCAAAGGATTAGGAGCAAGAGGTGACACTATGATATTATAACCGCGATCGATAATAGACAGTACTGTGCAGCCGTCTTCATCGACCTGGCCAAGGCATTCGACTCTGTCAACCACCGCATTCTTATTGGCAGACTAAATATCCTTGGTTTCTCAAATGACTGCCTCGCCTGGTTCACCAACTACTTTTCAGATAGAGTTCAATGTGTCAAATCGGAGGGCCTGTTGTCTGGACCTATGGCAGTCTCTATGGGGGTGCCACAGGGTTCAATTCTTGGGCCGACTCTTTTCTCTGTGTATATCAATGATGTCGCTCTTGCTGCTGGTAATTCTCAGATCCACCTCTACGCAGACAACACCATTTTGTATACATCTGGCCCTTCATTGGACACTGTGTTAACAAACCTCCAAACGAGCTTCAATGCCATACAACACTCCTTCCGTAGCCTCCAACTGCTCTTAAACACAAGTAAAACTAAATGCATGCTCTTCAATCGAACGCTGCTGGCACCCGCCCACCCGACTAGAATCACTACTCTCGACGGGTCTGACCTAGACTATGAGGACAACTACAAATACCTAGATGTCTGGTTAGACTGTAAACTCTCCTTCCAGACTCGCATTAAGCATCTCCAATTCAAAGTTAAATCTAGAATCGGCTTCCTATTTCGCAAAACAAAGCCTCCTTCACTCATGCTGCCAAACATGCTCTCGTAAAACTGACTATCCTACCCATCCTTGACTTCGGCGATGTCATTTACAAAATAGCCTCCAACACTCTACTCATCAAATTGGATGTAGTCTATCACAGTGCCATCCGTTTTGTCACCAAAGCCCCATATACTACCCACCACTGTGACCTGTACGCTCTTGTTGGCTGGTCCTCACTACATATTCGGCGCCAAACCCACTGGCTCCAGGCCATCTATAAATCACTGCTAGGCAAATCCCTGCCTTATCTTAGCTCATTGGTCACCATAGCAACACCCACCCGTAGTATGCGCTCCAGCAGGTATATCTCACTGGTCATCCCCAAAGCCAACACCTCCTTTGGCCGCCATTCCTTCCAGTTCTCTGCTGCCAATGACTGGAACGAACTGCAAAAATCTCTGAAGCTGGAGACTCTTATCTCCCTCGCTAACTTTAAGCATCAGTTGTCAGAGCAGCTTACCGATCACTGCACCTGTACACAGCCCATCTGAAATTAGCCCACCCAACTACGTCATCCCCATATTGTTATTTATTTTGCTCATTTGCACCCTAGAATCTCTATTTGCACATCATACATTTACGTCATTTAGCAGACACTCTTATCCAGAGCGACTTACAGTTAGTGAATGCATACATGTTTTGTTTTTTTCATACTGGCCCCCCGTGGGAAACAAACCCACATCCCAGCCGGCCAAACCCTCCCCTACCTTGGACCAATTGTGCGCCGCCCATGGGTCTCCCAGTCGCGGCCGGCTGCGACAGAGCCTGGACTGGAACCAGGATCTCTAGTGGCACAGCTAGCACTGCGATGCAGTGCCTTAGACCACTGCGCCACTCGGGAGTCTAATCATCTCTTGCACATCTATCATTCCAGTGTTAATACTAATTGTAATTATTTTGCACTATAGCTTATTTTTTGCCTTACCTCCATAACTTGCTACATTTGCACACACTGTATATATATTTTCTGTTGTATTTCTGACTTTGTTTTGTTTTACCCCATATGTAACTCTGTGTTGTTGTTTTTATCGCACTGCTTTGCTTTATCTTGGCCAGGTCGCAGTTGTAAATGAGAACTTGTTCTCAACTGGCTTACCTGGTTAAATAAAGGTGAAATAAAAAATAATTAAAATCTCTATGTCTTGGAACATATGAATACAGTATCTAGCCTTAATCCAGTATCTGCATTTTTGAAATATTGGCAAACTCCCACCCCTACTGTGCATTACATTGCGTTAATGACGTTGTAGGATAGGGGGATGTTGGAGCAGCGTGTTATTCCACTCTAGTAGACATCCTCTGTGTCCATCCTGTCATCAGTGTTGTGAACACTGCGGCACTCTTTGCCAAAGCACCTCCACAGATGGCTCATGAAGAACTACGAGTTGTTTTTCCTGTTTATTCAGCAATGCTTGTCGTCTCGGTAATGAAATAGCTTCATTACAGCAATTTGCACTCCAGCATTCAGGAGATTGCGTTAGCATTATTCTGCAGATGCTCATTCTGCACTGGTCCAAGCTGTGTTAAATTAGTCCCTGAAGTAGCCTAGAGTGCTAGCAAAGCCCTCTAAACTCAATCATCACTCAAACACATCAAACTTTCTGAAAATGTAAATGTAATTACTCAAATACCTGTTTTAGATGCAGCTGTCATAAAAAATGACCAGAATTTCTCTAGACATATTATTAAATGTCATCATTAGATTGAGGTTGTGGCTACATGGTGTTCTCCATGACTGGTCTTGGTGGCTGTACTGTGGTGCTCAGCCAGGCGGCCCGGCAACACCCTCCTCCCTCCACCCTCCTTCCCAATTACTCACCCCTCAGCCCCTGTGCTGTCATCATCTCCAGGCTAATTCACAGGACTGACCTGTGACTGGGACAGATCACTTCCTTCTTTTATTTACATTTCATTTTACATTTTAGTCATTTAGCAGACGCTCTTATCCAGAGCGACTTACAGTTAGTGAGTGCATACATTATTATTATTTTTTTCATACCCCCCGTGGGAATCGAACCCACAACCCTGGCGTTGCAAACGCCATGCTCTACCAACTGAGCTACATCCCTGCCGGCCATTCCCTCCCCTACCCTGGACGACGCTGGGTCAATTGTGCGCCGCCCCATGGGTCTCCCGGTCGCGGCCAGCTACGACAGAGCCTGGATAGACAATACTGTACCTCCCTGCCCTCTCATGGGGACTTTCAAGAACACTTCAAAGCCTTCTTTGAAAGCACACTTCCCAGGAACAGAGTGCTCTCAGCCACAGCGTATATAGAATGGAACACAATAGAGGAGAAGGAGGGACGACCTCATGTATAGCGTTATGAACTGGAAGTGTGTGTCACATCCCTGGCCCTCTGTCCCTGGGTCATAGCACATAGTCTTGGGAGGATGGAAGATGAAAGGCTAGCTGTCTGGTGGACGACTGCTCTTACCTTTAGCCTCTCTCCCTCTCACACGGACCCTCTCCGATCCTTGATCATTCAGTATTATTTCCTTGCTTTCATTTGCACTCCCACAAGGTTATTCTGAATCCTAACGTTATTTCCTGAATTCTTAAAGGTCACTTAAAAATCCAATCATTCAAAAGGTGAAGCTTCCCATGTGACTGGTATCACTGACCCAGGGCATAAACAAGCAACAAATCAAACGTATGATTCATGATATATGACCGCTGAATTGCAGAGTGGAAGTTTGAGATGGATTTTCCCATGGTATGATAATCCACAATGTAATTCTGTGGTGAGCTCGCTGAGTTGACCTTTGCAATAGACAAAAAAAATGACTGGGTTTGGCAAGGTGGCTTAGCTACCCTTTATTTATTTATTTAAAAAATTAAAAAAGAACTTTTTACCCCCAATTGGTAGTTACAGTCTTGTCCCATCGCTGCAACTCCCGTACGGACTCAGGAGAGGCGAAGGTCGAGAGCCATGCGTCCTCGGAAACACGACCCTGCCAAGCCACACTGCTTCTTGACACACTACACGCTTAACCCGGAAGCCAGCCGCACCAATGTGTTGGAGGAAACGTGCATGCGCCCAGCCCGCCACAGGAGTTGCTAAAGATGGGACAAGGACATCCTGGCCGGCCAAACCCTCCCCTAGCCCGGACAACGCTGGGCCAATTGTGCGTTGCCTCGTGGGTCTCTCTGTCGCGGCCGGCTGCAACACAGCCCGGGATCGAACCTGGGTCTGTAGTGACACCTCAAGCACCGCGATGCAGTGCCTTAGACCACTGCACCACTCGGGAGGCCTAGCTACCCTTTTATTGAGCCACCATATACCTACTTTCTACTCATTGTACTTAGTTCCATGAAACTGCTCTGACTAATTCCTCTGGTTTTTCTCCTGATCATCAGTAGAAGTTTGAAGCTGTTGTTACATTATCAAAGGATGAAGGTAGTGTTTGATGATAAAAGGGGATGGAATTAAAGAGACAGGCTGTGTTAATTGTCTACACTCAGTAATGGATGGGTGGGCAAACAGGATCTGTATAGCTAGGCCCAGTGGAAATGATGGGATCAAAGCTCTCTACGTTTCAGAATTGATACTGCAGCGTACTACTTCACTTAACTGTCACACTACAGTGACACATTTTAAACTCACCAGTCAATGTTTGACTTCCTGCAATTCTGCAGCGGGTTTCCAAATAGCCTTTTAGTAAGGTTGCCTTGGACCTGTGTGTGTGTCTGCCTGCATGCATGTTCCATACTGCTCCAGAAACCCTGTGGGAGAGGACATGTTCATGTTAATTGGGGATAGGATAGTGAAGGATAGTGACATGAGTGAAAGGAGCGAAAGGAGCTAACAATACCAGGGTATCACTCCCTCCACTGGTGATTCCATCCTGGCAGGCAGCCATGTCTTCCTGTCACAGGAAACCCACAAGCGTAATTGTCATTTTTATCAGATGGAAGAAGAGCAGCTCCAGTGAGTGCACCTTCTATATTTAGCAATAATGTTATACACCTTTAATTGGCACTTTTGCAGGGTGTGAAATTAGCAGCGGATGACTGACTGAGTGACGGCAGGCTGTAAAGAGTTGTTCTTGAGAGAGAGAGATCTTCATATAGACTTCCCATCTTTAACTATGTGACATGCTGCTTGTAAAAGAGACGGAGGAGTGTTATTGGCCTCAACATACAGCATAGAGAGAGCGAGCTGTTGGATCACACCGATACACATGTCCTATACTGATATAATGACATGGTGAAATAAGATTATTAAGCAGACAGCCCAGTCTCTCATAACAGGAGCTCACAGCTATTACAGTATGTATGAGAGCTAGTTATCATTGTGTATTGTAGCTAAGTCTCTAAACCCACTGTGTTCATATAATTGTTTTCCTACAGATGAATGTTCTTCTGTTATTTCTGTTTGTTTTGAACTGGCTTCATTTTAATCTGTCCTCATATGGTTTGGTTTGGTGTGTAGTTTGAGAGCCCACAGTATGGCAGATGGTGGATTATCCAAACAAGCAACCAAATTACCCAAGATCCCCTTGTGTGCCTGTGTACTGTTGAGAGCAGTGGAGGGCCACAGTCACAGTCCAGAATGGGAGCCAGTGGGTCAATTGGCAGAGGACTGCTCAATATGGAGGGCTGCTCTCTCTCCTTCTCCCTCTCTCTCCCTCCCTTTCTCTCTGTGACTCTTTCTCTAACTCTCTCAATCTTCTCTCTCTCTCTCTCTCTCTCTCTCTCTCTCTCTCTCTCTCTCTCTCTCTCTCTCTCTCTCTCTCTCTCTCTCTCTCTCTCTCTCTCTCTCTCTCTCTCTCTCTCTCTCTCTCTCTCTCTCTCTCTCTCTCTCTCTCTTTCTACTGGCACTGTCTCCATCAGTACAAATTGAATCTGGAGTGGAGACAAAATATGATTGTTCCTTTTTTGTCTTTGTACAATGACAAAACGGTTGTGATGAATCTGAAACTAGTCTTAGGTCTGGCTTGAAAAGGAAATGTAGATAGACTCCTCCTTCTCTCAGTCATGAGACTACAGGATCTACGATGGTGTGAAGGGCTTTGCTAACCCTCTTGGTCCCACTCAATGAGGAAACAGTAAAAAGTAGAAGTAATCTCCGTTATCTTATGATGTATAACTTATTCTCTAGGAAAGGCACGTACTGTTTCTAATCAGCTTCTTGTCTCATATTTCTAGGAAGCTGTGATGCGTCACTTCTTGGAAACAGTCAGGATACCTAATTCCCCCGTTGTCACAGGACAGTCCTTGATGGTGATACATTTGCCTTTTAGACCGAGCCACCCTCTTTATTCAGAGTGATCAAATGCCATTGCCTTAATTGAATTGCACTGTTTGCATTACATGGTCCATGTGAGTGTATCAGATTTTCAGTCTTCATTCTGTTCAAATGGACCCTGAATAGCTAATGAAGGTTATTAATGTGCAGTGGGAATCCAACGAGACAGCCATTTAGACCAGGCTCTTTTAAAGGAACAAGAAACTCTTTATGTAGAGAGGACAACAGACCCAGACCTGGACCACACATCTTTTGATCCATGCTATTGTTCAGTACGAGCCCTGGCTGGTCTAATCATCAATATTTCCAGTGATATTTGCCACTCTAGTCCTTCCCTTTCATCTATCCTGAGGCTTCATGTCTCACATATTGCCTGGAGAAAGGTCAGCCATCATTCAGCAGCTACGACTGTGTTTGCTGGTGCCACATCCTTTGCCGTGTGTCCACAGGAATTCAGACAACACAAGAGGAAAATGTCATTACACAGAGAGTATGATAATCAGAAGGCAAGGGCACTCTGCACTGCCTCTGTGAGATTTAACGTCCATGGTACACTGTGTAAAAGGTTTGACCTGTTTCACAAAAAGTAACTCTGTGTACTCAGAGGTGCAAGAAACCATTTTCTTTGGCCCCTTTGAGCAACAAGGAGGTGACAGGGGTTTTGTTGGAATACAGAGAGAGAATCTGAGTTGGGATTCCTGAGTTTGGCTCCTCCCCTTCCTGACAGGAATCTGGGAGCTTCCTGTGTCTCAGCAGGAAGTGCAAGAAGTCGGTGGAGTCTTTCATCTACACACCCACAGGACTGGAGGCCCAGCCCACTCTACAGACACACACACCACACACACCTACACCTTCATGTGAAAACTGCACTCTAGTAAGCACATACACTGTCATACATACTCAAATCAAATTTCGAATCAAATTTTATTTGTCACGTGCCGAATACAACAGACCTTACCATGAAATGCTTACTTACAAGCCCTTAACCAACAATGCAGTTCAAGAAATAGAGTTAAGAAAATATTTACTAAACTAAAGCAAAAAATAAAAAGTAACACAATGAAATTACATAACTATAATAACGAGGCTATATACAGGGGGTACCGGTACCGAGTCAATGTGCGGGGGTACAGGTTAGTCGAGGTAATTTGTACATGTAGGTAGTGGTAAAGTGACTATGCATAGATAATAAACAGCGAGTAGCAGCAGTGTTAAAAACAAAGGGGGGGGGGGGTGTCAATGTAAATAGTCCGGGTGGCCATTTTATTAATTGTTCAACAGTCTTATAGCTTGGGGGTAGAAGCTGTTAAGGAGCCTTTTGGACCTAGACTTGGCGCTCTGGTACATGGAAGCATCATTACATATGTTTGAGAGGGTTGTTGTTAAGGGATGTAACGCACACAAGCCCAGGCCCAGACAAAATAAGTGGACTTGTGTTAAAGCACTGTGCTGAACAATTGGCTGGTGTTTTTAGACATTTTCCAATCCTCGCTCAACCAGCAACATGTGCCAGTATTGTGGAAAAACTCAATAATTTTACCCATTCCTAAAGCATCTAATCCCTCTGTGCTGAATGACTACCGCCCTGTTGCCTTGACATCCTTAGTAATGAAATGCTTTGAGAAAATTGTGAAAAGTCATATTCTCAGCACCACCCAGAAGCTCCTCGACCTGTTTCAGTTTGCCTATCAGCCCAGCAGAGGAGTTGATGACATTCTTCCTCTCCTCAACATGGTCTATAGACATCTAGAGGGCGCCAAGTCCCATGTCAGGGTTCTATTTGTTGACTTTTCTTCTGCCTTCAACACAATCCAGCCTTACATTCTGGCACAGAGACTGATTAGGGACTTCTCCTTAGATGGGGGGCTGGTTTTGTGGCTGTTGGACTTCCTGAGCCAGAGGTCACAGTGGGTCAAAGTAGGTCCCCACGTGTCGGACATACGCACCACCAACACAGGCTCTCCTCAGGGATGTGTTTTGTCCCCACTCCTGTACATCTTGTACACTAATAGTTGTACTAGTTCCCATCCTGACAGACACCTCGTTAAGTTCCCTGATGACACTGCCTTGATCAGCCTGTTGCATGATGATGAGGAACACCATGGCCCGGTCCTAGATTACTTTGTAGAGTGGTGTGACGAATCACACTTGGTCCTCAATACCAACAAGACCAAAGACATGTGCATAGACTTCAGGAAGCGTAGAACACCTACCTCTGCAACATCTATCAGAGGTCAGAACATAGAGATTGTAGACGAATACAAATATCTGGGTGTCCTCTTGGACAATAAGCTTCAGTGGAGTAAATGTACAGAAAGAGTCAACAGACTGTACTTTCTCAAAAAGCTGGGATCTTTTAATGTTGATTGTACTATACTGACTCTGTTTTACAAATCTTTCATTAAGAGTATTTTAACGTTTTGTATTGTTTGTTGGTTTGGCAATGCCACTGTCAGCCAGAGGAAAATGCTGAGAAGGATTATCACCACAGCAAGCAAGGTACTTGGAGTCAAACAGACAGGCCTGGATGAGATCTTTAAGGTCAGGGCCCTCCGCAAGGCTCACAAAATCATTTTAGATCCAAGCCACCCCCTGTACCCGGACTTTGAACTACTCCCCTCTGGGTGCAGGTATAGGTAGATTAACAGTTATTTTGTGTTTCTTCCATTTGCGAATAATCACACTAACTGTTGTCACCTTCTCACCAAGCTGCTTGGCGATGGTCTTGTAGCCCATCCCAGCCTTGTGTAGGTCTACAATCTTGTCCCTGACATCCTTGGAGAGCTCTTTGGTCTTGGCCATGGTGGAGAGTTTGGAATCTGATTGATTGATTGCTTCTGTGGACAGGTGTCTTTTATACAGGTAACAAGCTGTGATTAGGAGCACTCCCTTTAAGAGTGTGCTCCTAATCTCAGCTCGTTACCTGTATAAAAGACACCTGGGAGCCAGAAAAATCTTTCTGATTGAGAGGGGGTCAAATACTTATTTCCCTCATTAAAATGCAAATCAATTTATAACATTATTGACATGCGTTTTTCTGGATTTTTGTTGTTGTTATTCTGTCTCTCACTGTTCAAATAAATCTACCATTAAAATTATAGACCGATCATTTCTTTGTCAGTGGGTAAACGTACAAAATCAGCAGGGGATCAAATACTTTTTTCCCTCACTGTATAAGTCCTGGATGGCAGGAAGCTTGGCCCTAGTGATGTAGCGCGTTACTGTTGGATGCCGAGCAGTTGCCATACCAGGAGGTGATGCAACCAGTCAGGATGCTCTCGATGGTGTAGCTGTATAACTTTTTGAGGATCTGGGGACCAATGCCAAATATTTTCAGTCTCCTTAGGGGGAAAAGGTGTTGTTGTGCCCTCTTCACGACTGTCTTGGTGTTTTGGACCATGATAGTTTGTTGGTGATGTGGACACCAAGGAACTTGAAACTCTCGATGTGCTCCACTACAGCCCCGTCGATGTTAATGGGGGCCTGTTCCGTGCTCCTTTTCCTGTAGTCCACGATCATCTCCTTTCTCTTACTCACATTGAGGGAGAGGTTGTTGTCCTGGCACCACACTGCCAGGTCTCTGACCTCCTCCCTATAGGCTGTCTCATCGTTGTCGGTGATCAGGCCTACCACTGTTGTGTCATCAGCAAACTTAAAGATGGTGTTGGAGTCGTGCTTGGCCACGCAGTTGTGGGTGAACAGGGAGTACAGGAGGGGACTAAGCACGCACCCCTGAGGGGCCCCGGTGTTGAGGATCAGCGTGGCAGATATGTTGTTGCCTACCCTTACCACCTGGGGGTGGCCCGTCAGGAAGTCCAGGATCCAGTTGCAGAGGGAGGTGTTTAGTCCCAGGATCCTTAGCTTAGTGATGAGCTTTGTGGGCAATATGGTGTTGAACGCTGAGCTATAGTCAATGAACAGCATTCTCACATAGGTGTTCCTTTTGTGGAGTGCGAACGTAGATTGTGTCATATGTGGATCTGTTGAGGCGGAATGCGAATTGGAGTGCATCTAGGGTTTCTGGGATGATGGTGTTGATGTGAGCCATGACCAGCCTTTCAAAGCACTTCATGGCTACCGGCGTGAGTGCTATGGGGCGGTAGTCATTTAGATAGGTTCCCTTCGCATTCTTGGGCACAGGGACTATGGTGGTCTGCTTGAAACATGCAGGTACAGTGAGGGAAAAAAGTGTTTGATCCCCTGCTGATTTTGTACCTTTGCCCACTGACAAAGACATGATCAGTCTATAATTTTAATGGTAGGTTTATTTGAACAGTGAGAGACAGAATAAAATAAAATAAATCCAGAAAAATGCATGTCAAAAATGTTCTAAATTGATTTGCATTTTAATGAGGGAAATAAGTATTTGACCCCTCTGCAAAACATGACTTAGTACTTGGTGGCAAAACCCTTGTTGGCAATCACAGAGGTCAGACGTTTCTTGTAGTTGGCCACCAGGTTTGCACACATCTCAGGAGGGATTTTGTCCCACTCCTCTTTGCAGATCTTCTCCAAGTCATTAAGGTTTCGAGCCTGACGTTTGGCAACTCGAACCTTCAGCTCCCTCCACAGATTTTCTATGGGATTAAGGTCTGGAGACTGGCTAGGCCACTCCAGGACCTTAATGTGCTTCTTCTTGAGCCACTCCTTTGTTGCCTTGGCCGTGTGGTTTGGGTCATTGTCATGCTGGAATACCCATCCACGACCCATTTTCAATGTCCTGTCCCCTTAGCAGAAAAACACCCCCAAAGCATAATGTTTCCACCTACATGTTTGACGGTGGGGATGGTGTTCTTGGGTTCATAGGCAGCATTCCTCCTCCTCCAAACACGACGAGTTGAGTTGATGTCAAAGAGCTCGATTTTGGTCTCATCTGACCACAACACTTTCACCCAGTTCTCCTCTGAATCATTCAGATGTTCATTGGCAAACTTCAGACGGGCCTGTATATGTGCTTTCTTGAGCAGGGGGACCTTGCGGGCGCTGCAGGATTTCAGTCCTTCACGGCGTAGTGTGTTACCAATTGTTTTCTTGGTGACTATGGTCCCAGCTGCCTTGAGATCATTGACAAGATCCTCCCGTGTAGTTCTGGGCTGATTCCTCAATGTTCTCATGATCGTTGCAACTCCACGAGGTGAGATCTTGCATGGAGCCCCAGGCCGAGGGAGATTGACAGTTATTTTGTGTTTCTTCCATTTGCGAATAATCGCACCAACTGTTGTCACCTTCTCACCAAGCTGCTTGGTGATGGTCTTGTAGCCCATTCCAGCCTTGTGTATGTCTACAATCTTGTCCCTGACATCCTTTGGAGAGCTCTTTGGTCTTGGCCATGGTGGAGAGTTTGGAATCTGATTGATTGATTGCTTCTGTGGACAGGTGTGTTTTATACAGGTAACAAGCTGAGATTAGGAGCACTCCCTTTAAGAGTGTGCTCCTAATCTCAGCTCGTTACCTGTATAAAAGACACCTGGGAGGCAGAAATCTTTCTGATTGAGAGGGGGTCAAATACTTATTTCCCTCATTAAAATGCAAATCAATTTATAACATTTTTGACACGTGTTTTTCTGGATTTTTTTGTTGTTATTCTGTCTCTCACTGTTCAAATAAACCGACCATAAAAATTATAGACGGATCATTTCGTATTTTTTTTTTTTTTTTTTTTTAGAGGGGAATGGATCAGCTTAATATTGCAGATAGATTGTATGTTCTATCAATGTAATTGTCTGCATCACTTCCAATCCCCCATGTTTTTTTTAATTTTTATATATATATATTTCAACCCCACCATCCTTTCCCTACTTGGAGTAAATTAGTGAACAACAATGCCCAGGCCTCTACTTCCGGTCTATACTTACTATCTACACCTTATGGACAGAGTTAATTTTACAATAATTCTATTATATATATATATATATATATATATATATATATATATATATATATTTTTTTTGCTCCTGAACTTCTTCTACTCTCAACCTCTCCGATCATTTTCATGATGTCCATCCGGTTTGCTTCTAAATGCCATATCTTTCTAACTGTGCTCTTTCCCAAAAGCTCCCAACATACAACCTATATACTTATTATGGACACAGTATGCTTACATTATTAGCTATCTTTGTTATTATTTGTTGTTATTTGTTATTAGTCCCATCCTTCAACTCTATTCAATACCTCCCATCTATCTCTTAACACCATCCATATAGGATTTCTATTTGCCATATATATTTCAACCGTACTGTGATGTTTTACAAAAGTTCTGAACCTTCCTATTCTCATTGCTTCTACAGATTGTGAATTAAAAATAAACATTTTTGCTAAAAGTATTATTATATTATTGATTGATTGACTATGACTTCAGATCACCCAGTAATGCTATCTGCAAGGTTAGTTCCAGGTAAATATTGCAATCCTTTAGCCATTCCTGGACCTGTGTCCAAAAACAAGCTACAAATGGACAGAAACAAAACAAATGATCTAATGATTCTGTCTCTTCACAGCAAAATCTGCAGAGCTGGGAAGATTGTATCCCCCATATAAATAATATTCTATTGGTAGCAAGAATTTTATATAATAATTTAAATTGAAAGATTCTAATTTTTGAATCCGGTGTCGTTTTGCGTGTCAGTTCATAAACACTATGCCATGGGATCGGTACGTCAAAGATCTCTTCCCAACTATTTTGCAATCTATATGGGACGGCTGTCAATCCTTTGGTCCTTAAGTGAAACTGATATACTTTTTTATTTATCACAGTTTTCCTTAACCAATTATGTTCTTTAATGCAAGGCCGACAGACAAGTTCCTTACTTTCTCCCCCTTCAACTTTCCTCTTCCACTTTTGCGGTAAGGCTGCAATTATTTGGTTGTAATTTTGGGTAGAGCAGACATTTCCATATGTTTTTGTTAGCTGCATGTGCGACATAACTCCACCAGTCCTACCGATGATATCATTTACGAAGATTATACCTTTTTTTAAACATTCTGTCAAAAAATAAAGGTTTTTTGTCAATTAGTATATTTGAATTTAACCACAATATTTGTTGCATTATTTGTTCTGTCGTTTCTGGAGGATTAAATTGAAATTGCAACCAACTTTCTATGGCTTGTTTTAGAAATAGTGACATTTGGGAGATTATTACCTTTTCAAATAACTGAAAGTGAGAGGTTGTAATCTGAATACAGGGAAAAAGGACTTTTTTGAACAGTGGGTGAGACAATCTTACTAATTTGCTTGAGAACCAGTTCGGATTCAAGTATAACTTTTGGATGACTGAAGATTTTAGTGATAGGTCTAATGCTTTAATATTTAATAATTTCTGTCCTCCGAATTCATATTCATTATATAAATATGCTCTTTTAATTTTGTCTGGCTTGCCGTTCCAAATAAAATTGAATATTTTTTTCTCATATAATTTAAAAAACTGTTTGCTAGGCGTAGGCAAGACCATAAGCAAATAGGTAAACTGGGATAATACTAAAGAGTTAATCAGGGTGATTTTTCCACAAATTGACAGGTATTTTCCTTTCCATGGTAGTAAGATCTTATCTATTTTTGCTAACTTTCTATTAAAATTTATTGAAGTGAGATCATTTATTTCCTTTGGGATATGTATTCCACATCACCATCAGACCATTTTATTGGTAAACTACATGGTAATGTAAAAATTGTATTTTTTAGTGATCCAATACGTAATATAGTACATTTGTCATAATTTGGTTTTAATCCAGAGAGGTTAGAAAATGTATCTAGATCCTCTATGAGGCTGTGGAGGGATTCTAGTTGTGGATCTAAAAGAAAACATGAATCATCTGTGTACAATGACACCTTTGTTTTTAAGCCCTGTATTTCTAATCCCCTGATATTATTGTTGGATCTAATTTTAATAGCTAACATCTCGATGGCCATAATAAATAGATATGCCGATAGTGGACAACCTTGTTTCACTCCTCTTGACAGTTTAAAACTTTCTGAGAAATAGCCATTATTTACTATTTTACACCTAGGGTTACTATACATGATTTTGACCCATTTTATAAGAGATTCTCCAAAATTGAAACGCTCCAGGCATTTATATATAAACCCCAGTCGAACTTTATCAAATGCCTTTTCGAAGTCTGCTATGAATAGCAGGCCTGGTTTCCCATATTTTCCATAGTGTTCTATTGTTTCCAATACTTGCCTTATATTATCTCCAATGTATCTTCCATGTAAAAAACCTGTCTGATTAGAATGAATAATATCCGACAATACCTTTTTAATTCTATGCGCTATACATTTTGCTAGGATTTTTGCATCACAACACTGAAGTGTAAGGGGCCTCCAATTTTGTAAATGGACTGGATCTTTATATTTTCCACTTGTATCCTGTTTCAGTAATAATGAGATCAGACCTTCTTCTTGAGTGTCAGATAATCTACCATTTACATAGGAGTGGTTAAAACATGCTCTTAACGGTCCTCTTAGTATATCAAAAAAGGTTTGGTATACCTCGACTGGTATGCCATCCAACCCTGGAGTTTTCCCGGACTTAAAGTCTTTAATTGCATCCAGAAGTTCCTCCTCTGTAATTTCACCTTCACATGAGTCTTTCTGTGTGGCTGTTAATTTGACATTATCAATAGAAAAAAGATCTCTACAATTAGCTTCAGTTAGAGGAGATGGAGGCGACTGAAAAGAAAACATATGCTTAAAGTACTTTGTTTCTTCCTTCAAAAATATAATTTGGTGAATTATGGGTGACTCCGTCAATTGTAACCAGTTTCATTAAGTTCTTTTTGGTAGCATTCCTATGTTGAAGATTAAAAAAGAATTTTGTGCATTTTTCCCCATATTCCATCCAGTTTGCTTTATTTTTATAATATATTACACTTGATCTTTCTTGAATAAGTTTCTCCATTTCTTTTTGTTTTTCCTCTAATTTATTCTGAGCCTCTATGTTACAGTTTTTATTGCCATCTATCTGTTCTGTTAGACTTTCTATTTCCTTTCTTAGTATAAACTCGTTTGACCTAAATTGCTTTTGTTTTCGAGATGAGTACTGAATTGCATGGCCTCTAAAGGCACATTTAAAGGTGTCCCATACAATAAGGGGATTCGCTGTACCTATGTTATGTTGGAAAAAGTCAGTTATAAATTCCTTTGTTCTAATTATAAATAAATTATCATCCAATAGGCTTTGATTAAATTTCCAATATCCTCGCCCACGTGGAAATTCAGTAAGAGTAATGTATATGCCTATTATATGATGGTCCGACCGCATTCTGTCCCCTATCAACACTTTTTTTTACTTTTGGTGCCAACGAGAATGAGATAAGAAAGAAGTCAAGACGACTAGCTTGATTCAGTCTCCGCCATGTATATCTCACTAGATCAGTATATTTAAGCCTCCATATATCTACTAGTTCTAATGTATCCATGACATTCACAATTTCCTTAAGAGCATGTGGGTAATTGTTTGTGGTGTGATTTCCTTTTCGGTCCATTGAGCTATTTAAAACAGTATTATAATCCCCCACCATAATAATATTGTCTTGAGTTGCTTGCAGGCTTGATAATTTATTATATATATTGTCAAAGAATTGTGGATCATCATTATTTGGTCCGTAAAGGTTAATGAGCCATATCTGTTTATGGTCCAATAACATATTTAAAATAATCCATCTACCTTGCGTATCTATTTGGACAATTTGCACATTCGGATCGAAATTACTATTAATTAATATCATCACCCCTTTTGAATTTCTTTGCCCATGGGAGAAGTATATTCCCCCCCCCCCCCCCCCCCCCCCCATTCTTTTTTCCACGCTACTTCATCTCGAATTGTTGAATGAGTTTCCTGTATACAATAGATATTATATTCCTTCTCTTTGAGCCATGTAAATATTGTTCTTCTTTTGTTATTATCAGCTAAGCCATTACAATTATAACTGGCTATACTTATTTCACCATACACCATAATGAGATACAAGTTTCAAGTCTATTTATCATTATATATGTTTGTAAATTTACCAATAGAAAATAGCGTAATGATTGAGTGTCCATATAGCTGTACCGTGATATTTGCATTGCTACGGAGTAACCCTTCAATTGTTCTCCACTAATTCCCCCGCTAAAGCCCCTCCCCATCCCAAGTTGAGCCGTCATCCCAGTGATCAGCATCCCACCCACGTCTCTCCGTATCCCTAAGGCCCCGAGAGGCCAGGACCCATCCATCGAAAACAGCACACAGTGCCACCCACAAAACAGAAGCAGATTAACCGCCAAAAGCATTTCCAATGCTTTCACCTCTATATATATATACAGTGGGGAAAAAAAGTATTTAGTCAGCCACCAATTGTGCAAGTTCTCCCACTTAAAAAGATGAGAGAGGCCTGTAATTTTCATCATAGGTACACGTCAACTATGACAGACAAAATGAGAAAAAAAAATCCAGAAAATCACATTGTAGGATTTTTAATGAATTTATTGGCATATGATGGTGGAAAATAAGTATTTGGTCAATAACAAAAGTTTCTCAATACTTTGTTATGTACCCTTTGTTGGCAATGACACAGGTCAAACGTTTTCTGTAAGTCTTCACAAGGTTTTCACACACTGTTGCTGGTATTTTGGCCCATTCCTCCATGCAGATCTCCTCCAGAGCAGTGATGTTTTGGGGCAGTCGCTGGGCAACACAGACTTTCAACTCCCTCCAAAGATTTTCTATGGGGTTGAGATCTGGAGACTGGCTAGGCCACTCCAGGACCTTGAAATGCTTCTTACGAAGCCACTCCTTCGTTGCCCGGGCGGTGTGTTTGGGATCATTGTCATGCTGAAAGACCCAGCCACGTTTCATCTTCAATGCCCTTGCTGATGGAAGGAGGTTTTCACTCAAAATCTCACGATACATGGCCCCATTCATTCTTTCCTTTACACGGATCGGTCGTCCTGGTCCCTTTGCAGAAAAACACCCCAAAGCATGATGTTTCCAACCCCATGCTTCACAGTAGGTATGGTGTTCTATGGATGCAACTCATCATTCTTTGTCCTCCAAACATGACGAGTTGAGTTTTTACCAAAAAGTTATATTTTGGTTTCATCTGACCATATGACATTCTCCCAATCCTCTTCTGGATCATCCAAATGCACTTCAGACGGGCCTGGACATGTACTGGCTTAAGCAGGGGGACACGTCTCGCACTGCAGGATTTGAGTCCCTGGCGGCATAGTGTGTTACTGATGGTTGGCTTTGTTACTTTGGTCCCAGCTCTCTGCAGGTCATTCACTAGGTCCCCCCGTGTGGTTCTGGGATTTTTGCTCACCGTTCTTGTGATCATTTTGACACCACGGGGTGAGATCTTGCGTGGAGCCCCAGATCGAGGGAGATTATCAGTGGTCTTGTATGTCTTCCATTTCCTAATAATTGCTCCCACAGTTGATTTCTTCAAACCAAGCTGCTTACCTATTGCAGATTCAGTCTTCCCAGCCAGGTGCAGGTCTACAATTTTGTTTTTGGTGTCCTTTGACAGCTATTTGGTCTTGGCCATTGTGAAGTTGGGAGTGTGACTGTTTGAGGTTGTGGACAGGTGTCTTTTATACTGATAACAAGTTCAAACAGGTGCCATTAATACAGGTAACGAGTGGAGGACAGAGGAGCCTCTTAAAGAAGAAGTTACAGGTCTGTGAGAGCCAGAAATCTTGCTTGTTTGTAGGTGACCAAATACTTATTTTCCACCATAATTTGCAAATAAATTCATAAAAAATCCTACAATGGGATTTTCTGGATTTTTTTTTTTCAATTTGTCTGTCATAGTTGACGTGTACCTATGATGAAAATTACAGGCCTCTCTCATCTTTTTAAGTGGGAGAACTTGCACAATTGGTGGCTGACTAAATACTTTTTTACCCCACTGTATATATATATATATATATATATCTATATAACTATTTTTTTTAAATTATGCATATCCTATTTTCCATCATTATCAATTAATATGCGTAATAATGTCGGCAGTTCACGCATAGGATTCTAACATATAACCCGGATTGCCATTGTATTACATTTAATTCATTGACAAGCAATTATTATCCTAGCAAATAATTTCCGTGGTCCATCCCATACCCTCCCCCCCAACATCCCCACCCCCCCCACAACAGATGCCAGACAAGCACACACGCACATACTCACATACTCCAACACACTCAACCCCCCTCCTCCACAATCCACCATAAAATCAGATACTCAACGGCTGTTATATCCCAGAGCCCAACTCGAGAAATAACTTGATCTACGAGTGCACATACAGTTAAAGCTGATTGAGAAAGCATGCAGATTGAGCAGAAATTGATAACAATGCGAGATTTGATTAATCTACTTAATCTATGTCAAGTCCTAGGTGATGGAGATCAGATCCACCCTCTTCACCTGAGACACAAACACTCTGATCCCCTGTTGTAACCATTTTCCCAAGCATCTCCATGCGGTCAGACCTTTGATTATTTTGTGCCACCTGGGCCACAATGATAAGACGGATCATTTCTTTGTCAGTGGGCAAACGTACAAAATCAGCAGGGGATCAAATACTTTTTTCCCTCACTGTATTACAGAGTCGGTCAGGGAGAGGTTGAAAATGTCAGTGAAGACAACTTGCCAGTTGGTCCTCGCATGCTCTGAGTACACGCCCTGGTAATCTGTCTGGCCCCGCGGCCTTGTGAATGGTGACCTGTTTAAAGGTCTTGTTCACATCGGCTACGGAGAGTGTGATCACACAGTCGTCTGGAACAGCTGGTGCTCTCATGCATGCTTCAGTGTTGCTTGCCTCCATTACTCACCATGAATCAAAAGCACATGCTACCAGGCACACAGAGCTTCCTTAGTACTGCATTCTGCTACTACTTACATTTCAATTAAAAATAATTTCCTCTCTGCTACTTGAGGCGTTCTCACAGTGAAATGTGGTTTATACATGAATGGAAATAGAGAACATAGTTAGGATTACATTGGTCAATAGTTAGAAGCACAACTGTACATACCACTCTGCTCTGATTAGGAATATAAAATATTTTGCCACCTCACCAGTATGGAATTCATTGCATCCCCCGAAGAAAATAGATGAACGAGGGAGTATGAATGAGGGAATGAAGGAAGGAGGGAGATGGCAGGTAGAAGAATGTGTTAGTAAGCAGCTCTGAGTGGGATGGGTCTTGTCAGCCCACCCCTGGCACACTGTGGGTGGAGAAATGGGGAGGGTGTGTGTGTGTGCACCAAGATTGTGCAAGTGTGTGTGATTGCAAGTGTGTTTGCCTTTCCAGCTGTGGTTGTAGTGGGGGCGTTTCACCGGGACCTTGGCCAGCTGAGAATAGATGCCCACAGTACAGACCTACTGGTGAGGAATCCAAAACACCCCCTCCATCTGCCACTCCTCTCATTCACTGAATACCAGGCGAGTAGCAGATACAGCCTGCCTCTCTGAGGTCAGGACAACAGGGCAATGACATGGTATTTTAGAACTCTCTAATGGAAGAGTTTATCATCTGAGGTGAAGTGTGTGTGTGTGTGTGTGTATTTAGGTTTGTTTATTATGAAATAATATGATTGGGTGTGTGTAGTATCATGTAATGTGGTATTCTGTTCGTATCATGACGTAGGCAGCAGACGGCTTCAATCAACATTTGCATTCCCTTACTCAGCTTACACAACATGCAAGCATAAGTCCAAAATACAACCACTGTACTCTCTCAACCAAAACTCTATTCATCCTTTCTTTTTGTTCTGCTTGTATTTACGTTTTGTGAAAGGCAGTTTGGCACAGATAGAGACATTCCTGTTGAAGTGAAGGAGTGGGCTAAACTACATGGAGGATGATTGTACTGCTGCTACAAATAGTGTATACGGTGGGAGAGAGAGAGATCTGATTGGGTACATACAGTGAGGGAAAAAAGTATTTGATCCCCTGCTGATTTTGTACGTTTGCCCACTGACAAAGACATGATCAGTCTATCATTTTAATGGTAGGTTTATTTGAACAGTGAGAGACAGAATAACAACAAAACAATCCAGAAAAACACATGTCAAAAATGTTATAAACTGATTTGCATTTTAATGAGGGAAATAAGTATTTGACCCCTCTGCAAAACATGACTTAGTACTTGGTGGCAAAACCCTTGTTGGCAATCACAGAGGTCAGACGTTTCTTGTAGTTGGCCACCAGGTTTGCACACATCTCAGGAGGGATTTTGTCCCACTCCTCTTTGCAGATCTTCTCCAAGTCATTAGGTTTTGAGGCTGACGTTTGGCAACTCGAACCTTCAGCTCCCTCCACAGATTTTCTATGGGATTCAGGTCTGGAGACTGGCTAGGCCACGCCAGGACCTTAATGTGCTTCTTCTTGAGCCACTCCTTTGTTGCCTTGGCTGTGTGTTTTGGGTCATTGTCATGCTGGAAAACCCATCCACGACCCATTTTCAATGCCCTAGTTGAGGGAAGGAGGTTCTCACCCAAGATTTGACGGTACATGGCCCCGTCCATCGTCCCTTTGATGCGGTGAAGTTGTCCTGTCCCCTTAGCAGAAAAACACCACCAAAGCATAATGTTTCCACCTCCATGTTTGACGGTGGGGATGGTGTTCTTGGGGTCATAGGCAGCATTCCTCCTCCTCCAAACACGGCGAGTTGAGTTGATGCCTAAGATCTCGATTTTGGTCTCATCTGACCACAACACTTTCACCCAGTTCTTCTCTGAATCATTCAGATGTTCATTGGCAAACTTCAGACAGGCCTGTATATGTGCTTTCTTGAGCAGGGGGACCGGGATTTCAGTCCTCACGACGTAGTGTGTTACCAATTGTTTTCTTGGTGACTATGGTCCCAGCTACCTTGAGATCATTGACAAGATCCTCCCGTGTAGTTCTGGGCTGATTCCTCACCGTTCTCATGATCATTGCAACTCCACGAGGTGAGATCTTGAATGGAGCCCCAGGCCGAGGGTGATTGACAGTTATTTTGTGTTTCTTCTATTTGCGAATAATCACACCAACTGTTGTCACCTTCTCACCAAGCTGCTTGGCGATGGTCTTGTAGCCCATTCCAGCCTTGTGTAGGTCTACAATATTGTTCCTGACATCCTTGGAAAGCTCTTTGGTCTTGGCCATGGTGGAGAGTTTGGAATCTGATTGATTGATTGCTTCTGTGGACAGGTGTCTTTTATACAGGTAACAAACTGAGATTAGGAGCACTCCCTTTAAGAGTGTGCTCCTAATCTCAGTTTGTTACCTGTATAAAAGACACCTGGGAGCCAGAAATCTTTCTGATTGAGAGGGGGTCAAATACGTATTTCCCTCATCAAAATGCAAATCAATTTATAACATTTTTGACATGCGTTTTTCTGGATTTTTTTGTTGTTATTCTGTCTCTCACTGTTCAAATAAACCTACCATTAAAATTATAGACTAATAATTTCTTTGTCAGTGGGCAAACGTACAAAATCAGGAGGGGATCAAATACTTTTTTCCCTCACTGTAACTCCCTTCAGTTTACCATCTCTTTTCTCAAAGTCTTTTGACAAGTCTCTATGTCATTGTTGACTGCAGTTCCAGTCCATTCCTGATCAGCTCCAACTACTGCTCTCCCTCCTGACTGCTCTACATGTTCAGTCTCAATGACAGGTTAACACCGCAATCAGATGATTGATTCTGATTCATTTTGTCAGGTCAGCATTCTTCAGAGAGTACGTTTTCTAACGGATGCATATATTTACCCCAGTGACAGCTGCAGTGGCTGAGAGAGACCGGTTAGGGAAGTGTGTGTTACTGACTGCATACAGAAGTAGGATGACTTCCAATGAGATTAAGGGAAATACTGTTCACTAACAGGTCCTGACCTAAGCGTTGTTTTTCACTAGTTTACTCCAATTAGCGGAGGGGTGGTGGGGTTGGAAAGTAATAAAGGAAAATATATTTAAAAAATAATATGAATATGTATTTATATGTGTGTGTGTATGTATGTATGTATGTATGTATATACAGTGGGGAGAACAAGTATTTGATACACTGCCAATTTTGCAGGTTTTCCTACTTACAAAGCATGTAGAGGTCTGTAATTTTTATCATAGGTACACTTCAACTGTGAGAGACGGAATAAAAAAAATAATCCAGAAAATCACATTGTATGATTTTTAAGTAATTAATTTGCATTTTATTGCATGACATAAGTATTTGATCACCTACCAACCAGTAACAATTCCGGCTCTCACTGACCTGTTAGTTTTTCTTTAAGAAGCCCTCCTGTCCTCCACTCATTACCTGTATTAACTGCACCTGTTTAAACTCATTACCTGTATAAAAGACACCTGTCCACACACTCAATCAAACAGACTCAAACCTCTCCACAATGGCCAAGACCAGAGAGCTGTGTAAGGACATCAGGGATACAATTGTAGACCTGCACAAGGCTGGGATGGGCTACAGGACAATAGGCAAGCAGCTTGGTGAGAAGGCAACAACTGTTGGTGCAATTATTAGAAAATGGAAGAAGTTCAAGATGACGGTCAATCACCCTCGGTCTGGGGCTCCATGCAAGATCTCACCTCGTGGGGCATCAATGATCATGAGGAAGGTGAGGGATCAGCCCAGAACTACACGGCAGGACCTGGTCAATGACCTGAAGAGAGCTGGGACCACAGTCTCAAAGAAAACCATTAGTAACACACTACGCCGTCATGGATTAAAATCCTGCAGCGCACGCAAGCAAGGTCCCCCTGCTCAAGCCAGCGCATGTCCAGGCCCGTCTGAAGTTTGCCAATGACCATCTGGATGATCCAGAGGAGGAATGGGAGAAGGTCATGTGGTCTGATGAGACAAAAATAGAGCTTTTTGGTCTAAACTCCACTCGCCGTGTTTGGAGGAAGAAGAAGGATGAGTACAACCCCAAGAACACCATCCCAACCGTGAAGCATGGAGGTGGAAACATCATTCTTTGGGAATGCTTTTCTGCAAAGGGGACAGGACAACTGCACCGTATTGAGGGGAGGATGGATGGGGCCATGTATCGCGAGATCTTGGCCAACAACCTCCTTCCCTCAGTAAGAGCATTGAAGATGGGTCGTGGCTGGGTCTTCCAGCATGACAATGACCCGAAACACACAGCCAGGGCAACTAAGGAGTGGCTCTGTAAGAAGCATCTCAAGGTCCTGGAGTGGCCTAGCCAGTCTCCAGACCTGAACCCAATACAAAATCTTTGGAGGGAGCTGAAAGTCCGTATTGCCCAGCGACAGCCCCGAAACCTGAAGGATCTGGAGAAGGTCTGTATGGAGGAGTGGGCCAAAATCCCTGCTGCAGTGTGTGTAAACCTGGTCAAGACCTACAGGAAACGTATGATCTCTGTAATTGCAAACAAAGGTTTCTGTACCAAATATTAAGTTCTGCTTTTCTGATGTATCAAATACTTATGTCATGCAATAAAATGCAAATTAATTACTTAAAAATCATACAATGTGATTTTCTGGATTTTGGTTTTAGATTCCGTCTCTCACAGTTGAAGTGCACCTATGATAAAAATTACAGACCTCTACATGCTTTGTAAGTAGGAAAACCTGCAAAATCGGCAGTGTATCAAATACTTGTTCTCCCCACTGTATGTATATGTGTATATATATATATATTTGCGAGAAAAAAAAACATATGGGGGATTGGAAGTGATGCAGACAATTACATTGATGGAAGTTTCAATCTATCTGCAATATTAAAGCTGATCGACCCCTGAAAATTATAATAATGATATTAATAATAACATAAAAATATTAAATAAAAATAAGGTCCTGACCTATGGCGCAACTGGATTCTACCCATGAATGGCATCATTAACAACCTCCATGATATCATTGAAGTTACATCTCCACATCGATTGTGTCCCATTCTTCCATTCTTCCCATCTCCCTCAGTGTTTTTCCACATTGGCAGGAATGGATGAGATGGTTATTCACTTAGCATCATCCATGTTTATTGATAGGGTTTCTGTTTTATTGGAATGTGATTCATTGGTCCTCTAAGGGGACAGATGTTTCAACACCACGTGACTCAGAAGCCTGATGGTTATGGATGTGGCTGATGTTAATGAGTGTGGCGAGTGACATTGCCTTTCCAAAACAACATGCCAGCAGAGCGGAACAGAGTCGACCCGACCCAAATGGCCCAACATTTCATTAGAGATGTTTTTTTGGGAGCTGGGCTATAAAAGTCAATGGTGTGCTGACTGACGAATGGCAGAGCCCTCCTCCATGCAGAGCTCCAGCCTCCTGCTGTAGTATGGAGGACAAGGCCCACGTGGCAGGCTGCAGCCACAGCGCTGGTGCCCAGCCAGCTAGGTGCAGAGGCATCGTAAAACACAAGCATGGGGTTTAGCATGGCCTGGCAGGCAGACTGTTGCAATACTATAGCTTCTACACTCTGTTAGCTCATTATTACAGCCTTAGTAGGATTGATATGATACTACAATAATGTTAATGTTATAATTTTTGACATATCCTATTACTAAATGGATAAAAAATATGCTAAGGCACACCTCCATGATTAACAGTGCCTTTGTGAATGAGGGATGTAGCTCAGTTGGTAGAGCATGGCGTTTGCAACGCCAGGGTTGTGGGTTCGATTCCCACGGGGGGCCAGTATGAAAAAAATATATATATAATAATAATGTATGCACTCACTAACTGTAAGTCGCTCTGGATAAGAGCGTCTGCTAAATGACTAAAATGTAATGTAAAATGTGAATGTAAAGTCTGCTCTGCTTTATACCGCCTGTATTAATGTAATTCATAGGAAATGTGGGTGTGAATGTCTAACTATAGTTCTGTGGTGTTAGATGAGATTCCTGCTCTATCTTAATATAGGAAATGAAGAGTGAGAACCCATTTCCTAGCAGAGCTATGAAGTTCTGGGCTGCTGAATTAAATATGCTAATGCTAACGACTTTTCCATTTGGGGCTCTGATTGGCATGACAGCGATGACAAGAAGTGATTTGACCCAGGTCACAGAGGAATAAGACAAATCTTTAGCTAGAATCCCTGTCATTTGGACTGTACAGTACTCAAGCCCATCAATCAACTACCTCTGGACTGCTCCTGCACTTATAATGTATATTGAACTATACAAACATGCATTATGTCACACCAACTAAAACAGTATAGTGAAGGGTTAGGTCTAGCCTATACTATTTCATTGGGTAAAAGTAAAGTTAAATGTTCATATTTGCATAGGACTTGCCTGGTATTTGTTGGTTGATGACTTTTGTTTACAAGAAGAGCCCATTCTGTGCATAGAGAACCCTCAGGGCTCATTAGCATTTTGTTGTTTACTTTTCCTGACTTTTGCTTTGTGTTTTACTCATTAAGGGAAATTAGCTCTCTTTTATGTTCTCATTCCATCAATATGAAAATAGAGTGAATATGTAAGTGGGAGGAGGAAGGAGGTTCATCTGGGGGTAGGCATCCTTTATGAACTTGACTGACATGATGTTGTCTACTCAATGTTGTCGGCTCTTTTTGGATTCAGTTGTAGTCTACCGTCACTTCTCAATCTCCATTCCCAAGCTGATTAAAAAACAAACTAAGTCACTGTGTTCTGGTCTCTCACCAAGGAGAACAATAACAAAATGTTATTCATTCATGAGTGACTGTCGGAAGTCCTGAATTGCTTTCACTACTTTTCAAAAGAAAAACCCATTCCTCCTTTTAATTGTTTTTGTTTGATTTGCTCCTCAGGAGGGAGTTACAGCAGTAACTGATGAATGTATTTTCCCCACGCAATCTAAAAGCCCTAAAGCTCTCTGATTATTATCAACATCAGTCAATGATTTTCTTGTAGTTTCTTATCCTCTGTGATTACAATGCCTTTCTCTTACTTGTGTGGCATCATTCGGGTTATGCTGGGACCACGCTTATCTACCGCCTTCTCTGATAATATGAGTGCTTGGTGGTACAGATGGACCAGACCAGTGAATCACCTGTGTACTGTAGTCCTGGTTGAGACTTTCTCCTCTGTCAAGTGCAATCAGGCAGGGCTGAGATGAGGAGCTTGGCTCTGGCTCTCCAACCTCCGCTAGCCTCTCCACAGGCCCTCCCCAGACCAGGCCTGATCTAATGGGAGCAGAAGGGGACAACACCAACACCACCACTGGGTCCAGTGAAAAAACTGTCTAGGTCGGCCGCCAAAATAACAACATGGAAGGAGAGCCATTTGACTGGCAGCATGTTATGTATCATTTATAGAGATGAAGGTGATATGGTCCATTGTTTGATGAAGAGGTGCCAGAGCTATAATCTAGAACAGACAGATACAGAACCCTAGGAAGTGTAGCAGGGGTTATCTGTGAGTCTAACAGGACTTGCTGAACACACAGAGAATGCTTCACTTTCTCTGCTTCCAGAAAGACTGTTACAGTTGTATCCTACTGTTTCATCTGTTGTTGGCGGTCATGTTTTGTTTGATACCGCCATAGGGAAGGGCAAAGGAGATCACATCATGATGTAAACACAGCAAGAAGCTTACCGTGGTAATCCACCTCCACTGTATTTAAATGACATGCTGAAGGTCGACTCAGCCTACACAGGGCTGGGAGAGTGAGGTCATTGGCTGAATGGCTGGCTGTGTAACTATTTGCGTTGTCAGAGAGCTCTGTTAATGCATGTTCCCCTGAGGGCGTCCATGTCCTCTATCTATCTACAGGGGAAGTATTGGTAAACAGGTCTCACTGTTGACTGGTTGTGTACTAAGAGCCTTTTCCAATAAATGGGAGGGATCAATACCATGCATTGTGTTGACCAGTATTCATATCTGCCTCCCAGGGTTCAACTGCTCCTGTTTTCTGGTTCACTGATGATTCATTATGGACCTAAATGTTGAAGTGGGCTGTGTTCAGTAGGTAAAATGCAAGAAAAAGCTCTGAAACAGACAGAAATGCTCTCTTTCGTTTTCTGTTACGAACATTAAAACGTATTGCTATGGTGTGACCTAATGAGCAAGACACTGATGTTACTTTTCTGACTTGTTACAATTCGGTCCCAATGTTATTGTGGACAATGAGTGTGCTAGCATGAGAAATAGCATTCAGAAATGACATGAATTCCGGAATGTCAGTGGTACTGGTCTATTTTCAGTTCCTCATGTGGTGTGTATGGGCCATTATAACTAAGGTACATATTACACTGCTCAAAAAAATAAAGGGAACACTAAAATAACACAGCCTAGATCTGAATGAATGAAATAATAATACTTTTTTCTTTACATAGTTGAATGTGCTGACAACAAAATCACACAAAAATTATCAATGGAAATCAAATTTATCAACCCATGGAGGTCTGGATTTGGAGTCACACTCAAAATTAAAGTGGAAAACCACACTACAGGCTGATCCAACTTTGATGTAATGTCCTTAAAACAAGTCAAAATGAGGCTCAGTAGTGTGTGTGGCCTCCACGTGCCTGTATGACCTCCCTACAACGCCTGGGCATGCTCCTGATGAGGTGGCGGATGGTCTCCTGAGGGATCTCCTCCCAGACCTGGACTAAAGCATCCGCCAACTCCTGGACAGTCTGTGGTGCAACGTGGCGTTGGTGGATGGAGCGAGACATAATGTCCCAGATGTGCTCAATTGGATTCAGGTCTGGGGAACGGGCGGGCCAGTCCATAGCATCAATGCCTTCCTCTTGCAGGAACTGCTGACACACTCCAGCCACATGAGGTCTAGCATTGTCTTGCATTAGGAGGAACCCAGGGCCAACCGCACCAGCATATGGTCTCACAAGGGGTCTGAGGATCTCATCTCGGTACCTAATGGCAGTCAGGTTACCTCTGGCGAGCACATGGAGGGCTGTGCGGCCCCCCAAAGAAATGCCACCCCACACCATGACTGACCCACCTCCAAACCGGTCATGCTGGAGGATGTTGCAGGCAGCAGAACGTTCTCCACGGCGTCTCCAGACTCTGTCACGTCTGTCACGTGCTCAGTGTGAACCTGCTTTCATCTGTGAAGAGCACAGGGCGCCAGTGGCGAATTTGCCAATCTTGGTGTTCTCTGGCAAATGCCAAACGTCCTGCACGGTGTTGGGCTGTAAGCACAACCCCCACCTGTGGACGTCGGGCCCTCATACCACCGTCATGGAGTCTGTTTCTGACTGTTTGAGCAGACACATGCACATTTGTGGCCTGCTGGAGGTCATTTTGCAGGGCTCTGGCAGTGCTCCTCCTGCTCCTCCTTGCACAAAGGCCGAGGTAGCAGTCCTGCTGCTGGGTTGTTGCCCTCCTACGGCCTCCTCCACGTCTCCTGATGTACTGGCCTGTCTCCTGGTAGCGCCTCCATGCTCTGGACACTACGCTGACAGACACAGCAAACCTTCATGCCACAGTTCGCATTGATGTGCCATCCTGGATGAGCTGCACTACCTGAGCCGCTTGTGTGGGTTGTAGACTCCGTCTCATGCTACCACTAGAGTGAAAGCACCGCCAGCATTCAAAAGTGACCAAAACATCAGCCAGGAAGCATAGGAACTGAGAAGTGGTCTGTGGTCACCACCTGCAGAACCAGTCCTTTATTGGGGGTGTCTTGCTAATTGCCTATAATTTCCACCTGTTGTCTATTCCATTTGCACAACAGCATGTGACATGTATTGTCAATCAGTGTTGCTTCCTAAGTGGACAGTTTGATTTCACAGAAGTGGGATTGACTTGGAGTTACATTGTGTTGTTTAAGTGTTCCCTTTATTTTTTTGAGCAGTGTATTAGAGCTGACTGGAGGTCAGTGTTATTCTGTTGTCACAAGAAAGGTGGTGGCGTGGTTCCGTTCCTCCTGTTGCCACGGGTACTAGCAGCGGGTGTGTGATTGTGAGAGTGTAAAGAGTGGCAGCGTTTCCACATGCTTCTAGACTAATGAGAGACAGGCAGCCTGAGGAGGACAACACTGTCTCTCTCTCTCTCTGTTGGTCTGTCTGTCTCTCTGTCTGTCTGCTCGCCACAGTACCGAGGTGATGAAGCTTAATATCCCACAGATTTCTCCGCTGCTGCCTGCTTTGTTGTGCTGGAGGCAGAGATTATCGGATTAACGCACAATAAGGAGAAATATATTTCATTTGCCAATTGCTAAAGAATAGCCATTTCCTGGCCACAGCCAGAGACAAAGAGAGAGAGACTCCCATTTAGAGTCCAGCTGGGGTTTGGGTTAATTTGGCTCTGAACGATGCAGATGGTTGTCAAAGGAAGTCTTTAGAGATTGGGGCTCAACAGTGCTGGGGGTCAACAGCCCATTAGTGGTGACGGCCGGTCTCCAGCAACAGTCAGCCAGTCCCCCCCCCCCCCCCCCCCCCCCCCCCCACAAAATAGAGAAAGAGCGTGGTTGGGAGGATGAGGTCTCTTCTAGCCCCAATCTCTACAGCAACGTCCACGTGTCATCATCCGGCCTCGTGTCCTCCACTGGCTGATCACAGGGAAAGATTAGCAAGCAAAACCACATCTGGCCTTCGCACTGCTCTCAGCCATGGGCTACTCCTCTGCTCCTCTCCTCCTCTACTCTCCTCCACTCTGCTCCCTGGTCCCAGCTCAGCCTCCTCCTTCCTTCTCACAGGAGCTGAACTCTGGGTGCACTCTCCTCTAATCCTGAGCCAGTCTTATCTCAGCTCAGGAACAATAGACACAGAGAGATTGGCAGGCAGCCACTGCAGCTACTCAGAATGGAGAATTTCACAAAATTGCTCCAGCAACTGTAGAGCCCACAAAGTGTGGTGGCAGGAAGGCTGCCTCAGAGCTCAGACTGGCTGTCACTGATTCTATAAGTCCTGGTTTCTCCATCCCTGTAAACCCAGCTCAGTGCTTCTTAGCATTTCACTGACATCAAAATGTAATCCCTTTTGACGTGGAGGAGGCAAGCAAATCAACAGCAATGAACCCAATGAAAAACATAAGTCAGGGTTCCACAGTACCTGCTACTGTTTTGTCCATATTGTGATGTACAGTACAGTCTATCTGGCGGTTGTATGGCTGCGGGTGTGTATGTCAGGTAGCCAGAAGACCATTTTTTTTCTTGAGCGTATGGTCGGGGGGCCGGAACATAATTACAAATAATTTGTAGACTACAAATTGACCGCAATAATCCCAAACAGATATAATATTTGACTAAAACATAATAATTTCAAACCGCTTACATTTGTATACGATCATATGTGTCTCTCTATTATGCGAGGGAATACTTGGAAACAGATTTCCAAAGTTAAAATCACTTGGAGCTGAATTCCTGGTGTTTTTACAATGTCCAACAATGTAAAAAAAAAAAAACTTTTTGCTCAGAAAACATGGGGGGCCAAATAAAACCACGGCCCGCGGGACGCCATTTGAGGAACCCTGATGTAGGTAGACTAAACAGGGCACCTGTTTGGATGGGATCCTGTCCAAGCCCAGGATCCCATCCATCTCATGTTAATGAGCCTTCACCACAGTCCTAACGAGCTGTAAACGCCGCTGTGCCCCGCGTAGGAATCAATGCTGCTGTCCATGCTGTGGCCAGAGACTGGATGGTCATTTGCATAAAGGGGATAGGGACAGACTGTTAAACAGGCCAGGGAAGCATCAGTGGATCAGTGCTTTTCTGTTGTGTTGTCTTCCCCACCATGAAACGCTACTTCTGACATTCAATACATCATCCCATGCTTAACCCCAGAGCTAATTACTGATTGGTGCCGTTGCTTGGTAATAAGCCTAACAATCCTTTCATAATAATTGGACTCTTCATTTTGGCTTATCTGTATTGTATTGGGGATTTGACCTGACAGTGGTGCTGGATGGATTGTGATGTTAGGATTTTAGATGAAAAGCTGTGTAGTAGAGTACAGCAGTGTGTTACATTGGACAGTGAGTGCTGTGTGAACCCTGCTGGGTTTTATTTGTCCTCTGATGTATTTCGTGAATCAACAGTTTGAGGGTAAACAACAGTAAATAAATACAATATGTTTTCTCTTCCTGTGGAGGAAAAAAAAAAGGTTCTTTAGGGATTAAGAGTTGCTGTTTTCATGCCTTTGTAGGATGATATAGTATGCGTTGTACTTTAGGATATGAAAGGATATTTTACCTCAATAAACACTCAATTGCATGCGCTGGGAGAGATGTTTGTCTTTGGGCAAACTTAGTAGAAGAGACGATAGCTTGATATTGCTTTAAAAGTCATTCCGCATTTGTTTTCATCAGTGGTGTGTTGAGCCTTTAGGTGACGGCTGCTCATGGACTGGTGGAACATGGTGAATCCTTCACTGTTTTTACTGTTATTCTCTCTCTCTTTCTCACTCTCCCTTTCTCTTTCTCTCCAACTCCCCCCCCCCCCCCCTCTCTCCTCTCTCTCCTCTCTCCCCTCTCTCCTCTGTAATTTTCTCCTCTGTTGTTGTCTTCTCTGTGTACATCTCCAGGCCAGCTTTCCCATCTCTGCCAGTGGCTCTCTGAGGTAGTGAATCCATATACATGTCAGTGCGTTCAGGGAGAAGACATCTCCTCCTCAGCATCTCTTACCTTCCCTCTGGTCACCTGGGAAGCTGAAAATAAACACACACTCGCAAAAAAAAGAGAGGATATTATTTGTGACTGCCTGCGCTATTCTTTATTTAACCCACATTCAAATGACCATGTTATGATTAGCTTTCTCCACCAGCACCCTATTAGGATCATGGTATGGCACCAGCTGTGGTTAAGCCATAGGTTCCATTATAGGCATAATGTGTCATCATTCTGAATGCCTATATCCTATCTGTGAGTAAACAGATGACTCTATAGCTATGCAGTTCTCTGCCCAAAATAGTCATTGCCAAATAGTCATTGCCAAGTGAAGATTCCATAATATTTCAGCTGAGACACGAGTGGCCACGGCTTCCAGTTGCAGCAAGGCATGTTTACAAGGAAGCACACACCACAACGAAAGAGCAGCAAGACCCAAAATACTCACTCCTCTCCAGGCTGCGAATGAATAGGACGCTTGGTTCAATCTGCCTCCAGCCTTCCCAAAAGTATGTCTGAGGCGCTGGCAGGGGCCCTGTGAGTAGGCTACCTACCGCAAGCTTGGCACGGTATGAGTGAGGAGCAGAGGGAGGATGGACAGCATGGCTGCTTTTGTTCCTTCTGCAGGAGGCAGATAAAGGAGACGCAGTAGCTGTGCGGCAGGACAGACGCACACATTGACTGATAGACCAACAGAGACACACACACACACACACACATTGACTGATAGACCAACAGAGACACACACACACACACACACACACACACATTGACTGATAGACCAACAGAGACACACACACAGCTTATCAGACAGGCATTGATGGAGCAGTGACTCACAGCTTATCGATTTCAGAAGTATTTTCCCAATTTGGAATCAAAGAAGAAAATAAATATAGAAATATTGAATATAGTTCTGCTTCTCTGAGAGACACGAACAAAGATGCATGGTAATATGGTAATTACCCCCTTTACATTTCCACTCCAATTGCACTCTCTTTCTTTTGTACTGATTACACATCTAGCGAGTGTCCCTATTGTATCCCAGAAAAGTGACCAGCTACATACAGAGATCCTTTAAAACTGAGAGGGGCTGACTACAGAGGTCACACACTTATTCACACAATATGATATGGAATATTATGTAGTTGGCTGTTGCATGAAGTTGATTGAAGTTCAAATCGTGCTCATTTGTGACATATCTGATTTTGCAGAGCACATTAAAAACCGGTCTTGTGGAGCGATTCATGGAGATATGAGCTGGTCCAGCTGCTTCTCCTGTCATTACCTCCTCCCCTCCAACTCCACCCCTGGAATGTGATAGTAGACATTATAAACTGGGTGGTTCGAGCCCTGAATGCTGATTGGCTGACAGCCGTGGTATATCAGACCGTATACCACGGGTATGACAAAGACAATGTCTAATTTGCAGTAATTCTACAGCATGAGAGATATATGAAATTATAGTCAAATTGGTGTAACATATAAGCGTTATAATGCATTACCTCTAACTGAACCCTTGTACCGCCCTGCCCATGTTCCCTCCATATCATTCCAGTCTCAGGTTCCATTCTATCCAGACGGACTCCATTATGTGTCTTTTCTCTATGGGGTCTGGGGAACAAAAGGCAGTGAGACCTCTTAGCACTCACAGCCCTGCACACAGCAGACTAAGCCAAGCGCATCTCTGAAGTGTGCCGACATAGGTCAGGGAGCATACACCTCCAATTGTCAGCCAGCGCTCAGCCTCTCAGCCTGACACACAATACCTCTGGGTGACCGCAGATAACTCAAAGCCCTCGGTGCCACTGCCAGCACTTGATAGTCTGCTACTCTGCTCAGCGTTCACAGCTACGCCACGTCGATATGAAAAACTGAAATTAAACGCTGTAGAAAATCCGCTGGCTACGGTTAGATACACGGCTTGGCACGGGAGCTTTGTTCATCAACCTCTTGCTCGGTGTCTCTTTGTCACTAAACAAGCTTGACTGCATGCTTTGTTACAGGTGGCCAGTCTTCAATAGCCTTCCTTCGCATTCATAAGCAGCTGAACGCCAAGACTTCACTGAAAAAACGGCTCGTTAGGAAGAGAAAGCAGTTTTCTTCTGGCTCCATACATCATGCTTTAAAGCAACTTGATTTGGCTACAATATTTCTATTACTCTAGTACCACTCCATCTTGACTAACCTCTTCAATGGGGGACAGCAGAATCTTAGTTAGTGAAGACTGTCTGCTGCCCTAACAATACTCATCCCCATGCATACTGAATAGTATTGACTTTCTCTGGAATATCAGACAATTAAAGCAATGAACACACACTCTGCTATGTAACTAGTGTGTAGTACACCATACATCCTAGTGTAGGTGATGTATCAGACTTCTTTATGAATGATTCTTCAGAGGAGCCGAAAGACCAAATCCTTGAAGCCTGGGTACTTTCGCTCCATTGTATTCCAGGGTTGTAAAGTCAATCACATTTAATCCCTCACTAGTACAGAGGAGATAGACTGTTATAGCCCTTCCAAGCACTTCATAGTAGCAAATCCTCTCTGGAGCTATAGGAGTGGGCGGTCCAGGCAGTAGTCAGCCAATAGTCAGCCAGAGAGCCATATCTGTTTGCTCTTTCCTTTTTTATGTGATGATATGATGCCCTGGTTCTTTGATGGAGAGAGAGATGCTGTGGTAGTGAGCTAACTTCTAAGATCCTCTCCTGTCTAATGTAATCACGGTGTCAGGTTGGAGAGCGAGTGGAGGGAAAGGGAGGTGATGGGTAAGGTCTCCTGGCTGCCAGGCTGGTTTAAGAGAATAGCTTTGATTTAATCCAGAGCAGCGTCCCCGCTCCCACCCGCTCCCCACGTACAGCCATGCTAATATGCCCAGAGGGCTCCTCCTTCAGTAAGTTGAAAAAGAGCCTCGCTGGATTTATGGCAAGCAATATCTTGATCTCTTTCCAATAGAATTAATCCCTTTACTTCACGAACCAGAGACGATAGCGAAAGGAAGGAAGATTCTGCATTCTCACCCCCTCCCTCTCTCTAGTTCTGAACCTGAGTTGAGGCATTAACTGACTTTGACCTTAGCGTTTAGTTGTCTGTGCAGTCAGCAGTGCATGGTTATTCATCTCCCTGAGATACAGTGAGGGAAAAAAGTATTTGATCCCCTGCTGATTTTGTACGTTTGCCCACTGACAAAGACATGATCAGTCTATAATTTTAATGGTAGGTTTATTTGAACAGTGAGAGACAGAATAACAAAAAAAAAATCCAGAAAAACACATGTCAAAAATGTTATGAATTGATTTGCATTTTAATGAGAGAAATAAATATTTGACCCCTCTGCAAAACATAACTTAGTACTTGGTTGCAAAACCCTTGTTGGCAATCACAGAGGTCAGATGTTTCTTGTAGTTGGCCACCAGGGTTGCACACATCTCAGGAGGGATTTTGTCCCACTCCTCTTTGCAGATCTTCTCCAAGTCATTAAGGTTTCGAGCCTGACTTTTGGCAACTCGAACGTTCAGCTCCCTCCACAGATTTTCTATGGGATTAAGGTCTGGAGACTGGCTAGGCCACTCCAGGACCTTAATGTGCTTCTTCTTGAGCCACTCCTTTGTTGCCTTGGTTGTGTGTTTTGGGTCATTGTCATGCTGGAATACCCATCCATGACCCATTTTCAATGCCCTGGCTGAGGGAAGGAGGTTCTCACCCAAGATTTGACGGTACATGGCCCCGTCCATCGTCCCTTTGATGTGGTGAAGGTGTCCTGTCCCCTTAGCAGAAAAACACCCCCAAAGCATAATGTTTCCACCTCCATGTTTGACGGTGGGGATGGTGTTCTTGGGGTCATAGGCAGCATTCCTCCTCCTCCAAACACGGCGAGTTGAGTTGATGCCTAAGAGCTCCATTTTGGTCTCATCTGACCACAACACTTTCACCCAGTTCTCCTCTGAATCATTCAGATGTTCATTGGCAAACTTCAGACGGGCCTGTATATGTGCTTTCTTGAGCAGGGGGACCTTGCGAGCGCTGCAGGATTTCAGTCCTTCACGGCGTAGTGTGTTACCAATTGTTTTCTTGGTGACTATGGTCCCAGCTGCCTTGAGATCATTGACAAGATCCTCCCGTGTAGTTCTGGGCTGATTCCTCACCGTTTTCATGATCATTGCAACTCCACGTGGTGAGATCTTGCATGGAGTCCCAGGCCGAGGGAGATTGACAGTTAATTTGTGTTTCTTCCATTTGCGAATAATCGCACCAACTGTTGTCACCTTCTCACCAAGGTGCTTGGCGATGGTCTTGTAGCCCATTCCAGCCTTGTGTAGGCCTACAATATTGTCCCTGACATCCTTGGAGAGCTCTTTGGTCTTAGCCATGGTGGAGAGTTTGGCATCTGATTGATTGATTGCTTCTGTGGACAGGTGTCTTTTATACAGGTAACAAGCTGAGATTAGGAGCACTCCCTTTAAGAGTGTGCTCCTAATCTCAGCTCGTTACCTGTATAAAAGACACCTGGGAGCCAGAAATATTTCTGATTGAGAAGGGGTCAAATACTTATTTCCCTCAAAATGCAAATCAATTTCTAACATTTTTGACATGCGTTTTTCTGGATTTTGTTGTTGTTATTCTGTCTCTCACTGTTCAAATCAACCTACCATTAAAATTATAGACTGATCATTTCTTTGTCAGTGGGCAAACGTACAAAATCAGCAGGGGATCAAATACTTTTTTCCCTCACTGTAGATGTGTCCTCTGTTCTCCTTAGTGAGTCTGCTACACAGCAGCCTGTCCTCTAGTCTAGTCAGTCTACTACTGTGTGAATGGAGGGTGTCAAAGGCCAACTCTGGACTACCTAGTAGTGAGAGTGGTCTCAGACCGACAGAAGGAGGTCAGGAGGAGGTGCCATCTGGAGAGGAACTCTCACATCCGGGGAGGAGAAGGGGAGGGGGTTGTGGTGGGTGACCCCTGACCCTGAGTGGAGGCAGTGATGTCAGAGGGCAGAGGTAGTTATGCTCCAGCTGCGTAACAACTTGTAGCTCCGCTCCACCATCAAGCTAATCATGGTAATCTACACAGACAGATGTTACCCCACCCCGCTCACAAAGCATGCCTCAACGCGGAGGGAGGGAGGGATGGATGAAGAGAGAGAGGGGAAGAAGGAAGGCGAGAGGGAGGTGGAGAGGCAGGGGAGGAGGGAGGGATGCAGTCCTGCTGGGAAAGCACTGAGGCAACATGTCAGAAGGCTCTTGCCGGTTTCCGCAGCCCCCCTCCCAGCCTCACACACAGCCCCCTCCCAACCACACACAGAGTAGTCATAAGCCTTGTTCATGGGCCTGGTGGGGAGTCTTAATACCCCTTCGGCAGTTTAGCCAAGGCAACACGCTCCCAATTAAAGGGTCCTTCAAGCAAGATTTACTCCCCACCAAACCCCTAAACACTACTCCCCCCCCCCCCCCCCCCCCCCCCCCCCCCCCATCCTCCCTCAGTCCTCCGGCAACCACCTCTCCTTCCCACATTTCTCCTTCCTCCCTTTCCTTCCTTCCTATTGCTGTTGATTCAAGACTTTTAACTGTGAGATCAAAGAGGGTGAGAGTTTACCTAGAACAGGATTTCTGCCATCCCCTACCGGGTAGCTCCATTAGGCTCCACGCTTCTCTAATTTTTCCGCAAGAGCTCCCTTGGGCTTCAAGGCAATTATGCAGTGGTGTGGCATAATATTTCATTCTCCTCACATTGCATTACTCTATGGTGGACTTAGCTGCTAAAAGCTTCATACAGCCCAGGAGGAAGGGAGCTGGTTGCTAACGGCTTCACACTACTGGAAAGACATGGAGATGGGATGAGAAGGGGGAAAAGAGAGAGGAGGGAGACTTCTCAAGGGCATGATAGGTTGCTATCTTCGCTCACTGGATAGGTGTGAACACTATACAGCATTGCATAGAATTCGCATGTATACCCTGCCTTATATCGTTCATAAATGTCTCAGAAAGAGAGGGAGAGATACAGAGAGGAATGGAGAATATTGAGAGTAATGGAGTGGCGCTAAGAGGGTGAGGGAGGGAGATATAGGTGAGAAGATGGGGAAGGGGATTCTCCTGTCGTTCTGTTCCGTGGTGTGTGGGGCCCCAGGCGAGGCTGGTTATAGCTGTAATGATGATGACGCAGTTCTGCATGCAGACAGCCAGTCAGTCAGCCAGGCAGGCAGGCACAGTCACAGGTGCTCAGGGCCCCAGGCTCCGCTCATCTCTCTTTTCTCTCCACACTCTGTCTGCTCATCATCAGCTAGAGCAGGCGTTCATCACACCCAGCTCCCAACATGCACACAGGAGGCTCTGCTACACCTCTTTTATAGTTCTAAACCTGGAGCTACAGCTACTCACTATGGGTCATAGTCTGAGACTGGAGCTTTAACATTATGAAGCCAGACGGTGATCAACATACACCGGCTGATACTCACAGATACCTATAGACCTGTCTCCATCACACACAGGCATCTGTAGCTGTCTTTCCTGATCACGTGTGTGCTGCTTGGTTATGCTAATCACTGTTGACAGGTATAGAGTTTGATTAGGATCCACACAGCAATAATTAACATGCCTGTTGGTGTCCCATGTCTGGATCCTCTCCCTCTCCTGGGTCTCAGGGGGTGGGTACGTAAAGAGACAGCTGGATCTCGCTGCCCAAGGATAACTGCATTTAGCCTACCTTGGAACATGGCTGTCTTGGTGCTGTATGTAGAGAAAATGATATTTTGGAAGTGATACTGCTGATTTTGGAAGTGAAACTGCTGATAAGAGCTTGTCTTCTTTTTTTTCTATGTTGCTTGGATTGTTGTTCACATACATATTCACATATACAGTCCCTTCGTATGGTTTTACCTTTACATCCACATTGACAGTCTGTTTAATCTAACCCCTCCTTCTCCTTTGCCAGAGATCCGCGGTGGCCGGGGGCCTAAGGAGGGGTCACTGAGGTCGCTGCCCCTGTACGACACGCCCTACGAGCCAGCGGAGAACGGAGGGGACTCGGACGACGAGCGTCCCCGCTGCCCCAGAGAGAGCCGGCTGCCGCAGGATGACGACAGGCCCCCGGAGGAGTACGACCAGCCCTGGGAGTGGAAGAAGGAGCGCATCTCCAAGGCCTTCGCAGGTACGAGAGCACGTATGTAACACTCCTCTCCTCCTGCTCTACGTCTCCTACATTACTGTCACTCTGTGTCTGTGCTGCTGTCCCTCTCCATCCCACTAATTGCCCAGGTACCCTTTTCCAGCACTAACCAATGTGATTACTGCTTCTTTCATGGTTTCCGGTATCTTATCATCTTATTTTTCATTCCCTTCCCTCTGGTAAAGCATAACAGTAAGTTAATTTGCAGGTGTCAGGTCTGGTGAGTGGGGCCTTTTACTGGATGTCTGTTCAGTCTTTGGCATTTATTGTTATGAATCTTGCCCTGGAGGCAGCTCTGCAGAGTGTGGTTGTGCCAGCTAGTGACCAAAGTCGTAACATCTGATTTTAAACATAACCCTAACCTTACCCCTAACCTTAACCACACTGCTAACCCTAAACTTAAATTAGGATTTCAGTTTTCATGAATTTTTACGATATAGCCAATTTTGACTTTGCAGCTGTCCCATCTAGCAGAAATCGCTGACAATTCATGACAATAAACGTCAACCTGCAGCTTGGGAGAGACCTATGGTGTATGGTGGGTAGGGGAGCATGACTGTTTGCGTGTTCTGATTCATATACGGTATACACTATATGCAAAAGTATGTGGACACCGCTACAAATTAGTGGATTCAGTTATTTCAGCCACACCCGTTGCTGACAGGTGTACTGTATAAAATCGAGCACACAGCCATGCAATCTCCATAGACAAACATTGGCAGTAGTATGGCCTTACTGAAGAGCTCAGTGACTTTCAACGTGGCACCGTCATAGGATGCCACCTTTCCAACAAGTCAGTTTGTCACATTTCTGCCCTGTTAGAGCTGCCCCGGTCAACTGTAAGTGCTGTTATTGTGAAGTGGAAATGTCTAGGAGCAACAACGGCTCAGGCGCGAAGTGGTAGGCCACACAAGCTCACAGAAAAATTGTCTGTTCTCGGTTGCAACACTCAATACTGAGTTCCAAACTGCCTCTGGAAGAACTGTTCGTCGGGAGCTTCATGAAAATAATTTCCGTGGCGGAGCAGCCCCACACAGGCCTAAGATCCATGCGTAATGCCAAGCGTCGGCTGGAGTGGTGTAAAGCTCCAACATGTTCCAACATCTAGTGGAAAGCCTTCCCAGAAGAGTGGAGGCTGTTATAGCAAGGGGGCACCAACTCCATTTTAATGCTCATGATTTTGGAATAAGATGTTCGACAAGCAGGTGTCCACATACTTTTTGTCATTTAGTGTATGTGTGCATGTATGTGTGTGTTTGCATGTGTCTGTCTGTCTCAATGTCTCTGTCTGTCTCTGTCTGAGTCTTACTGAATGTCACCTGGGGTTTAGAGAGCTCCAGCATAGCTAACACAGCCATAACTGAACCGGGCAGTTCCAGGACAAACACAAACAAACAAAAAGAGCGGTGGAAAAACCAACACCTTTCCTCGATTTGAAACGATACTATACCAAATATTAAACAATCCTTTAAAGGTTTTTTTTCTTTACCTCTTCCTCCTTTTTTATTTTCCTTTTTTGTATTCTTTGAACAGCTCTGCTCTGTTCTGACTGCATTAGCTACAAGGGCTCTGTAAGTGGCAGTGGATCAGAACCAGAGACAAGGAAGGACAACACCTCTAAATCCCTCACAGGTACCACTGACACACACCACCTGGGCTGGGCTCTCTTTCTCTGTCTGTTTCTTTCTGTCCGTATTTACTTGGTCTATGTTTCTCTGTTTCATACTGCAGTAAATGTGTGCTGTCTCTTTCAGCTGTTAGGAAAAACGGATGTAATTTCTTTCCTCTCATGATTTTGTCTTTTATCCAACACTAAGGCGAGTTTATTTAGGATGCTATTTACAAACACTCCTCTCATATTATTTCCTTTGATGGTGATTAATTTCATTTGCTCGGGATGTCAAAGTGATGTCTGCTGTGGGAGAACAGAGATAAGAGTACTGAAGTTGTCCTTCAAAGAGGAAGACTGGAGTTGGAGAAGTGCTTTGATTTATTGCATGTCTTCAACCTTTTTATGTTCCATTCAGCCCATAATGATATCCCAGTGTTTGGTGGAGAGAGAGACGTCTCCTCTGACAATATGTCATAAAGCAGAGCTTTCTGAAAGAAGAACGCCTCCCTTCTCTCTTTCTCTCAGCGTGTGAAGAGCTGGCTGCGAACTGGCTCTGTTCCAGACGTCTTGATCATCAAAAAGCTCAGAGAAAGTTCAAGAACTTTATATAAAAGGGCCTCAGCTCTAACACTGTCTATAGACCTAGGTCTTAAAGGTGACAGCTCTGGTAGACCTAGGTCTTAAAGGTGACAGCTCTGGTAGACCTAGGTCTTAAAGGTGAAAGCACTGGTAGACCTAGGTCTTAAAGGTGACAGCTCTGGTAGACCTAGGTCTTAAAGGTGACAGCTCTGGTAGACCTAGGTCTTAAAGGTGACAGCTCTGGTAGACCTAGACCTTACACGTTATCTTCTATATCCAGGCTGTTTGAAGATTGGATCATCATTGTCAGAGCACTATAAGAAGTGTGTCATCATTATGCGACCCTGGCGACTGCCGATAGAGACGGGGCTGAATGAGCCAGTACCTCATGCTCAGCCAGAAGTCTCAGATCACTCAGGACAGGTCATCGACCCAGGCCAAGGGTCAGGACGATGAACAGTCCCTTTCTTCTGGTTGTCACCTTAATGACTTGTCGTCTGTTACCATCAGACCATTGGGTGTGTTAGGAAGGAACTTTCCACACTAGCTTCAGATATTGTGTATATGATGTGTTTTATATTCTGTTGGTGAATTTAAATTGTTTGCATTTAAACTCTTATTTGCATAGATGAATAATGATATTGTTCACTCTTCAGATTTCCTCTGCGGTTTCCAGCATAGATGCTGTTTCTATTTAGACGTTGGTATGTTGAATTAAAGTGTCAGCACGCAGAATATTAACGGGTAATGAAGAAATATGCACCCCACAAATAGAGGAGAGTGGGTGAATAAGAGGTATTAAACACCATAATGCAGCTACCTTTATCTCTCCCTAGCTGAACACTGTAATGCCATCTGAATAAAGCACTATTTGTCTTCATTAGAGCTGTATAAGGGACAGAACTGTAATGCCCCCTGTATGTACACCACCACCTCTCCTTAGCTGTCCCCGCCGCTTGGGGCTGCCTGCCTCCCTGTCTAGTACATCCACACACACAGTACATGTCGTTGGTTTTACAGGCCCTCGCTTATTATTCACTGTTGGGTTATCTCTTGACAGATATGCAATGGAATGTAAATTCCCTCCCTTGTTAGGGTGTTTGGGAGGTTGTGTACATGCCATTCGGTTAATCACTCATCCTCGCCGCTCGTCCCCCCTTCTCCCTCAGGCGTTGACTTTGTGATGGATGAGACGGGGGGTTGAGGAGTGAGGAAGATCCATTCAAGTTTGGCCATATGAAGAGAGCCTCTGTGTGAAAGAGGTTGGTGTGTGGTGGGGGATTGTGTACGGTGAGGGGTTGTGTGTGTGTGTGTGTACAGGTACACACACTTGTATGTGTGTGTGTGTGTGTGTGTGTGTGTGTGTGTGTGTGTGTGTGTGTGTGTGTGTGTGTGTGTGTGTGTGTGTGTGTGTTCATGTTCAATATGCACACCACACACACTAATACATCCAGACATTGAACAGGCAGCCATTGGAAATCTGAGTAGTGCCTCATTATTTCCGGCTAGAGAGCCAGTGTTACTTAATCTGTAGACCCTGTGTTGCTGGCTGCTAAACGCCATTAAGTTGGCTGCTAGCCAGCGTAACCCAGTGAATTTACTGCAGGCGAGATAACAGGAGATGCTGTCAGAGCCCTGAGGCAGGTCCTGAGGAGCAACACACACACCGCTTTATGGGTTTTTAATGACTCTTCAAGGACTTAATGACCCAGAGAAATCTGAAGCACAAAACTCTTCTATTCTTAAGTAAATAATTGAATCAGTTTCATTCCAGTAGTGATTATTGCAGTGTGTTTAAAGAGGAGTTAACAGACTGGTTGGTGAGCCTGGTCCATGCCCTGGCCCCATGGTTCTCTCTGTCTCTCTCTCTCTCTCTCTCTCTCTCTCTCTCTCTCTCTCTCTCTCTGTGATGGCCTGTCACTCCACAGTGCTTCATCCCCACCGGTCTGGCCTCCCCTCCGCTGCTCCAATGCTGATAACCTCCCTGACAGGCCTCTTTCATGAGCCTCAAATGTCTCCGCTGCCTTTGAACGCGCATCACGCTGCCTGTTATCTTCCCTCGCACACGTTGGCCACCCACCCCAGCCCTAACCCCCACCTTCTCTCCCCCTGCACAGAGCGGGCGCTCTGCCAGCCTGACCGTAGCTCTTCTCTCCCCTGGGAGCCCCGCTGTGTGGCCAGCTGTGAGTCTAGGCAGAACGGGCACACTGTCATCTCCCCTCCATCACTCTCTTGCTCACCTCCACTTTCATATTTAATAGGAACATATTCTCTTCACTACAGATAAGTGTTGGGAGAGAGGGATAGAGAGAGGTGGATGGTGATGCGATGGATACAACGTGCATTTCCTATGAGGTGGCATATGGCGGTTTCTTCCACAATCAGCCGTGAACTACTAGTTTCTGGTGATGGTGATATGAGAGCATCTGCAAAAGCAATTTTTGTTTTTCTGAGCTCTCATCCAGCTCCTAATAAATGCCATAAACATTGCAATCTACTAACTTATTTTGAATATGCATGCAATTAGCAGGGCAAATTAAGCAGAACTAAATGAAATGGCACAAGTGGGCCAGTGATTTATGTGGCATCGCTGTTTACACTGATGAAGTAGCGCTGCCTAATTAAAAGAACAAGGTAAACAAATACCTCTTGTAGAGACCTCTAAAAAAAAATATATATCTGGAGTTTTTATGGAATGTCTGTCTCTCTCTCTCACTCTCAATCTCACTCTCACTCTGTCTCTCACTCTCTTCGTCATCAGTATAGACTGGCACAAGACAGAACACTCCAGATGACACAGTACCAGAATGTCACGTCACAGGAGGCTATGTCATTGTGTCTTCCTGTTCCTGTCATCTCCATTATATTCTGAGAGTCCAACAAGTTCTGGCTCTGGCCAATGTTCAGTCAATTGGATGTTTGAAGCTTTGTAGATTTAGAATGGGATTGTGCCCAACAGGATAACTGTTATATATATTTTTTACTTTAGTATATACTGCAATTCAGTGGCCTTGTGGTTAGTGTCCGCCCTGAGATTGGAAGGTTGGGAGTTTGATCCCTGTCCGAGTGAAATCAAAAACTGTAAAAATTGGACCCGATGCGTCTCTGCTTGATACTCAGCATTAAGGAGATAGATTGGGGGTAAGGCCATGTGATAGACTAGTGTCCTGTCCAGGGGGTGTACTTGTCCATCAAGCTACCTCACACTCCTGCTCCTATGAGCCATTACGACTCGCACATGCCAAGGCTTGTGCAAGGATACTTGCTATATACTACAGTGTTTAATTTGCATATACCCTGCTCATTCCCCTCCCCCATATCCCAATTTCTGCAACCAATAAGTGAGAAAAGTACATGCCAACTATAGACCATATATTGTGTTCTCTACACGTTACAGAAAAGAGCAGAAGCTTGAACTATTCGTTCAGACCTCAGTACTACCTACCTACAGTTTATGGAACATTTGCTCTTTTAGTATTTCTCCAGTAGGTTTCCTCAAGGAGAAAGACTCCACTTCTATGTCAAAGATAATAAAACAAAAACAATATAGTAAATAATACAGTAATGTCCACAAAAACACTACAGTAAATACTACAGTATACTACGTTCCGCAAAAACACTACAGTAAATACTACAGTTTACAACAATCTTCAAAAACACAACATGAATTACTATAGTATGTACTACAGTTTTCTTTTACTACAGTATTTATACTATAGTTAATTGTAAATACTACAGTATACAGTTAACTATAGTACTGTAGTGTTTTTGCTGACATTAGTCCGCAAAAACACTACCATGATGTCTGCAAAAACACTACAGTGAATACTACAGTAAAGTCAGCAAAAAGACTACAGTGAATACTATACTATTTACAGTGCATTCGGAAAGTATTCAGACCATTGACTTTTTCCACATTTTGTTACGTTACAGCCTTATTCTAAAATCTATTAAATACATTTTTTCCCTCATCAATCTACACACAATACCCCATAATGACAAAGTGAAAACAGGTTTTTAGAAATGTTTGTACATTTATTAATAATAAAAAACAGATATATTATTTACTTAAGTATTCAGACCCTTTGCTATGAGACTCGAAATTGAGCTCGGGTGCATCCTGTTTCCATTGATTATCCTTGAGCTGTTTCTACAACTTGATTGGAGTCCACCTGTGGTAAATTAAATTGATTGGACATTATTTGGAAAGGCACACACCTGTCTATATAAGGTCCCACAGTTGACAGTGCATGTCAGAGCAAAAACCAAGCCATGTGGTCGAAGGAATTATCCGTAGAGCTCCGAGACAGGATTGTGTCGAGGCACAGATCTGGGGAAGGGTACCAACATTTTTTGCCACATTGAAGGGCCCCAAGAACACAGTGGCCTCTATCATTCTTAAATGGAAGAAGTTTGGAACCACCAAGACTCTTCCTAGAGCTGGCCGCCCGGCCAAACTGAGCAATCGGGGGAGAAGGGCTTTGGTCAGGGAGGTGACCAAGAACCCGATGGTCACTCTGACAGAGCTCCAGAGTTCCTCTGTGGGGATGGTAGAACCTTCCAGAAGGACAACCATCTCTGCAGCACTCCACCAATCAAGCCTTTATGGTAGCGTGGCCAGACGGAAGCCACTCCTCAGTAAAAGGCACATGACAGCCCGCTTGGAGTTTGCCAAAAGGCACCTAAAGACTCTCAGACCATGAGAAACATGATTCTCTGGTCTGATGAAACCAAGATTGAACTCTTTGGCCTGAATGGCAAGCGTCACGTCTGGAGGAAACCTGGCACCATCCCTACGGTGAAGCATGGTGATGGCAGCATCATGCTGTGGGGATGTTTTTCAGCGGCAGGGACTGGGAGACTAGTCAGGATTGAGGAAAAGATGAATGGAGCAAAGTACAGAGAGATCCTTGATGAAAACCTGCTCCAGAGCGCTCAGGACCTCAGACTGGGGCGAAGGTTCACCTTCCAACAGGACAACGACCCTAAGCACACAGCCAAGAGTGGCTTCGGGACAAGTCTCTGAATGTCCTTGAGTGGCCCAGCCAGAGCCCGGACTTGAACCCGATCAAACATCTCTGGAGAGACCTGAATATAGCTGTTCAGCGACGCTCCCCATCCAACCTGACAGAGCTTGAGAGGATCTGCAGAGAAGAATGGAAGAAACTTCCCAAATACAGGTGTGCCAAGCTAGTAGCGTCATACCCAAGAAGACTCAAGGCTGTAATTGCTGCCAAAGGTGCTTCAACAAAGTACTGAGTAAAGGGTCTGAATACTTATGTAAATGTAATATTTCTGTTTTTTATTTTTTAATAAATTTGCAAAATTTTCTTAAACCTATTTTTGCTTTGTCATTATGGGGTATTGTGTTTAGATTGATGAGGAAATAAAAACATTTAATCAATTTTAGAATAAGGCTGTAACGTAACAAAATGTGGATACTTTCCGAATGCACTGTATACCATAGCATACTATAGTATTTTTTCATGTGGGTCTGCTGCTTGCGTCCAATATGCCCTGGAGACATCAACATTCATCCTGACTGAGAGATAAAAAATTGGTAGAATGGACTGTATAGTTGGAGAGAGAGACTCTGTGAGAGACAGTGTAGGGCAGAGTACACCCTGGGGGTTTGGTAGAATCGGGTGAGCTGGGCTCTGTGTCTTCCTCCTAATGCTCAAGGCACCTCCACTGTCACTGAGTCCCATGGGATGTCCTACTGAGTGAGAGAACAACCTTCTACCAATGATTCACCTCTTCCCAAAGCAAAACACATGGATCACCGTGGGGACACGTCACTGGTGAGGCAGTGCCAACTAAAAGACCTGACGCCTGTCTGTGCCAGCCCAGTCATACACCCAGACATTTCTATCTGGCACACAGTTTTGTGCAGTATGTGTGACTTGGATAAGCTGTGGATAGAGGCTCCAGAGATGTTAGAGTGCAGACTCAAACTACAAAATGGCTCTGTGCATTCTCCACTGTGTTTCAGCCTCTCTCATCACCTCAGCCTGACAAATGAGGATAAAGAATGGTCACCCTCTGCTCCCAGGCAGGTCACTTCACACAGTGTCTCAGAGCAACGTGTCGAGGCCTTAAGATGCACTCATCCATGCCGCAACATAACATCCAATCCAAGATTTATTCCGAAAAGGCCTTTGGGCTGACAGCAAATTGAAACAGGTTATAGGGTAAGGGAAAAATCAAACAACTTGAAGACTGCCACTGTAATTCTGTCACTTGAATCAGTTTACCTTCCTTTTAGAAGTAGCTGTGTGACAGCTCACCTCATTATTGCACTGTGCATCTGAGCAGAGCTGAGCTAAGCTGAGACCGACCTGTAAGAATCGGCTTTTCATCCTCAGAGCAAGGCTGCATAACACCGCAATGCCTGCTACTCCCAAAACAATTACATGCTAACCTGGAATGTGAAATGAGAATTAAACTTATAATCGTTCAGCGGTGAGGGATCCCAAGGCAGGAAGTTATTATATTAGCTGCTAGAGCTCTAACCTCTGTCCTAACCCTATATCTCTGTCTCATTTGCCTTTGTCTGAGAACCAGGGATAACACTCTCTCCTATTGGCTGTCATAGTGAAAGGACACCATCCTTTGTGAGGATACCATTAAAGACACTTCATTCCGAGGACACAATTCATGGTGAGGACTCCTCATGTGAGCCCTTGTCATATCAACAGTCCTGCAGCCACATTACTCTCACCCTGCCACCACGGCACTAAGGCTGAGGTCTTTAATTGCTTGTCCAACTGAATATTCTCTGGTTTCCCTCTTCATCTGCTGAGCTGATTCCCCCCCTCCTCATTAGCATTTTCTGCACCCCAGCTATTTCCTGCAGGCCAGAACAAGGACATGTTCATAATGTGTCCGTTCAGCTCACAGAAGAAAAGCCAGTTTACCAGCCTATAAAACCTGGCGACAGCGAGGTGGCAGTCAGCAAACTCCCAGCTTTTCTTTTTTCATCAGCAGTGGAAATAACAGTCACTCCATCGCCTGAGGTGGGTGATTCTAAATGAATGGCTTACTTGGCATGAGGATACTAAAGAATATCTTGGAATAGGGGTTGAATGAGATGATGGTTTTGATCGGGATGTATTTGAGTTAGCCATTGTGTGATGTGTTCTTTTCATCTTTCTACAATGCATCTTCCTGCTACTACTATTTTATGAGGGACATTCAATGATGAAACATAACATCAGGACTCTGTTCATTTATCCAGAGAACGATGGGACTTGACAGGCAACATGTCATTCCTGGCTGTAGAACTCCCTCCTGCACAGCCAGTCTGGTGCTCCATGTTTCTTTATTAGCCACTGCAGCAAACAGAACCGCAGCTCCCTGGTGGATAGGGAAATGCACTCCCCTTCTCATCCCCTTATTTATCGAGCCTCCTGTGCTATTAAACACGGGGACCATTCCCAGTGAAAGATGGGAAGGCGCACCAGCACTCGATTTACTCTGGTAATACCCCCATCTGGACATGAGCGATACATTTACTGAGGGGCTAGGTCTGCCGGGTGCCCCCCACCATTACAAAGGATTCCACTGTGTTTGGCTCCAGTAGAGAATCGTGTATATTGCCCCTTATCTTATTATGAAGGCAGTTTCAGACTTTCTAACTCTGTTATGGGCCATACCAGAGCTTATTGTCACGATCGTCTAAAGGAGGAGACCAATGCGCAGCGTTGCGAGTGAACATGATGACTTTAATATTAAAGCACGTAAATACAAAACAAAAAGACGAAAGTGAAGTCCAACAGTACAACGACTGAAACACGGAACAATAACCCACAATGCCCACAGGAAAACATGCAGTATAAATATGGCTCCCAATCAGAGATAACGAGCCGACAGCTGACACTCGTTACCTCCGATTGGGAGTCATTGACTACAACACACCACCTAGAAATATAACCCATAGACCTGCAAACATAGAAACACACCCAACAGAACTACCAACATAGAAAAACACCCAAATCCCCAACAAAACAACATACACTCTAGCTCACATACAAAAGTCCTAGAGCCAGAGTGTCACAGTACCCCCCCCTAAAGGTGCGAACTCCGGGCGCACCAGCCCACAGTCTAGGGGAGGGTCTGGGTGGGCGTCTGTCCACGGTGGCGGTTCTGCCCCTGGTCGTGGTCCCCACCCCACCTTAGTCACCAGCTTCCCTAGCCTCCTCCACATTACCCCCCCCCAACTAAACCCCACTGGGTTAAGGGGCGGCCCCGGACTAAGGGGCAGCACCGGACTAATGGGCAGTACCGGACTAAGGAGCAGTACCAGGATAAGGGACAGCACCAGGATAAGGGACAGCACCAGGCTACGGGGCAGTACCGGACTAAGGGGCAGCACCGGACTAAGGGGCAGCACCGGACTAAGGGGCAGCACCGGACTAAGGGGCAGCACCGGACTAAGGGGCAGCACCAGGATAAGGGGCAGCACCTGACTCAATGGCGGATCCTGGCTGGCTGGCTCTGGCGGATCCTGGCTGGACGGCTCTGGCGGATCCTGGCTGAACGGCTCATGGCGGGCTGAAGGATCTGGCTGCTCATGGCTGGCCGACGGATCTGGCTGCTCATGGCTGGCCGACGGATCTGGCTGCTCATGGCTGGCCGACGGATCTGGCTGCTCATGGCTGGCCGACGGATCTGGCTGCTCATGGCTGGCTGACGGATCTGGCTGCTCATGGCAGGCTGACGGATCAGGCTGATCCTGTCTGGCCGAAGGCTCTGGCTGATCCGGTCTGGCGGACGGCTCTGGCTGATCCGGTCTGGCGGAAGGCTCTGGCTGCTCCGGTCTGACGGAAGGCTCTGGCTGCTCCTGTCTGGCGGAAGGCTCTGGCTGATCCTGTCTGGCGGAAGGCTCTGGCTGATCCGGTCTGACGGAAGGCTCTGGCTGATCCGGTCTGACGGAAGGCTCTGGCTGATCCTGTCTGGCGGAAGGCTCTGGCTGATCCTGTCTGGCGGAAGGCTCTGGCTGATCCTGTCTGGCGGAAGGCTCTGGCTGATCCTGTCTGGCGGAAGGCTCTGGCTGATCCTGTCTGGCGGAAGGCTCTGGCTGATCCTGTCTGGCGGAAGGCTCTGGCTGATCCTGTCTGGCGGAGAGCTCTAGCGGCTCCGGTCTGGCGGACGGCTCTGAAGGCTCATGGCAGACGGGCGGCTTTGCAGGCTCAGTACAGACGGGCAGTTCAGACGGCGTTGGGCAGACGGACAGTTCAGACGGCGTTGGGCAGACGGGCAGTTCAGACGGCGTTGGGCAGACGGGCAGTTCAGGCGCCGTTGGGCAGACGGGCAGTTCAGACGGCGTTGGGCAGACGGGCAGTTCAGACGGCGTTGGGCAGACGGGCAGTTCAGGCGCCGTTGGGCAGACGGCCGACTCTGGCCGTCTGAGGCGCACCGTAGGCCTGATGCGTGGTACCGGAACTGGAGGTACCGGGCTGAGGACACGCATCTCAGGGCTAGTGCGGGGAGAAACAACAGGACGCACAGGACTCTGGGGACACACAGGAGGCTTAGTACGTGGCGCAGGGACAGGCCGGGCTGGGCTGACGACGCACACCGTAGGCTTCCTACGTGGCACAGGAACAGGCCGGGCTGGGCTGACGACGCACACCGTAGGCATCCTACGTGGCGCAGGGACAGGCCGGGCTGGGCTGGCGACGCGCACCGTACACTTGGTGCGTATGGCAGGGACAGGCCGAACCGGGCTGGCGACGCGCACCCTACACTTAGTGCGAGGGACCGGAACAGGCCGTACCGTACGGGGAACACACACTACTGGCTGCACCTCGGGACTAGGAACGGGCCGGACCGAACTGGTTACACACCCCAGTACCTCACGCCGTGCCTCAACACTTTCCTTCCCTGCTTTACCCAGTAGCCCCCTTGACCTGGTAGCCCACTGAATCCGTCCCTTCTCTGCCTCCGTCAGCCCCCTTAACCTGGCAGCCCTCTGACTCTGCCTTGTGGCAGCCTCCTGCTGCTCCGTCGCCCAAGCCATGTGCCCCCCCCAAAAAATTTCTTGGGGTTGCCTCTCTTCCACGGGCTTCCAGCCTCGCCTTCGCGCTGCCTCCTCGTACCACCTCCTCTCGGCTTTGGCTGCCTCCAGCTCTTCACGAGGGCGGTGATATTCCTCCGGTTGTGCCCAAGGACCCTTTCCAGCCCGAATCTCCTCCCATGTCCAAAAATCCTTAGGAGGCGTCCATAACTCCTGTGTCCAGACCCTTTGCTCCTGGACGCGCTGCTTGGTCCTTTGATGGTGGGTTATTCTGTCACGATCGTCTAAAGGAGGAGACCAATGCGCAGCGTTGCGAGTGAACATGATGACTTTAATATTAAAGCACGTAAATACAAAACAAAAAGACGAAAGTGAAGTCCAACAGTACAACGACTGAAACACGGAACAATAACCCACAATGCCCACAGGAAAACATGCAGTATAAATATGGCTCCCAATCAGAGATAACGAGCCGACAGCTGACACTCGTTACCTCCGATTGGGAGTCATTGACTACAACACACCACCTAGAAATATAACCCATAGACCTGCAAACATAGAAACACACCCAACAGAACTACCAACATAGAAAAACACCCAAATCCCCAACAAAACAACATACACTCTAGCTCACATACAAAAGTCCTAGAGCCAGAGTGTCACACTTATGTTGTCCGTGAGGCTTTTCACACTAGCCAAGTCATGCTCAGGTCCACTCAGGTCTTTGATTTTGTGTTTTAAATACCTCATTAGTAGCTCTCTTCAGCCACTTTCCCTGCGAAATCCAGAGCGTAATTAATGACTCTGACCTGCAGTTGAAAATTCCCCTGGTTGACTCCTTGTAAAACATCAAAGAAATACGTAGAGGCAAAGTGGAGAGGTCGAAGAGCAGAGTCTGTCTCTCTCAGGTCAACTAATATTCCTTCCTTTTCAGTCCTGCTCTCTCCTGGTTTTCCCTGCTGTTCCATTGACTGTGCTGTGCTGTGCTATACTAACCTGACCTGTACCTGCATGGGATGCTACTGTCCGTCATTTCTCTTACTCTGTTCTCTTCTGTTTTCCCCTTTCCCCCTCATCTCTCTCTCTTTATCTCGATCTTTCTCTGCCTCTCTCTGCCTTTATCTCTCTCTGCCTCGCTCTCGCGTTCTTTCTCTTATCGCTATCTCTCTGCCTCTACCTCTCTTTCTTCCCCTCCCTCCCTCTTGCTCCCGTCCTGGTGACCTGGGCTGCCTGCAGTAGAGATTAAAGTGATCAAGGACCTGCCGTGGCCCCCTCCTGTCGGCCAGCTCAACCACAGTCCTCCTCTGGCCCTGCTGGAGGGGGTGGAGTCACCCCCCGCTCTGCCCCCCCAGCCAGCCCAGCACTCTCCTGGACACAGTGGCTGTGACCAGCACCACCATGGTGGGTCTTATTGTCCCTGTCCTGTCTGTCCATCCCAACACCATCGGAGACCCTCATCCAATGTCCCTCATCAACAGTCTCCTTGCCTCTCTCTTGCCATCTCCATATCTAATTTCCATTGCTCATCTTCCTCTTCATCCTGTTCCCTGATAGGGTACTGTACTGGTGAACTGTCTGTTGAAGTTGAGAAATGACTAATTGCGTGGGTGACAACATACCATACAGTTGTAAGACAACATTCCATTCACTATGACAACATGTGAAAACAGTAACAGACAGTTATATATGTGTGACCTCATTGAGTGAGGAGGAAGTGATTGATCAGCTCTACAGTATCTTTTTTAATCAGTTTGACGGTTCACATTATCTCTGTAGTAACTGCCCTTTTCCATCTGGATTACATATGGCAGAAAATCACTAGCACCAGTCCAGGTTGTGTGGACGAAGGCTCATTACTTTTAATGCCGCTGAATTGCCTTCTGAATGGGTAATTGGAAGTGTAGGTGACCCCTAATGCTACTGTCAACATAGGCATAAGTGTTCCAAGGCAAGCATCCCCCTGCCCACTGCTCTTTATAGCTCATACTACCAAACCCTTGATTGAGAACCCATTGAAATCCCCAAGTTTACTGCTCTTAATTTAGGTGAGAACATCTATGTACCACAAAGTGTCGGACCTTGCTTTTATAATGCTCTGTGACCAAATAATAACCCTATTTCCAGAGTTGTGGACTCGAGACACGAATTTGATGACTTGAGACTTGACTTGATAGAAAATAAAATAACTTTGACTTGGAGACTCGAGACTCGACTTTGACTTGAGACTGATGACTTAAAATTATCTGGACAGGGTTTATGTTTTTTTTGTCACTCATTTTGTGGCACAGAATCTCTGTGGATTACGCTCCACACAGCCTGAGACAGTAGCCGCAGCATCGCTCTTGCAAAAAAAACATGCAACAGATTGGCTAGTGAAACGCACACTTGGCCCTCTGATTGGACCAGCAAACTGTCAATCAATACAGGTCGGGTGCGCTAGTGAACAGATTACTGATTTCCTGTACAGCTATTGGATCGGGTGCAGCGCAAACAGCACATTTTAGGGAGAGGATTGCCATGATAAATATGCAGCTCCAAATATAGTTTGGTAATCAAGCATATTGACTGTTTACTTTGCAAGCTCACCAGCAATGGGGCATCAAGCAACAATTAGACCTAGTATAGGCCTACTGGTCATTTGGTATGTCAAAATTGCTTGAAATTGATCAATTACTAATGAAGCTTGCATTTGTAATTTGTTAAAATGAATTATTACTATGGCGAGGACGCACCATAGGCTCGTCTCTCCACTTGAGCTCTCCATACTCCCCCCAGTGGAGAATGCTTTGTTCTCTTGCCTTCACAGGTTAAAATGCATATGTGCTAAACCTATATTCCATCTAATCCTATAATATTTGCTAGCGTTTCATCATTCCGTCCCGTACCGTTTATTGCAACACTTAGACATTTCTGTTTCATGTTTGATACGATCCATTTTCATTTACCTTACCATTCCTTACCCTCTGAGTGGGCGCAAAGTTCATTATGCACATGAATGTGCGCAAGACTCATGAGGTAGAAGTTCTGTTTATTTAATTCAATGTATGGCTTCCTTTGTTCATATTTCCCGGGTTATGTCCGAGTTCCGTTTGTCTGTGTCCTATGTCTCTGTCATTCTGGTTGTGCGTAATAGGAGCGAGCGTGCCTCAGTGCACATAGAAATAGGCTACGTGGCCTGCACGCCATGCTTTGGATGAATAAGATAAATGATTGTTCCATGTATGAATGGTGATTGAATTAGTAATAATTAAGTCTGATTAAAACGAATGTACTAATGTAACAATGGATGTGGAAATTGCCTTTTACATTGTAGAACCAGTTTATTGGTTGTAATTGCCAATTGGGTAATTGTATGGTCCTGGGAGTGGTCAAGTGCTTATATATACCTGTTTGAGCTCCTGTTAGTCTTGCCTGCTACCTGTGTCTGTTCAGATAGGACAGGTTATGCATCATACAGAAGCTATTTCTTTTGGGCTGTGTATATTTGGTGAATCTACTTGTATATTTGTATGATATGGTGCTTTCACCATTGGATCACCAAGACCTGTAAATAAATCTACACTGAGTACGTCAACCTGCCTTGCCTTCTGCTGATGTCATGCCCTTACGACTGCTACAAGGTCCCTATTTTATAATTACATAATCTAAATGTGTTGTAGACAAAAGTATAAAAAGTGCTGTCTGGTAACCTCAATAAATAGACAAAGATTTGCTGTCATTGCATGTATAGATTCATTTTTTACTTGACTTGAAAAAACGTGTCTCGACTTGACGTCGTCTTAGAATGCACGACTTGGACTTGACTCAAGACTAGACCCATTCTACAGTTGAAGTTGGAAGTTTACATACACTTAGGTTGGAGTCATTAAAACTCATTTTTCAACCACTCCACAAATGTCTTGTTAACAAACTATAGTTTTGGCAAGTCAGTTAGGACATCTACTTTGTGCATGACACAAGTAATTTTTCCAACAATTGTTTACAGACAGATTATTTCACTTATAATTCACTGTATCACAATTCCAGTGGGTCAGAAGTTTACATACACTAAGTTGACTGTGCCTTTAAATAGCTTGATGTCATGGCTTTAGAAGCTCTGATAGGCTAATTGACATCATTTGAGTCAATTGGAGGTGTACCTGTGGATGTATTTCAAGGCCTACCTTCAAACTCAGTGCCTCTTTGCTTGACATCATGGGAAAATCAAAAGAAATCAGCCAAGACGTCAGAAATTTTTTTGTTGACCTCCACAGGTCTGATTCATCCTTGGGAGCAATTTCTAAACGCCTGAAGGTACCATGTTCATCTGTACAAACAATAATATGCAAGTATAAACACCATGGGACCACGCAGCCGTCATACCGCTCAGGAAGGAGACGTGTTCTGTCTCCTAGAGATGAACGTACTTTGGTGCGAAAAGTACAAATCAATCCCAGAACAACAGCAAAGGACCTTGTGAAGATGCTGGAGGAAACAGGTACAAAAGTATCTATATCCACAGTAAAACGAGTCCTATATCGACATAACCGGAAAGGCCGCTCAGCAAGGAAGAAGCCACTGCTCCAAAACTGCCATAAAAAAGCCAGACTACGGTTTGCAACTGCACCTGGGGACAAAGATTGTACTTTTTGCAGAAATGTCCTCTGGTCTGATGAAACAAAAATAGAACTGTTTGGCCATAATGACCATTGTTATGTTTGGAGGAAAAAGGGGGTTGCTTGCAAGCCGAAGAACACCATCCCAACCGTGAAGCACGGGGGTGGCAGCATCATGCTGTGGGGGTGCTTTGCTGCAGGAGGGACTGGTGCACTTCACAAAATAGATGGCATCATGAGGAAGGAAAATTATGTGGATATATTGAAGCAACATCTCAAGACATCAGTCAGGAAGTTAAAGCTTGGTCGCAAATTGGTCTTCCAAATGGACAATGACCCCAAGCATGCTTCCAAAGTTGTGGCAAATGGCTTAAGGACAACAAAGTCAAGGTATTGGAGTGGCCATCACAAAGCCCTGACCTCAATCCTATAGAAAATTTGTGGGCAGAACTGAAAAAGTTTGTGCGAGCAAGGATGCCTACAAACCTGACTCAGTTACACCAGCTCTGTAAGGAGGAATGGGCCAAAATTCACCCAACTTATTGTGGGAAGCTTGTGGAAGGATACCCGAAACGTTTGACCCAAGTCAAACAATTTAAAGGTAATGCTACCAAATACTAATTGAGTGTATGTAAACTTCTGACCCACTGGGAATGTGATGAAAGAAATACAAGCTGAAATAAATAATTCTCTCTACTATTATTCTGACATTTCACATTCTTAAAATAAAGTGGTGATCCTAACTGACCTAAGACAGGGAATCTTTACTAGGATTAAATGTCAGGAATTGTGAAAAACTGAGTTTAAATGTATTTGGCTAAGGTGTATGTAAACTTCCAACTGTATTTAAGACTCGACTTGAGACTCGGACCTTGTGACTTGAGACTTGCTTGTGATTCGAATAATAGTGACTTGGTCCATTTCCAATTAAGAAGCCTCTGTGTGTTTGCTGATGTTTACAGCTTTTCCACAGCTCTGCAATCAGTAACTAATTATCCAGGGAGAGAGAGGAGAGGGGCTATGTGTAGCAGAACTAATACCCAGGCTGAGGCTCTGTACTCCCCTGGTAGTGTAGAGGGGGTGTATTACTGTAGAGAGACCAGTGGAGGCTGGAGTTTAAATTGGAAACCATGTGTTTAATGTCCTTCATACTGTTCTATCCATTCCATTCCAGCCATTACAATGAGCCATCCTCCCTCCATCACCAGAGAGAGAGCCAGTAAGATGAGCTGGCTGTGTTCTGAGGGTGAGGACAGGACATGATTTATGCCCCATAATGCCTTGGGAATGGCTCCACATCCACCATGCATGGGATATGAGTGGGTTTTAGTGTGGCGTCTGGCTGTAAGAGGATCCTCTCTCTGTCTGAACTCCCACTACATCACAGGGGTCAGAGATTGGACATAGAGACTGGGGGGGGGGGCTCTCTGACCTTCCTGTGAATACAGTTACACTCCCCTCTGGCCTCCACTCACACAGGAGGACATAGTCAGAGTAGGTAGAAGTTGTTCCTAACCACTGCTAATCTGATCCTAGAACTGTTGTTAGGGGCAAAAGCCATTGCTCTTCGTGGCCCTAGCCAGGTCTCCATGCTAGAAGTGTTACCAGGGCCATTATGATTAGCTGTGTGATATGGACCTGGATGGTACAGCGCCCAGTACAGCTGAACAGAACCTGTCTCACCAGTTCAATATCATTATCATATTTAAATATTGCCTGACAGCCGTGACAGTACAGATATTACATCTACATATAAACAGAAGACAAAGTCCTTTGTCTGGATGTAATAAAGAGCTTTTGCCTTTGTTTTCTGGTGTGAATTGATTGTCTGGGCCATTATCTTACCTTCTCTTCCCGTTGTCTCACTAGAATACAAAACAATGTAATTAAAAGATATCCAGATTTCATTTTTGTTCAAGGTATCTGCAGGCGTTTAAGCCTTTGGAGGATTGTTCCTTTGTCTTTGGAAAACTCGTCAGAACACGTTTTGGGATTTGATAGAAAAATAACATGCCTTGATGTTGAACTCATCGGAGAATAAGACCATTGGGCTCAGCAAGTGTGTTTCTATATAACCCTTTCAACATATCCTATTCGACTTCCCGAAGCACAATATACTCTGGATGTCAACAGAAAGCAGTGGTTTTACAAGCAGCTCACTCTCTCCCATGGCAGTGTATGGTTTCATGGTTTGATGCTCACAATGTGCCGTGCATTTCAATGAGTCTTCAGACCTGTTAATCATTTCACATGTCAAGCTGGAAATCTTAATTGTAACCCTGTAATACAGCAGTAGATCTCAAGCTTTCCCCACTGACCAGTGAACTCACTCTTTTGATGGAAGTACCATTAGTAAATGAGAATTAATTAGCTGGCTTAATTAGTAAATGTGCTGTGTGGAAAGTGGGTGGTTGTCTCAGTGAGAGGAGGCAGTAGTGAGTGGTTTTCAGCTCTGCTTTTCTCTGGGCATGTTCTGGTCCTCCAGATGTCCCTTTGACCTTTGGCCTGTGATTTATCTAAGTCCCAGCCAATCAGTATCTCTCTCCATCTCCCTTCCTCTCTACCTCCATCCCCCTCCCTCCATCCCTCCATCCTTGCAGCCTGTGTTTTGTTGGGAGCCTGCAGAGATGGGTGGGCCCTTCAACCATCCATCACCGTCTGACTGACGGTTCAATCAGATACCGAGATTCCAATTGCTCTGCTTTACACGCCACAATACAGGTAGTGTAGACAGGCTGGCAGACACACACACACACAGAATGGCGTGTGTGTAAGTGTGTGTTTGTGCGTCCGTGTGGGTCCTTACATCACTCTAACTGCCCCTCAGGGCTCATTACCTATGTGCCAATCCTCTCTTCAATCTCGTCTTGTCCGTCCTGAGTGTGAGCTGTGGAGAATGAAAGGGAATGAGTTTGGGCTGAATATCACCAGGAGTCAGCCAAACTATAATACTGCTGCTGCTGCAGCTATTGTGGGGGAGAGGGTTGGCAATCATAGAAGACATGGGCTCTTCACACTCAAACAAATAAAATGATCGCTTTTTTTTGTGGTTCACTCCTTAGTAATTCCTCTTTGAAGCTATGTGCATTGCCTCTGAAAAGGCCCTGTTCTGACGGGAGAGGTTGAGTGGTGAACACCCCTGAGGATAGCCATTCACTCTGCCTAGGTGGAGGAGTCAAAAGCGAGAGAAGGAAAAGTATTTAATCACATTGAGCTGGTTCCTTGTGGATCTAATGTTACTGTAGATGTCAATCTGAGTTTAATTGAGGTGTTTTGAGTGTTTAGGAATTAAAGTATTAAGCATAATTAAAGTGGGAATTGAGAGCTCTGACTAGGGCTCAGGTGAACGTCAGTCTAATCTATCATGATCAAACCAATAATAACAGACTTTAGTGTTGGTTCAGATTCCTTCATAGCCGTAGACATGGAATGTAGACAGACATTGCCAATGTCATGTAGTTGTATGTGATAGCTGATAGCATCAGAGCATGTTCTGTCTGCCACAGTGATGACAGATAGCTGACCGAAAGTGACAGTTTCCTCACATGGGAGCTCCTCGTGTTCTTATCAAAACTCATAATACTCTCACATTCACCAACACACACTCATATAGCCAACACCAACGCACACATATACATTGAGAGCACAGGAGGTTGGTGGCACCTTAATTGGGGAGGACGGGCTCGTGGTAAAGGCTGGAGCGGAATTAGTGGAATGGTATCAATTACATCAAACACATGGTTTCCAGGTGGTTGATGCCATGTCATTTGCTCCGTTCTGGATTATGAACCATCCTCCCCTCAGCAGCCTCCACTGGTTCAGAGATACAGGGGACATTGTTTTTATAGAGATAGGGTTTTGTTTTAATAAAGAGGAAACAATATATTTAGACTACAGCAGTCCCACTACTGCTCTCTCTTTCTCTGACATTATTGCACAAACGTACGTGCACACAAACACACACAAGCACACACTCAGGGGAAGGTTTGCTGCAGAGCTACAGATTGGCTGTGTCTTGGCTGACAGCGTGAGGGGCTGCAAACGCATCTTTTCCCACCCGGTCAGTCTCCATGGAAACACTATCTCACACACATACACATATACATTAAACATATACCAAGAGAGCTACTTGTACCGTTTACAGAAACGGATGACATTTGTGTGAGAATATATCATCCATATTAGACTTTCATGGAACAACGGAAACTAGTAAAACAAATCATTTGGCCTCATTTATACTGTACAGTGTGTGTCATCTTCAGACTCAACTATGTATTAGTGCAAAAAACACCATCATTATCATTATAATTTTGTATAGCCAAGCCATGGAACTGGTTTGAGCTTCAGAGCAATGTTTCACTAAGGCTGTGTTTACACAGGTAGCCCAATTCAGATTTTTTCGTTTTGCCACTAATTGGTATTTTAACAAAGTCAGATATTTTGCCAGTTATTTGGGCAAAACATCAGAATTGGGCTGCCTGTGTAAACACAGCCTTACTTTATTAAGGAAGTACTGATATGTCATTCACATGAACAATAGAAATTAGGTTAAGGGGAGCCCCTGGTGGTCAGTGGTGGAACAACATGATCATATATGATGTAGCTTTGCCAGTGGTAAGCACATGCTATGCATGCTTCAGCGATGCTTAGAATATGTTTCTAATGCTCACTAACAGTGATGTAAACAAATTTGTGCACAAAATTTGAGAGAAATAAGCTTTTTGTGCGTATGGAACATTTTGGGATCTTTTATTTCAGCTCATGAAACATGGAACCAACACTTTACATGTTGCATTTTATAATTTAGTTCAGTGTATGATGGTGGAAGGGCTGTAAGGACTCAATGTTACAATAGCTTTACAGTAAGCTAAATGCTATCCTTTGACTGGAGGTGTGGTCTAGACTAGACAAGCGTATTCCTCCCCTCTCCATCGACATGTTGTGATTCCAGCGGCTCTTGTCTGTCTGGAGGAGCCGTGTCCACTCAGTAAAATTAAAACCAGGGCTGGAGTGAGATTAGCCATTGAGATGAGGAGTGGCGGGGGGCAGGCAATCACAACTAAGAGTATGCTAAATGAACTGCTTCCATCAGAGGCTCAACGTTTGATGTGTAGCTCCACTCCTCTTGAAGCCCTAAAGCGGTCTTCAGCATTCTGGCAGTGACAGACTCTGGTAATGTGTTTGATGTTGAAGGGTGACCTCAGTTTACTGCTGGGGGTAGCAAGCCAAGGCAACTGGAAATGGGGCTCTTTCCAAAGGATGGTGTGACATCAACTACAGGAATGAGCTGTGGAGAGAAACGGTTTCCCCCATCTCTCCTGTGTCAGTTTCTCTGACCTCTAACCGCTGACCACAACCAGGAAGTTCTGAGGTTTCAACTTCTACTCCTGGTCCCCTCCCACGCTCCCCTCTGATCTCACATCAGACTGTGTAAATAGGAAGATTGAGTAGCTTGTTTCTGATTGGTCTAAAAGCAACTCTCTGACCTCTAACGTTAGTCAGGGTCGTGTCACGATTTGGATGGATCACCTCCGATCCCCCATCAGACCGAGCAGCAAAGCCTTGAGAAGTGCCAACTTCCATTCTCTAGTTAGTGACCTTGCCACTTTTCAAGGCCTGGCTCAATGATTAACCTGGACTAGTTTGTGCATGTTGTGTTTTCCCTCCCGTCTGGCATTGTGTACACAGTGTGGCAGGATTGATTTCTGTCTCGCTCTGCCTTCGTCTGTGAAGGTCCTTGAGAGTGATGTGTTGTACAGAGTGGTGGTGTGTGTGTTTAAACACTGAGGCATGGCTGTCTCCTCTCATTAACACGTCTCACTGCAGCACAGCACATACAAGCTGGGAAAGACCAGAAGGAATCATGAAGAATAAGTCACAGCAGCTCTGTGTTTCACTGATATGCCTGATGTTAAGAACACATGCTTCTCTGAACTCAACGCCACTTTAATTGAATTGCTTATAATTGATTAGTACAGAAAATATAAGATGGACTTCAATGGTCAGTGTGTTAAAGCTAGAATCCTTAGTTGCTACATCCATTTTGGACTTATAAAGTAATGATATTCCCATTGATTCTTGAAGAATATAACTTGTAAATGTCTCATGAGCTTAGTTCAACTGTCGTACCCCTTCAGACTCCAAAATATCAGCTTGTTTTTACTCTGTTTGTAAACAATATAAATGTAAACAAACAATGAATAGACTCAATAAATTATTAAAACTATAATGTTGATGTCATGGATGGTCTGTCCTTGCATCCATAGCTCTGTCTATGAATTTGAGTGGTTACAATGTTCCAAGGCTGATATTTGACATGTCTCTTCACAAAAGCCTCTATTGAGATGCTGTTGTATTGTGATACTCATATCTGGCTGTGGATCTCTCCTTCATTTACAGTCCAGTTTGAAGGGGCGGAGAAGTCCAGAATGTCGCCCACCAAGGAGGGTAAAGGAGGGCGTCCGCCCCGCGTCCACTCCAGTTGTTGTCTGGTCAACACCAAGATGAGCTCTCTGGACCACTGCAGTGCTACTCTGGGGGAACGCATTGACCCCTCCATGCCCCTGGAGAGCCAGTTGTAAGTCATCCTCCCCTACTGTCTTTCTATCCACAGAATTATAATGACTAGTAATTCTATTCCTGTGATCCTCTCTAGGGATTTGGTACTTTTGTGTTGGTGCTTCTGAGATAGAGCTGTGTGGAGATGTTTGATTGTCTTTTGATGTTAGATAACAGACACTTTCTCCATTTGAAACTCTGTTTTACCCTCCCTCTTCTCTCCACCCTGCAGCTGGTACCATGGATCGATCAGCAGGACGGATGCAGAGTCTCTGCTGAGGCTGTGTAAGGAGGCCAGCTACCTGGTGAGGAACAGTGAGACCAGCAAGAACGACTTCTCCCTCTCACTCAAGTAAGACCCTTCCTATACATACTGTCCACTAAACACAAGTAACAGTGTACAGTTTATGACACACCACCCTCTCACTCACTAGAGAACATACAGCACCCAGTACCTACAGTGCCTTCAGAAAGTATTCATACCTCTTGACTTATTCCACATTTTGTTGTTACAGCCTGAATTCAACATTTATTAAATATATTTAATCCACGTTGATTTAATCCACATAATACCCCATAATAACAAAGTGAAAACATGTTTTAATCTTTTTGCAAATGTATTGAAAATTTAATACTGAAAAATCTCATTTACGTAAGTATTCACAACCCTTTGCTATGACACTCCAAATTGAGCTCAGGTGCATCCAATTTCTTTTGATCATCCTTGAGCTGTCGCTACAACTTGATTGGTCCACCTGTGGCCAATTCAATTGTTTGGACACATTTGTCTATATAAGGTCCCACAGTTGACAGTGCATGTCAGAGCAGAAACTATACCATCAAGTCGAAGAAACTGTCCATAGATCTCCGAGATAGAATTGTGATGTGGCAAACAGTATTTCTGTGAAAGGGTATAAAACAATTTCTAGAGTGTTGAAAGTTTCCAAGACCACAGTGGTCCATCATCGGGAAATTGAAAAAATATAGAACTACACAGACTCTGCCTAGAGCTGGCTGTCCGACCAAACTGAGCAACCGGGCAACAAGGACCTTGGTCAGGGAGGTGATCAAGAACCCAATGACCACTCTGACAGAACTACAGAGTTCCTTGGCTGAGATGGGAGAACCTGCCAGAAGCACAAGTCTCTACAGTACTTCACCAATCTGGGTTTTATGGTAGAGTGGCCATATGCTACTCATGAGAAAAAGGCACATGACAGCACACCTAAAGTTTGCAAAAAGGGACATGAAAGACTAAGATCAAAAGGCAAAAGATTCTGTGGCCTGAATGCAAAGCGCTATGTCTGGAGAAAACCAGGCACATCACCTGTCTAACGCCATCCCTACTGTGAAGCATGGTGGTGGCAGCATCATGCTATGTGGATGCGATTCAGCGGCAGGGACTGGGAGACTGGTAATGATAGAGGGAACAATGAATGGAGCCAAATACAGGAAAATCCTTGATGAGAACCTGCTTCAGAGTGCAAATGACCTTAGACTGGGGCGAAGATTTACGTTCCAACAGTACAATGACCGCAAGCATACAGCCAAAGCAACGGTGGAATGGCTTCAGAACAAGAATGTGAAAGTCCTTGAGTGGCCCAGCCAAAGCCGAGACTTGAATCCCATTGAAAATCTGTGGAAAGATGGAAGGTGCTTCCACAAAGTATTGACTTTATGTAAATTAGATATTTCATTTTCTATAAATTTGCAAACATTTCTAAAAACATGTTTTGACTTTGTCATTATGGGGTATTGTGTGTAGATGGGTGAGAAATAAAATCAACTTAATCCATTTTGAATTCAGGCTGTAACACGACAAAATGTGGAATAAGTCAAGGGGTATGAATACTTTCTGAAGGCACTATTTACAGTATGACACACACACACTTCACTGAGGGTGTTCACAGGTTATCATAGAGTATAGTTCTATAGATCGAGTACCAGTTCAACACACAGTACAGCACCATTATTCTGCCTCCAGGAGTCTTCCTCACCTCCTACCTACTTGCTGACTCAGTTTGTTCAGTATGGTAATGCACATCACCTTTAAGACCCCTGTCCTTCCTACATGATGCCCTCCCACCTCCACCAGGTAACCTCTCTGGCCCTGTTGGCGCTCTGATTCGCTGACTTGCCCAGAACTGAGTTCAAATTGCCCCACTGGCTGACCTCTGCTCCCTGACTGTGACCTGTCTCCGGGCCAGCAGTGGGTCCAGGGGACAGGCCCTGATTGTTTGGTCTGACATTTGGCTGGAGGGTAGCTTAAAGGGTCTCGCTGCACAGCGGGCACTCACCTCCACAGGGCAGTCACATCCCATCAACTCAGAGGCTCTGAGGGCTCACACTACCGCAGGGAGCCAGCCAACTGATGAGTGTCAGCGGGCTGCCATTTCACCAGCACACAGCAATACCTGGCTGAGAAAACCATTTCACCACAGGGGCAGAGGAAGTGCCTCTGATATGAGCTGCAGAGAAGATAACTGCTTGAGTTATGGCCATGGAAGACTGTTCTACAGTATTATTGTCACCTTTCTTCAGATAGAAACTGCCATTTATGCTCTTTTGTTATAGGCTTCTTTTTTTATATATATATATAATTTTCTGCACATTATTCACAATAAAGCACATATCTGTCAAAGTCAGTGATAGATTAGATACATTGCAGCAGGGGGAAAAACAGTTGCTGGGGCCGAGGACGTTCCTCGTCAGTCTGCTTTAGGCTCATCTCTGCTGGCAGGAGGAGATTATGCTGGCCAGAGCTGCTCCACTGCTCCTCACACTGACTGCTGATTTCATTACCAGAGCTCTGGAACTCTGCTCTGGCCTGCCTGGGGACACACAGGGAATTAGACTGGTGGGCTTGATTGGACAGACAGTGCTGGGCCATTGACTGGACTGTCTGGTGCAGTAGGCAGGTAGGCCTTATTGGACAGACATAGCTGGGGCTGGGGTTTGTTTGGGGAGACTGGTGGCGACCGGCGGGGTGCCCACTATGACACGTCCCATGCTGTGTCTGAGGGGGTGGAGGAGAGGAGTGTTATTGATCCCCAGTAGGAGCTGTCCTTCTCAGTCAGAGCCCACACACTGTGACCTTTTAGCCAGCAGGACTGAACCTCTGACCCAGTCAGTCCGGCTGCCTCCATGGCCAGTCACAGTGGTAGAAAGTCATATTGACTCTGAGTTCAAAGTTCAAACACATAGACTTCTGAGTGCGTCTAGGACCACCAATGTCCATCCCAGAATAATGGGACTAATTGTGTCAGTTCCAGAAAGGAGTGATGGAACTCATTGTTCCGTGTCTGTGTGCTTGTGAGACCAATTGGTTTGCGAACCATAAATCATAGTTGTGTAAAAGGCTGTTTGCAACACTCTCTTTGTTGGACCTCCTGCACAGATCAGTGGAGATGTCATCCACCCAGGGCAAAGGGCAAAGGCAGGAAGGCAGATATTTCTAAACAGCTCTCTGGTGTGTGTGGTGGAGCATGTGCCTGTGTCCTGCCAGCTTGACTGTGTTTGTTGTGCAGTACTGGTAGGAAGCAGAGGAGGCTGTAGGGTCATTAAGATCAACCCAGTAAACAATCAGCAGGTTGATTCATGTAGCCGGTAGTGGGGAGGGGGTGACACAGAGTTCAGTCTGCTCATGTTGGAGCCTCCTCCTTCTCCTGCTTCCTAGAAGCCTCTGTGGCAGGGGCTGGAGACCCTGTGTTTAGATACTCCATGTCTGGAGCTGCTGAAATATTAATGAGGCCCGTTCGGCGGCACGTTTGTGCTTTGCATCATTGATGAAGGCCCAGACTTTCACTAGCCATGAGTCTCGAGAGACTTTTGACAGGGAGAGAGGGTACCTAGTCTCTGTCTACGTTTGTCTCTGTCTCTCTCTCTATCTTCCTCTCCCTTTCTCTCCCACTCTCTCTCCTCCTCTCTCTGAAGATGAGTGCTCTTTTAGGTGCATAAAACACATTTAACCTTTTGCGAGTCTCTGAGTGGTGTAGCTCTGCCTCTTCACCCCAGGGAGGGGCTTTACGCAGCTGGGTTTACGGGCTGACTGAGGTAGAAAATAAACCGTTGATAAAAGAGGAAAACAAAGATTTATGCAACAAAATGTGTTGATGCTATAACACATGGGAAACTAGAAAGCCTTGGAACTGTAGAAAGAATAACAAAAGCTCTGCGTTGGCAACTGAACTCATGTCAGGAGAGGCAAAAGTGTCTCAGAAAAGTGTCCTCCTCTTTTTGTCTTTCTTGTGAGAGACACAGGGCTCTCCCAGTGAGGGCTCTCCCAGTGAGGGCTCTTCCAGTTAGGGCTCTCCCAGTGAGGGCTGTCCCAGTGAGGGCTCTCCTAGTGAGGGCTCTCCCAGTTTGTGGTGGAGTGCGCGGTTCAGTGTGCATGCAGTTCAGTGCACAGTTCAATGCGTTTTATTAATGCATGTTTTGTTCTTGGATATCACCACAACTGGAATGGTTCCCAAACGAAACACAACAACAACACAGATTTATGTTTTGTACAATATAGTTGACCTATTATGAGAACCACCAACCACATTCTTGTTTTTTAAATCACTCTAAACCATGAGGAACAGGTGTGATCATGTCCTGATCGTGTTAGTAATCCTTCCAGTCAGACACGCTCTGTTTGTGACTGCCACAGTACGTATTAAACCAGAAGAATAGCTATTCAGGACATTTCCTGTTCCACAATGCTTCATAAAGTCATTGCTTTCTTTCTGGATCATTATCTTCTGTTGGGTAAATTTTGCTTCTCTGATGCCACAGATTTATTGCATTGAAGCATAATTCATAGTTCAGTCTAATATATGAGAGGTAGAGATAAACGATGATTGCTGTCAGCCTATTTCTCTGCTGTGAGGATGAGGGTTCAAGTGAAAGTCATAGACCCCAGTGAACAGGACACCAGACCTCCAGAGTGAAATGAATCCAGATTAGACAATAAAAGCGCACAACTAAATAGGATACGATAACAAACACAAAAGGCCCAGTCTTGTCAAAAATAGCCCTACATTTCTGTTATCAGACAGCAGTGAGTAGTGGTCTGTTGCTCCTCTAAGTCTCCACGGAGCTGAAACGCGATAAGCATAGCTAAACGCTGACGGGGAAGGAAATCTTCGGGGGATTTTAAAATGTTCCCATTGATGTGTTTAGCTTTTTAAGTGGTGTGCCCATGTAACCCAAGGCCTGTCTCCTCAAACTGTTGATGAATCGATCACACTTTGCCTTCAGAGTGGCCCTTCCTCTCCTGGCCCAGCTTAAGAAGCAGCAACACAGTGACTACATCCCAAATTGGCACCCTAATTCCCTATATAGCGCACTACTTTTGGCCTAAGCCCTATGGGCCCTGGTCAAAAGTAGTGCAGTAAATAGGGAACAGGGTGTAATTTGGGATGTAGGCAGTGAACAGGCTCTGTGACTAGTGATATCTGTCCTCCTATACTCCAACCAATACACTTTGATTTGATTTGATTAACATCCTGGTAATGACAGAGATGTATTCAAATGGAGGAGCTGGCTGGGTGATGAGGCGCAGTAATGGAGGAGGCTGAAGCTAGCTGTATTTACTTCACTTTTATAGCAGCAGAGAAACCCTGCAGTCCTCTCCCTCAGCTCTCTTATAAAACGATCATCCACCTCTCCTCACACTAGATGCTCTCAATCTCCCTCGTTTCTTTGACTGTCTCTGTCTCCCCCTCTCCGACTCCTCTCTCCTTCTATCTTCCCATCTCTAACCATACTTTTAATGCAGCAACTACATATGTCAAGGCTGTGACTTGCCAGTCTTACAGCAGCAATGTGTTGAATAGAAGATATGAGAGAATTCATGTTGACTGTCCTTCATCTGCATTGGTCCTCACTAGTTTCACCATGTCACACTAGGGTTTTATCTCTTGGTTCATGAACTGATGAAAGATTTGACTTACAATAAGTATATGCCTCTGATGTTTTGAGAAATGTCATTTTTAATGGTTATTGTCCCTTAATTGAACCTGTTACATTTCCCCTTGATCCTAATGTTGGTGTTCTCTGCATGGCTTTGTTTCTGCTGGTGTCTTAGTGAGATAATATGGCTTCAGGCTTTTCCAATGCAATTATAAGATAAGGGAAGTAAGGACATCTCATTTAAGATGCCCAGCAATTTGTGCTTTCTGCTGATAATGGACACACATATACACACACACACACACACACACACACACAGAATGGCTTAGAAAACATATTTCTGTCTTTGAATTCCACTCCCTTCTTATGGGAACAGGAAGGCAGTACAGTCAATCACTGGTTGTTATTCCACTGTTTTATTTCTGTTTACAGGAGAGGGGACACCTGCTCTGCTAAATATTGCATATATAATTTTCCTAACTATGTAAGTCCTCCGGGTGAGCTGATCTGCAGTATCTTGGGCATTGCACAATGCAAACAGAAGAAAAAACATTATCTGGGACCATGAGTCAGTGTGTGCTCAGTGCTTGACACTAACCTGATGCTGGGTGTTTTGGCTGCTTGTCGCAAAAAAGGTTTCTGATAAATGGTCTCCTGAGGACTTTTCCTCTATCCCCTCTCCCCTCTCCCCTCTCCCCCTCTACCTCACCTCTCTCTCTCTCTCTCTCTCTCTCTCTCTCTCTCTCTCTCTCTCTCTCTCTCTCTCTCTCTCTCTCTCTCTCTCTCTCTCTCTCTCTCTCTCTCTCTCTCTCTCTCTCTCTCTCTCTCTCTCTCTCTCTCTCTCTCTCTCTCTTCTCCCCTCTCCTCTTCTCTTCTCTTTGTCATCTCTGTCCTCTTCCTCTCTCTCTCGAGCTCTCCTCTCTCTCTCTGACCTCTCTCCTCTCCCTCTCCTATGTGAGCAAAGGCCTGTGTCACTGCCCTCCTGCCTGCAGCTTCTGTCCAGTGCAGCATAATGGGTTTTATACAGCCACATTTCTCATTAAGACAAGGCTCCGGAGCAGGAGATTACTTAAGAGCTGTAAAGCACACAGATCCAAGGCTCCGGCTCAGGCCTAGAAATACTGTAGGGAGCACAGCCCAGGGAGCATTTCATTTGCTCTGCATTTATTAACTGGTGTAGCCTAAGTGATTCTTCCTGGCAGCTCATTAGACTAGTAGCATTCTCGATTTACCCTACTTAGGAGCATGCAGTATGTGACCTGGGTTCTAAACCAGCCCTACTGTACTGCATCACCTGGGAATGATCTGTCACACTGTACCGCTGAGAGATAAAGCACTCATAATATTTAGAGCTGAAATATTGTTTTCTCTCTCCATCTAGGAGCAGCCAGGGCTTCATGCACATGAAGCTGTCGAGGACGAAGGAGAACAAGTACATCCTGGGTCAAAACAGCTGTCCCTTCGTCAGTGTCCCCGAGATCATCCACTTCTACTCCAGCCGCAAGCTGCCCATCAAGGGGGCCGAGCACATGTCCCTGCTCTACCCCGTGGCCATCAGAACACTATAGTGACACTTCCATCCCCAAAGGTCACTCAGGGGTCAGATGCCCTCTCCTGCCACCTCCCCTGGGAAACCCTGTCGCTCTGCCTATCTGCTTCTGTCTGATTGGTCTGAAGGACAGAGTTCAAGTTGGCGGAGGAGGCAGGGATGATGATGATGATGATGATGATGATGATGATGATAACACAGCTCACCTGTCATCACCCACCTGATCCCAGTCCTGCTTTTAACTTTTTGTTTGTATTTGCTATAACATTATCATCGCATCATTGACTGACACTTTATCTGCTGACAAGCATTGTTTCACTGATCCCACAGCTGCTTCCTCAACAGTACCACTCTGTACCCATCTCCTCCACACAAGACCTGTTCATATTGGTATTGGATTTGGCTCCAAGTTCTGCTGGAAGTGTCATGTTTGTTTAGTGAGGGGAACCTAAAGATTGTAATGGCCTTATAAAGGAAGCGGGGAAGGCAAATTAATGTATTGGAGTTGGGTTATATTGTATGGGCACTCTACAGTGGCTGGCAAACTCAATAAACCTGCCCTGTGTGAATACTTTCCCCATCAGTGCAACAACAGTTTAGTGTTTAAGTGCTGTACGGTCTACAGACTGATGTCTCTGTCTATTCCCGGGACTGTAATTTCTGATATCCATCACCACGGGTGTCCCATTGGTAGGACAGCGTAAGTACAGCTCTGGTTTGACAGTCAGCAGACTGATAGATGGATCACTATGTTATAAAGCAGTAGCACCATTGGCTAAATGAGCCAGAGTTGGGCTCCTAGTCTAAAAATGGGCCAAATTACCTTCCCCATCGTAGAATATCTTTGGATGGGGAGAATAGAATATGCCTGCATTGTCTACCTCAGAAAATCAATTTCATTAGTCTATCTGCAGATCAATAGGTACAATGAGATTGCAGATATTGATCCAATCCCCACCATGCGACTCCGATTCCCAACAAATTGCATCTATGGTTTAAGAATATGTTTTTGCATAAACCAGTCAATCAGATAATGTTTTTGGTTCTTTTTAAAAAACTACATTTTACAGATCAGCATTTGTATGTATAGTCACTATGAAATTGTGTGATGTCAGTAACAAATGTTTGGTTAATGCCTTATAATGCATGGGTTAAATCAGTCGGATTAGATCCGCTGATTTCTAGAGTTCTGCTTCTTTCAACGATTGTTCTGTGACTGTAATTTATTCTGGGGTAATTCTTCTTATTACAGATGTTACTCCTCTCTGTGAAGGCCTGCCTCGTGGCATCCGGCCCTCACTATTCTGTGCCATGTGATCGTGTTTGGGCAGAGTTTGAATACCCCAGGCCTGGCCTCATATACTGTGGTGCTTTGTGTTTTAGTCAGTTCTGCTTCCATGTGTCCAACTGCCTCTGTGGCCTGACTCTGACTCTGAGACACTGATGATGAGTAATGGTGTCTCGTGACCAATGGGATTGTCAACCCTCACATAAAGACTGTCTGTAGAATCCCCATGGACCAATCGGAGGACTCAATTTTCCTGGATGAACTCTGACCTCCAGTCTGTCATAACCCCTCTGTTGGAATTATTTAATACACACATCTCAAAATTGGTTTCTTATTCACTTTACTCTTGATTTACTTTATTGTCTCTGTGTGTTCTATCCTCTCTACCCCACACGACCCTGTCTTATTCTGGTACAGACCTTGAATTTAGAGACATTGCTTGAAGCCTCTCTTTGTTCTTGGAGTTTGACTTCTCCCCTGAACCCTGAACCAGAGGGACTGACGTGTCCTTTCAAATCTAAATGTTAATAAGGAGAGTGCTGAAGCATGCTATGCAATCCCATAGCCAGTAGGAGGCATCATTGCAGATGTGGAAATCTAAGGCTGTTTTCCAATTGGCATTTCCAAAGAATTAAGAGAATTATACAAGTGTTTTGCTGGAGGTGAATTGATTTTGTTGGTAAGATAAGGGAACAAGTAAAGTAGGGTTGCATACAGCAGCAGTGGTTCCCAACTTTTTCGGTTACTGTCCCACCAACTGAATCTTGCTCTGCCCGGAGTACCCCTGAAGTACCCCCTCATGTGCATTTTACCAGTAGGCCTATGGTCTCATGAGTCTTCTCAAGTATCCCCTGTGGATAGGCCAAGTCCTAGTACCCCTGGTTGGGAACCACTGGCATACAGTATATGACTCTTCATGACAGGTTTAGGAGCTTGTCTGTCAATGTCATGATTAGACTATCCCACACCTTCATGAGGTAACTGTGATGTTGCCGGAGAGGGCCATTGTAATGGAGGGAAATTGTGCTCACATTTTTATTAATTAAATACATGATATACACTACCGGTCAAAGGTTTTAGAACACCTACTCATTCAAGGGTTTTTCTTTATTTTTACTATTTTCTACTTTGTAGAATAATAGTGAAGACATCAAACTATGAAATAACACATGTGGAATCATGTAGTAACCAAAAAAGTGTTAAACAAATCAAAATATATGTTATATTTGAGATTCTTCAAATAGCCACTCTTTGCCTTGATGACAGCTTTGCACACTCTCGGCATTCTCTCAACTAGCTTCACCTGGAATGCTTTTCCAACAGTCTTGAAGGAGTTCCCACATATGCAGTTTCCTTCACTCTGCGGTCTGACTCATCCCAAACCATCTCAATTTGGTTGAGGACGAGGGATTGTGGAGGCCAGGTCATCTGATGCAGCACTCCATCACTCTCCTTCTTGGTAAAATAGCCCTTACACAGCCTGGAGGTGTGTTGGGTCATTGTCCTGTTGAAAAACAAATGATAGTCCCACTAAGCCCAAACAAGATGGGATGGCGTATCGTGGTAACCATGCTGGTTAAGTGTGCCTTGAATTCTAAATAAATCACAGACAGTGTCACCAGCAAAGCACCCCCACACCATAACACCTCCTCCTCCATGCTTTACGGTGGGAAATACACATGCAGAGATCATCCGTTCACCCACACCGTGTCTCACAAAGACACGGCAGTTGGAACCAAAAATCGTCATTTGGACTCCAGACCAAAGGACACATTTCCACCGGTCAAATGTCTATTGCTCGTGTTTCTTGGCCCAAGCAAGTCTCTTCTTCTTATTGGTGTCCTTTAGTAGTGGTTTCTTTGCAGCAATTTGACCATGAAGGCCTGATTCACACAATCTCCTCTGAACAGTTGATGTTGAGATGTGTCTGTGACTTGAACTCTGTGAAGCATTTATTTGGGCTGCAATTTCTAATGAACTTATCCTCTGCAGCAGAGGTAACTCTGAGTCTTCCATTCCTGTGGCGGTCCTCATGAGAGCCAGTTTCATCATAGTGCCTGATGGTTTTTGCGACTGCACTTGAAGAAACGTTCAAAGTTCTTGACATTTTCCGTATTGACTGGCCTTCATGTCTTAAAGTAATGATGGACTGTCGTTTTCTCTTTCCTTATTTGAGCTGTTCTTGCCATAATATGGACTTGGTCTTTTACCAAATAGGGCTATCTTCTGTGTACCCCCCTACCTTGTCACAACACAACTGATTGGCTCAAACGCATTAAGAAGGAAATAAATTCCACAAATTAACTTTCAAGAAGGTACACCTGATAATTGAAATGCATTCCAGGTGACTACCTCATGAAGCTGGTTGAGAGAATGCCAAGAGTGTGTAAAGCTGTCATCAAAGCAAAGTGTTGCTATTTGAAGAATCTCAAATATAAAATGTATTTTGATTTGTTTAACACTTTTTTGGTTACTACATGATTCCATATGTTATTTCATAGTGTTTATGTCTTCACTATTATTCTACAATGTAGAAAATAGTAAAAATAAAGAAAAACCCTTGAATGAGTAGGTGTTTTAAGACTTTTGACCGGTAGTGTGCATTCGGAAAGTATTCTGACCCCTTCCCTTTTTCCACATTTTGTTACATTACAGCCTAATTGTAAAATGTATTAAATACAAAAAATTCCTCATCAGTCTACACACAATACCCCATAATGACAAAGCGAAAAAAGGTTTTTAGACATTTTTGCAAATGTATAAAGAATACAAAACAGAAACCTTATTTACATAAGTATTCAGACCCTTTGCTATGACTCGAAATTGAGCTCAGGTGTCCATTAATCATCCTTGAGATGTTTCTACAACTACATTGGAGTCCACCTGTGGTAAATTCAATTGATTGGACATTATATTATTTGGAAAGGCACACACCTGTCTATATAAGGTCATGCTGTGGGGATGTTTTTCAGCGGCAGGGACTGGGAGACTAGTCAGGATCGAGGGAAAGATGAACGGAGCAAAGTACAGAGAGATCCTTGATGAAAACCTGCTCCAGAGCGCTCAGGACCTCAGACTGGGGCAAAGGTTCACCTTCAAACAGGACAACCCTAAGCACACAGCCAAGACAACGCAGGAGTGGCTTCAGGACAAGTCTCTGAATGTCCTTGAGTGCCCAGCCAGAGCCCAGACTTGAACCCGATCCAACATCTCTGGAGAGACCTGAAAATAGCTGTTCAGCGACGCTCCCCATCCAATCTGACAGAGCTTGAGAGGATCTGCAGAGAAGAATGGGAGAAACTCCCCAAATACAGGTGTGCCAAGCTTGTAGCATCACACCCAAGAAGACTCAAGGCTGTAATCGCTGCCAAAGGTTCTTCAACAAAGTAATGAGTAAAGGCTCTGAATACTTATGTAAATGTGATATTTCCGTTTTTTATTTTTGCTAAAGTTTCTAAAAACCTGTTTTCGCTTCGTCATTATTGGGTATTGTGTGTAGATTGATGAGGAAAATAAAATGTTTAATCAATTTTAGAATAAGGCTATAACGTAACAAAATGTGGAAAAAGTCAAGTGGTCTGAATAGTTTTTGAATGCACTGTATGTCTTCAGAATGTTCCTGTGTGGTAGAGATGAAACATAAAGAAGAGGAGGATCTTTATTCAGTGCTGCTGACAGACGCATGTTACTGTAGGCAAGGTCCCACGTACGATGTCCACACTGCCCAGAGGAAGTCCTCTCGCCTGGCTAGAGGAAGGGGGGGAACTCTGGAAAGCAGAGAAGGGGCTTTGTCTCAGTCAGCAGACTCACTCTTCACTTTGTTATGTCTCTGTGGGAACCTAAAATGGCCCTTCTCACCCTCAGAGAAGTGTCGTGCGTGTATGTGTTGCCATCAGCCATTGACTTACTCAGTGTCTCTCTAGCCACTCTGAGGTCAAGTGGTTTTAGTGCTTTTGTGTACATTTTCTTCCCATGTACGTATGCACTACTATAACATATCTGTACAGTCCCTCATCGCCAAATGTATATACTGAATGTATTGTATGGGGACATAGAGGCATCAAGTTTCAAACTAAATAAAGTAGAGTTTATGAGTCCAAACCCTCTGTCTTTTGGCTCTTTCTTGATGCTGTAACAAACATGTTACAAAAAAATAATAATCCAAAGGATGTTTGGTAAATAACTCAATACTGTTGTGATTACCAGTTACCATGGTAAGGGTCTATTGAATGGTAAGTGCCATAGAGCTACTCTCTGTTGTTTGAGTCAAGGACGGGGTATTGCAGGAATAGTGAAAGAGGATAAAATGGTAAAAGTGGATAAGGCACTGACGTCAACCTAGTAATTAATGGTCATCCGCTCCACCACACAATCCCAACCCAGTTCTCACTGCACACCGGCCGGCCGTGATTTTATAGTGATTTAATTAACTAACCAAAGATCTGTACAGAGGAAATGTGTTAATTGCTATGTAAGCCAAACATGGTCTGAGTCGGTCTCTAGTGTCTTCGAGAGCAAACTTAATTAATTAATTAATAAACAACTACAGGAGAGCTCTGAGAGACAGAGAACAGCGGTTGAGATTACAGAGAACACACCCTGGGCTTTGATGTTGATGGTGCTAGAGAATCCTTCATTTAAACACAAGCACACAGCTTGGCTTTAACAAGCAGACCAGACAGACAAGGGATCCTGACCACGTGATTTTGATGCTCTACTGTTGGAGAACACAGGCCCATATATGTCTGTTTGAACGCTCAGTGTTTCTGCTCCTGAAAAGGACGCAGTGTCAGTCAGCATGCTCCTCTCCCCAGCTCTCCTCCTATTGCCTTCTGTTAGTAGGTGGGGCTAGATCAATGTGTAAACATTCTTTCAGAGCCTCACAATGGAGCCTAGCTGGCCTATAAAGTCAGCAGTGTTTTCTATTAGATACAGCTTGTATGAGGAGACAGAGGACAGACAGATGGAAGTTACCACGGACAACCAAACGCAATAAGGATAAGGCAGGGAAAGTGTGATCCACCTCCACCTCTTTTGTGAAAGTGTAGAGAAATATTCTCCACCCAAAGTTGACATAAAAACTGCAATGAACCAGTTAGTTGATACTTGAACAGGAGTGTGCTCATATACTCTCCTGAGAATCCATCTATCTATTATTATTATTATTATTATTTAGGGTATTGCTGTTTTGTTTAGATTAAGGTATAGATCTTATTCAGAGTTCTATACGATAGAGTGAATCTTATTCAGCCACGCCAGACTCTGTAGTCAGTTATCCTTATCGTTGGGCTCCCGAGTGGCGCAGCGGTCTAAGGCACTGCATCTCAGTGCTTGAGGCGTCACTACAGACCCTCTGGTTCGATTCCAGGCTGTATCACAACCGGCCGCGATTGGGAGTCCCATAGGGCGGCGCACAATTGGCCCAGCGTCGTCCGGGTTTGGCCGGTGTAGGCCGTCAATGTAAATAAGAATTTGTTCTTAACTGACTTGCCTAGTTAAATAAAGGTAAAATAAAATTTAAAAAATCCTTATCGTTCTCTATCATACAGTATCTTCATGACGGTCCTTCCAGCTGCTCTGGAGAGATGTATCACTTCAAACCTTTCTCCCACTGCTGCGATATCACCCTCTCCCAGGGATTAGACACCCACCAATGGTTAAAACACCTGAGAGGAAATGCATCAAAGCGTCCTTTGGTGGACAAAAGAGCACCCAGAGGAGAATGCCTGCCCTGAAAGACATGTCTTGAAAGCAGCAATGAATGCATCCATTCCACAGACGGATAAAAAAAAATGGCCCTTGTCCATCACCAACTCATTTCATATTCAGCCCATTCATGCCTGGCAGAAAGCAATCTCAGGTAAACAGACTTGATGCTAACAACAAATAATTTGTGCATCATTTAAAAAGACAAAAACAAAATGGGTAGACGATAAAGGAACTCTCCTCCAACTCCCTTCTGACACGTCTGAGGAGGTGACCCGAAGTGAAACCTATTATTATTCTGCAGTCTCTGGCAGTTAGATTAACTTAGCTTTTACTCTGCTTTAAATGGTCTATTATGGCTGCAAAGAGTTTTCCACTGTGTAGTCATACAGTATAATTAAATAGGACTGTCCTATTCCATCCCCTGAATCTACAGGTCAATGTTGTGTTGGATAATGTGGATAGTTCTGTCTGCTCCAGAGCAAAGCCACTATACTCAGAGACTGGTGGGTCGGTGTTTCTATATAATTTATTGTCCTCCTTTTTGAATTACAGCTTCTTCCAACCAACTATGTTGTCGTGACAGTGGTTAAGATGAAAGAGAGCTGGAGCAGAGCGGTGAGCAGAGCTTGGAGCCGCTGTACTCAGGAAAGGTAATTTTCTTCTCAGGGCCATGTGAACCAGCTATGAACCTGGGTTGAGTCACTGTGTCTGCAGTCTGCACATAGTCAGGCTTTTACAGAGCAGCAGAATACATGAGAGAAGACGAGGTATAATGACCTAAGACTCTGGGGGACAGGGGCAATGGGGAGAGATAGGATTGGAGGAATTACTGTCCTCCCCTATTTCCCTGCATTCATTCTGTCCCTCTACTGTTTTAGTCAAACATTAGTGACTCACCCGATTAAGTGCAGTTTCCTACACAGCCAATACATTGCCTTCATCCACAAATAACACCATATTTGCACCCTCATCCCCCGCAGGACACACACAAGCCTGTCTGCATAGACAGAAGGGGGAGAGAGGTCACTACACAGCCACAGGTACAAACTGAACAGATCTGTCTGGACAGCACCTTCTTTCACCTCCATTTTGATGTCAAGCAGCACAGCAAAAAGACAGACGAGGAAAGCATTTCATCTTCTTTGCATTGTCCTCCGAGTGGAGAAAAAAAAGAGAAAGAATTTGTGTAACCTAAATGTAGTGCAATGACAGCAATATGAGAAGATCTGCAATGTGTGATTACATATCCCCTTCTTAATCAGATAGATGCATCTCCATGGCAACTTCCCTGGATGTTGTGACAGTATATTGTTTGAGGATGTGATGCTGCAGTTAAAGGGTCAGGGGCTTTAGAAATGTAGAAAAAAAAACATCAAGAGGATAGGTCTGACATGACAACGACCAGCAGAATTAACGGTTTGTGTTTCTGTTTAATAATCACAATACCTCTACCATTACTGTAATGCTTTTAACGTGATCTGTCAAACAAAGACCACCAATATATTGTCTAATAGGCCTACAGCAAGTAAATTGCTATGGTGCATCATTATTTATTGAAATTTGCTTGAATGGCAATCAAATGTTGTATCAACCAATTGAAGACTCGATATAATTTGATGTAGTTCTGAAGAGTCCAGGGAGAGACCTCACTTTAAAACTCTGTAGGAGATATTCAGAGAGGGAAATTGCCCGCAGGTGTGCACGGCACGCATATAAAATGGTAATGGGGACAGAAGGACACAAAGCTGTTTGGGTGCTGTGCTCATGAAAGGGCAATTCACTGATTGAGCAGCCGCATTCACCAAGACGCAGTTATAAAACTAAGCAGGGCAATTACTGAAGATTGAGAATGGAAGGGTGAGGGGGCATGCAATTTGTCCTCTTCTTCCACAGCACCCCAATGGGAGACAATTAGACAAAGCAGCTCACAAAATGGGTCTGGTTGTTTCTCAGTGAATAAAGAGCAAGGCCATTTGCTCATTGTGACTGTGTTCAGCTCAGACACAATAACATCTGAATGGATGCTACTGAGAATGGAGACAAGGCAATCCCTCTACAGTACAGCTTCAGATTTCTAATTCTTGCATAATGTCAGCTGTTAAAAGAGTAAAAATGTAATAAATCTCATACACGTTGGATAAGTTTAGATTTTTATCGAACCACAAAATAGTCTAATACTGGTATTTACAAATACTCTCAAACAACTATAATACAGTTATTCTATTACATTATTTTGTATTATTTTGATCCGGCAGCCCAAATGAACCAGTTTCAAAATCAGTTCAAACATTAGCTAGCAATATTTGTCAAATTGCTACTCCTTATTTCTCTATTGAATGGAATTGCAAAGGAATTATGGTAAATGGTTATACATTGCCACCTAGTGTACAACTGTATGAATTACAATTAGACTCAAGGGGTAGTCAACACCTCTTTCTTCCAATGCATATTCTATAGCAGATCTGAGTCAATGATTGTGTCTGAAACAAAATGAAGATTTCTGGTAGAACACAGCCCTCTTTGATTATGTATATATTCACACAGCGATGAGTTTAAAGCCTTCAGGGGCTAACACCAACCCTCCTTTAAATGAGTCATTAGTCAGATTCAGGGATAGATAAGGTACATTGTTTGTCTTTATTACAAGTCAAGTCAAAAACAAAAAGAAGAAATATTTTTCCAGCCATTAAAGGTTGTTCCATTTAGGCTGTGTATGAAAGGGTAGAGGAGTAGTAATGAGAAGTCTTCATGTCTGAAGCATTGTGTCCATATAAGTGTCCATATCACAGCCCAATGGCAGAATGACCAGTGCCATCAGCTTGGGCCTGTGTAGAGACGTTTCCCCCAGCACTCTCCTCTCTCAGGGCCCTGGGTTGGCTCAGAGTCCTGGCCCTCCAGCAAAGATGAGCTCCAGAGCTGACTGGATGTCCCCGTCTGTGGCCTGCAGCGCCCGCAACATCAGCTCCTCATCCTGGATCCCCATGCCTCTCAGCTGCTGCAGCTGGGACTGCCAACGCCCCTATAAGACAGAAGAACAAAGCTAGCCTTAAACCTACTGGAAAACAGACCAAAACACACAGAGTCAGAGACATTGAAGCTCAGCCCGTCATTACTCCAGCTAGAGAGCCCAAACTAAAGGCAGCGAGTGCCATTGCTCCAGGCATTATGATTAAGAGCACAGCTTCTATCCACAGTGTTGTCCTTTAAAGGTCGAGACCTGTGGATCTGGTCTGTCCTCACGGCTCATGTAGCACAGTGAGAGGAGAGAGTGAGAGGAGAGGAGGAGAGAGGGAAAGGAGAGAATGAGAGAGGTAGAGGAGAGATGGAAAGGAGAAGAGACTGACCTGCAGAGAGGACATGCTGGACATGCTGGAGGCCTGCAGAGCCTGCTGCAGCGCCTGGCTGAAAAGGTCATTGCTGACAGGAGTCCCTGCTGGCGTGGGAGGCACTCCAGATGAGGGGTCCTGCTGCAACACAGAACAAAGGGCACGCAGTTAGAAAGGCAAGTGTCTGCTCTGTGTCACTGGTAGAGGAGTGTGTGTGTGTTGAGGGAGGCTTATGGGCCATTCTTTACCTGAGCCCCTGCAGTGGGAGTAACAGCACTGCTCTCAGGAGTACTAGCCAGGGCCAGGGCAGTGGCCAGCTCACTCTGTGTTATGGGTCGAGGGCCTGTAGCTCCACTATGGCCAAGGGACACAGGACGCATTCCTGCTGGGCCCCCGGTTCGGTTGGATGGGCCTGCCTGATTGCCCTAGTTACACACATAGCAACGGTGTTAGCTATACTCCATCTATATTTACATTTTAAATCTCAATCCAGGTAGATTGACTCACCGATTGGAAATCTTCATCATCATCAGACATGCCCTCAAACATAAACCCTCCTGCAGACAAGACAAAGCAAACATCATACATGTCCCAGTCTTAGTGATGGTGAGTGACAGACCAATGTGGCCTTCACTGGTTCATGTTCAGTAGAGACTAAACATTTTGAAAAAGAGTGAAACAGGGAGGTGCTACCTGAACCTTGTCCAATAAGAACACAGATTTTTGTTTTCCTTTGCAAACCATTTTTCTACGGTCTGCCCTTTTGAACACGACCCTATAGTGTCCACCAGTGTGATACTCACCTGGCATGTCACTGTAGGAGCTGGAGGAGACGTTGCGGGAGGAGCCGGCACTGGACTGAGCAGGCATGCTGCCAGCCACTGAGTGGAGGACCAGGATGATGGCATTGACCAGGGCTGGGTGAGAACTGATCAACCTACAAGGCAAAAAAATGAAATACTTTTTTCTTATCCCTATGTCACAAATCCACAGTATAGTTACTAATTTACAACATGGTATGACAAAGTCATTCTACAGTATATGGAACAAAAATACTTACACATCCAGCATGTTAGGGTCTGTGAATTGCACAAATAGATCTTTGTCTTGGAGCACTCCTGCAAGATTCAGAAGAATAGCATTGTAAGACATAACCTCCTTAGTGACATGGTTAGGATGATGTTATGTCATAACGGGAAGGGATTATCAGTACTCGCCTAGCGCTACCGGGTCAGATCTCAGTCCTGGCGTGGCCACAATGATCTGATCTAGAGACTCCTTATTAGTCAGCATCTTAAACACCTGGGGAAGCAAATTAAGTTATATACAGTGGGGTCTGAAATTATTGACATCCTTGATAAAGATGAGTAATAATGACTGCATAAAATAAATAATTCAAATATTGAGCTATATTGTATGCAAAAAAAAAGGGAAATTATATTGTTTTATACTAATACAATTGCCCAGATAAATATATGTTTATTTAACAAGTAACAATCATGAATAATGATGAGTGAGATTTACAGAGGGTCAAAGATCCTGCCCCCAAGACATGCTAACCTCCCCTGTTATTGGTAATGGTGAGAGGTTAGCATGTTTTGGAGGTATGATCTTTAACCCTATGTAACTTTCTCACTCATAATTATTCACGATTCATTCAGGATTATCCGTAATCATGGTAGCATCCACATTAATGTAGAAGTGTTTAGAAACATATTCTATTCTTATTTACAATAGAAAAGTGACTCCATAGTGACACAATACATTATTTATCATTCATTTCAATTGGGCACAAAATAATCTGATACACAACCAAAACAAACTGCAAATGCATCCAACACGTTTCTACAGTCACAAGCTTGATGTAGTCATTGCGAGCTAGGAATATGGAACCAAATACTACATCTTATTTATAATAATTTTGAGGGCGTCAATAATTTTGACCACTACCTTTTTGAGAAAAAAGCATTACTAATTAAACAAATTATCTTTCTCTGACCAATTATATAATAATATAACTTTCCCATTCTTTTGAGCATACAATATAGCTCAGTATTTGAATTATTTATACTGAACAAAAATATAAAACGCAACCTGCAACAATTTCAAAGAGTTACAGTTCATATAAGGAAATCACTCAATTGAAATAAACTCATTAGGCTCTAATCTATGGATTTCATATGACTGAGAATACAGATATGCATCTGTTGGTCACAGATACCTTAAAAAAAAAAAATAGGGTCTTGGCTCAGAAAACCAGTCAGTATCTGGTGTGACCACCATTTGCCTCACGCAGCGTGACACATCTCCTTCGAGTTGATCAGGCTGTTGATTGTGGCCTGTGGAATGTTGTCCCACTTCTGTTCAATGATTGTGTGAAGTTGCTGGATATTGGCGGGAACTGGAACACTGTCGTACACGTCGATCGAGAGTCTCCCAAACATGCACAATGGGTGACATGTCTGGTGAATATGCAAGGGGAGTATGCAGGCCATTCAACTGGGACATTTTCAGCTTCCAGGAATTGTATACAGATCCTTGCGACATGGGGCCGTGCATTATCATGCTGAAACATGAGGTGATGGCGGCGGATGAATGGCACGACAATGGGCCTCAGGATCTGGTCACGGTATCTCTGTGCATTCAAATTGCCATCGATAAAATGCAATTGTGTTTGTTGTCCATGGCTAATGCCTGCCCATACCATAACCCACCGCCACCATGGGGCACTCTGTTTACAACGTTGACATCAGCAAACCGCTCGCCCACATAATGCCATACACGTGCGGTTGTGAAGCCAGTTGGACGTACTGCCAAATTCTCTAAAACGCAGTTGGAAGTGGCTTATGGTAGAGAAATTAACATTACATTCTCTGGCAACAGCTCTGGTGGACATTCCTGCATCTGTGGGATTGTGTTGCGTGTCAAAACCGCACATTTTAGAGTGGCCTTTTATTGTCCCCAGCACAATATGCACCTGTGTAATGATCATGCTGTTTAATCAGCTTCTTGATATGCCACACCTGTCAGGTGGACGGATTATCTTGGCAAAGGAGAAATGCTCACTAACAGGGATGTAAACAAATTTGTGCACAGAATTTGAGAGGAATAAGCTTTTTGTGCGTATGGAACATTTCTGGGATATTTTATTTCAGCTCTTGAAACATGGGACCAACACATGTTGTGTTTATATTTTTGTTCAGTGTATTTTATACATTCATTATTGCTCATCTTTATCAAGGTTGTCAATCATTTTGGACCCCACTGTAACTGATATAATATGATTTCTGATAAAGACATCCTTCTACATTTTCATTCTCAACACCATAACAATGTTATTACCGACTCTCTGTAGGTGGAGTTGGAGTGGAGGGCTGCCTGCAGCACACGGAACTCCCTGGCTGCAGTTGTCCTGTTCACTGGCTCTACAGACAAAGAGAGAAAGAGGGGAGATAAATTACTATGGTTCTTTATAAAAGTAACCTTATAAATGGAAATGTCTAGTGACATGGCACTTCTAAGAGGGTTAGAGTTAGTCGGCCAAAACCCACCTGGATTGATCTCTGGTTCGGGCCAGGTTCTTTTGAGGATGTGCAGGGTGGATCCAGGCTGGATCCCACAGGAGTCTAAAGTCAGGTCGTCCTTCAACTTCCGACCACAGTGTACCAGCTCTGACATATGAAAGAAAAAACACTTTAGACACAAATCATAAATACAGTACAGAAGTTAGCTAAGTTTGTTGACATGTGAGAGTTGTTCACTTATGCAATGCAAACCTATGAGTTCGGGGTCCGGTAAGGAATCAGGGAGCTGTGCTGCAACGAGCTGTTTCAGAGTAGAAACTCGGTACCCGCCGGGAGACACGTCTCCAGGCATCGTCTCAGGGAAGTGGAAGGTGGATTTGGGCTGATCCACCAGCTTCAATGACAGGTGCCACTCCGACATCATGAGCTATTGCTAGACAGGAACAAGTTACAACGACAATCTACATTGGTAACATGGTGAAATCAGCACCACATTCACACATCTAAAGCTAGATCAAGTTTGGAAAAGTAGATGTCTAATCTTCTGATATGCACAGCTAACGACACAGCTTACGTTACCGTTATTAGCCTCTAAGCTAGCTAGCTATCGCTACTATAATGGCACTAACGTTAGGCATTAAAATGTTTAGCAATAAAGACCGTTTGGATGACTTTTTCAAAAATAACATTTGTATGTCAGCCACTAAAACACATTAAATCCACGAATGAAACATGAAACTCCTTGCAAAACTGTACTGCAGACTCACGATTTGCTTTGTTGACACGATCTGCTTCCGTGTTTAGTCACGTGGTCCACAATCACGCTGACCAAAGCGGAAGTAATGGAATATACATGATGGCAACAATGTATCATTTATTTGCTATCATGGTCCTCGCTGAAGCAAAATGTAACAACTGCAATGTAGATGTAGCAAATCTAACCAAATTACTATACCTTTTCTACAGCAATTTCAAGAGCCTCCACACCACTTGTTGCACATTTGGTCAGTTTTTGGGCCTCAGAGCCTACTTTCTAAACTTTCCAACTTTTCTGTGCCATTATCAAATTATTTTAACCCTCAAACTACCAACATATTTTACATGATTATAACCAGCTGGAGTCATTTTGCCCCCAAGATTAAACAAAAAACGGAACTTATTTAGGCTTTTATCAAAACATAATTTGACATGTTCCTTGTTGTTGTTGTAAGGCAATAACAATTAAATGTGATATTGAAAACAAAAATAACAATTTGTAAGGTAGTGGACTCTAAGGCCTTGTCAGGGGGTGCAACGTATCAGTAGTAAGACAGGATTCAGTTGCAAGATTGTGTTATTAAGTTAGGTGCAGAAGGGTTCATTATTTGGATCCAGCTTTATTTCTCACACAACTGAGTTCAACAGAGCCGGTCAGACATCCTTTGAAGGGATATTGTCTGTTTCTAATGTGTTCTTGGAGTATCAGAATGTAATAACAACAGAGAAGCAGTTGAGGAGAAAAGCAGGAAACCTTAATGTCTCAAAATACCCTGATTACTTTTCCTGCTGAATGCATTGGCTCAGAATGTTATTTCCAACACAGCTATCCAGCCTTCATGTCTGGGACAGATAGTGATTATAGCAGTGTAAAACCAGCTCTCTTTGTTTTACATTTTTTACATTTTTAGTCATTTAGCAGATGCTCTTATCCAGAGCGACTTACAGTTAGTGAGTGCATACATTTTTCATACTGACATTTATTGCAAACTTCCAGTTCAACAATGGCATCTAGTTCATACAACACTATTGCCTATCAAGTTTGTTATTTTCATCAAAGCATATGACCCCTCATCGGACAAAAATTTGTAATCAAGGTATTACACTTATTATTATTACCTTAGTTTATTCAAAATAATAAAGTTGAGTATGAAAAATGTGAGATGTACGAAATATTATAGAATATGAAAATTGACGAGCACCACAGTTGTTTTATATACTGTATGCTTGCCTTCAGCATAAAGGGTTAACATTACCCAGCGGTGGGGGTCCGGGGGCAAACACTTTTCTCGTACGCGTGACATCATACTGGACAAAGCACCGTATGGGAGCGGTTTCTTAGAATCGAATGAATCCTCCTAAATGTAAGGTTGTTTAATACATGTAGCCGAACTATTCATTTCTCAAGTCAAAGGGGTTCAAGGGAACGCTATTAGCGCTTATTGTGTGCAGGAAAACCCAAAGAGGGTATGCAAAACTCAACAGAATAAGATCATTCGTGATTTTGTGTAACAAATCACAGCCGCTGGATGGTTGGTGATTCATAAGTTGCGTTCTCCTAACATGGTAAGTTTTAACTTTTTATTTTGTTTACATTAGTCAAAGAAAAGTACATGAAACGTGGTGTAGTAACCAGGTAATTACGCGTAGTTTCTATTTTCTGTTGATTTTGAGAATGAGCCACGAAAATGTCGTTGTGTGGCAGATGTAAGCAACAGCTGGAGTGAATGAAGCAGAAACGCGCATGACTGGATACACTACTGCATCTTATTTGAACAAAAGACAATAGACTCGTTTAAGAAACTCATTAACAATAAATACACTGTTAAGTAACTTCGATTTAAGGCTCAGTAACTTAATGTCCCAATGGTGGTTTTTGTTTATCACATTTTACCAAAGCACTCAGCTAGCACTCAGCTAGATCTCTTCTTGAATTAAATGTAACCTTTCTTAGCCAAACCTTCATACCATAACCACTAACCACAAAACACAGCCTACATCGTTGTCACCATATTAGGTAACATCATAGTCAACATAGCTACTAGTAAACCTGCTTCAATCATGCAGTATAGTGTACAGTCAGCAAGGAGTTTAGCAGTTACACCGGCGTGCCCCGGTGTAACTCTTCCAAGTCAAGCTTACCTTGACTTGGAAGAGTTCCAGTTTTGGATAGCCATAGCCAGCTAGCTAACGTAAATAGCATTCCTCTCTGTTAGAGCTGGGTGTTTGAGTAGGCTAAATTAGCTAGCTGCATTGGTTAGCTAAGTAATTGAAAGTGAAGGTGAAAAAAATACTATGAAATATAGCTATCTCTCTCTCTTTCACTCCCTCTCTGATACTTCTCCTTAATTTTTGAAGAAATACATTTGTTAAAAACTGTTCAACTATTGTCTTTATCTCTCTCTTTAAGTCAACTACTCACCACATTTTATGCACTGCAGTGCTAGCTAATTTTATTTTTTTATAGTTGTATCTAAAAACAATAACTTTTTTAATGTTTCACATTTTTTATTTAGCATCCACTGCTCCAAACGTAATTATAGGTAGTAAAGCTTGATAATAACATGATTGTCTTGTTTTTAGACAAAAGACTGCCTACTGGGCACACACTGGTTGAATCAACGTTGTTTCCACGGAATTTCAACGAAATTGCATTGAACCAATGTGGAATAGATGTTGAATTGACATCTGTGCCCAGTAGGTGGTCTCATATTTATTGGAACCGCTGCGGTTGGAACTTGGAACACATAGCAGCATTACCCTGGCAACACAGAGATGGGAGGGAAAAAATGTTCAGGCCCAGGGCCACATAGGGCAAACAACCTGGGTGATTATAAAGTATGATAAGGTCTTCTAGAGCAGTGGTTCTTAAACTGTGGGGCACACCTTTTAATGAACTCAGTCCGGCTTTCAACTTACTCCTTAAAGTTGTAATAGTAGAAAACACAAGGTGCAATTTCGAAATTGAGTAGTGCATCAGCAGTTTTCCTCTGTCATGTCAGTCATTGCAGACCTTCGAGAGCTATTTATAATTTGTTAGAAATGTCCAGATAATAATAATATGCCATTTAGCAGACGCTTTTATCCAAAGTGACTTACAGTCGTGCGTGCATACATTTTTGTGTATGGGTGGTCCCGGGGATCGAACCCACTACCTTGGCGTTACAAGCGCCATGCTCTACCAGCTGAGCTACAGAGGACCACAATCTAAGCCAAGGAATGAAGCTGATGACCATAGCAGTGTTTATGTGACTCGGAACATTTGACAATGCACAAACCAGATCAACTAGCCCATGTCAGCTAGTGTTTTTAGCTAGGTTTTTTAGCCTATTGATTTTGTTATAGTGTTTGTCATTCAAATGTCATATGAACATACATAAGACATGGCAAAATGTGTAGAATTACAGGAAATTAGCTTTAAAACTGCTACATTGTCTTTGCGCCCCATGACAAAGTGTGTAGCATTGCAGGAAATTAGCTTTAAAATGGCAAAAAAAAGTTTAATGGTGTCAGCTGCAGTTTATGTTATGTTATTATTCTGAGCTCCATGCTGAATTGGAGGACTGGTCTGATGATGCCTGTCACATGACTGTCAGAGCAGAGCAGCTGGGCTTTCTTGGCAGGTACAGCATCCTGGAGGGATACAATAGTCTTTGATACTAAGCTGGCAACATGGCTAGAGAGGAAATTATAACCGAGGTTAGGGAAAGACAAGATAAATACTTCATACTTAAAATGGAGGGAAAAGCATTAGCAATATCAGACTTTTCCAGCAAACACCTTAAGTTTAGGTAATACCATTTGTGTACGTTATACCACAACCTATAAATCCACAACAAATGTAAATATTCTGCTGAGCGAAGATAGAGTACAGATTTATTGTACTCATTATGCTGAAATAAGTCCCGCCTTAGCATGTCTCAGGCTGCAGGTGTGGTCAAATGAGTTTGATCTGACCTCTGACATTAAGCTGGCCAAAAGAAGCTGGGTAGTGCAGGGAGAGAGGGGATTTACCAGTCCTGGTGGAGGAAGTAGCCCGGGGGAAGGGAAATAACGTTGAGTAATTCAATGAAAAACATGTGAATGCTTCCTGCTGTCCTGTCTGTCCACAAGGGACACATACAGCCTCGACAGAGAGTGGCTTTCACACTGCGTGCCAGTCATACTCAAGAATGTCTGAGTTCATAAGTTAAACTAAATTAAACAGGAACTTAACAATGTGTCAGGAAATCTGACTTATGACTATGAAGAACTCTTAGGTATGTCATCTGTTTATGTTGTAATGTTTTCTATGCATGCCATGAGGGTATGTTATGACACATACGAGTGTACAGCCTTGCTATGAATAACTTGAAGCCAGTGAGGAGGACCAATATTTCTAGATAGTGAGCTCCCTAGTCCCTAGTCCTAGCGTGCTAAATTAATTATGGGCAGGCTGTCTGCTGCTGCTTGCTGGACAGCTGTCCAGACAAGAGAGAGACAGACGGATAGACTGACAGACAGCCAGGGTCCAGGGAACAGTCCTATTATGGAAGAAGCTTTGTGTGGAAGTTACCATTCTGCCCACATCCTTTCTTTCTGCTGAGCTCATCTGGAGACTTCATGGAAAGGATTTCATCATAGGGTTTCATCTAAGCCAAGGAATGAAGCTGATGACCATAGCAGTGTTTATGTGACTCGGAACATTTGACAATGCACAAACCTGGATAGTTGGAAACGGTTTGTAATTTATTTATTACAAACGCATTTTGCTTGCGATGCTCTCTAACCGTAAAAAGTAGGCTATGTTTATGTTGGTTATGATTGAGTATTTGGTGGGGATTTATTTTGTTCTATCTCTGTAACATTGTTAATAGCAGTACAAACCGAAGTGAGTATCAGAGGCTTCTACTTTTTGTCTTTGTGAACCATCTGGTCACCATAGCTAAAGACTGCATTAACCACACCTCATAGTGTACCCACTCCCTTTTGTTCCGTCTGCTTATGTTGTAGCCTGCCTACCCACAAGCCACCTGATACCATGCCGTCATATTGACCCCAGTTGGCATTACCCATTATAGTCCTTATTCTCCTCTCACAGCCTCTCTCTCTCTCTGGGGGTCGTCAGCAGGGTAAGCTAGCTGTGTCAGGATTCAGGAAGGGAGGGGGAGAGAACAGAGGCAGGAGAGGACATGAGTGTTGAGAGAGAATACAGTACAGGATATATGCCAAAGGGAAATGAGGAGTACAATAACAGGGCAGAAACAGATCTCTGTTTTCCTGGCACAATATGTAATATGATAACTATACACATAATTAGATTATATGTACACAGTATCCTTTTAATCATAATCCACATCATCCACTCTTTTAGATCTGTGCTATTATAGTATACTGGATAGTTTTAGTATTTTAATGTAATATTGCATGTACTTCCAGGGGCTATATAGGAGCATTTCACTAGTTGGTCAGTGTCCACCCCTCCCGTCTATATACAGTATCCCCAAAACGTTTATATTCACATGATTGTTGTGGCCCTGCTGTCATTTTATAGTGTTTATTTTTATTTTCCTTACCTCATTTTATGAGGGTCATTGGCAGTGTACACACACACACAATCCAGGGTTTCCGTTATGAAAATGTGGTGCCGGACATTTGACCTGCAGCATTTAAATTTACCTGACATTTGAGAAAAGTACCTGACCCATATGCATGGTGCGTAACCTGATTAGGGCGTCCACCCACGGTGCTCAGAATGACAAAAATCACATTTAGATTACGGTAATTAATCTTAACAGAACATGCAAGTCGAGGATGCAATATCGTGTGTCCTTATAACGCACACTTTGAATATGTTAGAATAACTGTCCACATTTACTTTTCCTCAGCAAACAACACGAGTAGCGAACTGCAAAATCACTAGCCTATGCATAGACCGCACATGAGTTTCAAGTTTGGGGAAGCACATTTTCACCATAAAAATGCACCTTTATAAAAAGCATTCCATGCAGACTTATGTAAGATAGCTTACTAGGCCTATTCGTAATATGATGAGTAGATTGGATAGTCATAATTTAGGCTAATAATATAACTCAAATCACTGTTTGCAAAAAAGACCGCTCAATCATGGCTGAGCGTGTATAGCGTAGATGCCTGGGCTATAGGCTATTTATTCTTTCTTTGCACGGGAAAAACCCATTTTATGCATTTCTTCTACTTTTTGTCTTTGTGAACTGACCCATCTGGTCACCATAGCTAAAGACTGCATTAACCACACCTCTTAGTGTACCCACTCCCTTTTGTTCTGTATATGACTGGAGACATTAGCAGAATCTTTTTTAATACGACAAATTACAGGGTAGCCTTCTCTGCTGACACTGACAAACAGATCAATAAAAGCGACGTTGTCCATATAATGGGCCTATAAGAAGGGGATACACAAATAGAATATGACGTCCATCTAAACTGGAGGAGGAAATTATTGTCCAAAAACTAATTGTTAAGTAGCACTGACCCAACAATGACAAAGAGTGAATATGCGCAGTGCGCCCTCACCGGTGATATGGCCAATGCTCTCCGCTGATGCCAACAAGATAGGCTATAGGCCTACTGTTGTTTGTTCAATGAAGTTGATAATTTGGATAACGAAAAGACAGATTTGAGTCATTTCATTTTCTTCTCTTTAGAGCAATAGCCATTTGCTTTCCAAACTATGTTTTCCCGCGATTGAATTTGGAAATATTGCGATATGCCTGGCTGGGCATCTCAACGTTTCACGGACAGTCGCAACTCAACAATCATTTATTAGTTATTTGCCGCGCAAGCTGCCCAAACAGTGCGCTGCCTTTCCTCCCGACTGTAGGCAATGCGATTTAAAACAATCCACAACTTATTTACGGCTAGGGGACGCTAATGATCTTCTGTGGCGAAATCATGCTTATATAATTAGCCTATATAATTTTGGCAATTCAATTTACTTAGGGAAAGCTTCCCCTAGCCTTATGGACGCGCTGCCTATGAGCCTATGTCAATCTACTATCCCCCATAGTAGAAAAGTTTACCTATTATATTGGTCAGCTTGTCGAGAAAGAAATAGCCCAAACAGACTCTGGGACAGTTGTCAGACGATAGATCCAAAATTCATACAACCAGTAGGCTATGCCTAGGCCACATGGGCTCCCGAGTGGCGCAGTGGTCTAAGGCACTGCATCTCAGTGCTAGAGGCGTCACTGCATACCCTGGTTTGATTCCAGGCTGTATCACAACCGGCCGTGATTGGGAGTCCCATAGGGCAGCGCACAATTGGCCCAGCGTCGTCCGGATTTGGCCGGTGTAGGCCGTCATTGTAAATAAGAATGTGTTGTTAACTGACTTGCCTAGTTAAATAAAGGTAAAATAAAAAAAAACGTTAAAAAGAAATGAATCTGATGCAGTAGATCAGAATGTTTATAAACAGGGGTGCACATAACTGGTACGCAGGTAACGCAAGCGCGACAAAAAAGGAATGCGCAATGCCACTTGTGTTACTACGCGCCTTTGCGTACTTGACCGATCTTCTCATCTAACCTTACACATGACATGTTGCTTGTCAACTACTGTCAGGGATGTCCAAAAAGCAACAGACATTAAGCAGTTTCTTTGGCGTTTCGCCACCTACAAAGAAACGCCAACTGGAGCCAGAGCCGAAGAAAATACTTTTTTCGGAAAAGTGGCTCCAAGATGTGCAATGGCTTGAAGCTAACGATGAGCGCACTGTAATGTGGTGCAAGATTTGCCGCTCAAATCCACATCTAGCAGACAAAACAGGTGCATTTTATAAAGGCTCAAAGAATTTCAACCATCCTTTATTTGACAAACATGAAAAGAGCAAGGAGCACACGAATGTGGCACAAGCCATTGCTAATAAACAAGCTAGCCGAGAAGAAATGTCCAGTCGCCCACTTGCCAGATGGCGAGACAAGGTGAATGAAGATCAGCGGCAAGCTCTGTTTAATATTTTCCTCCTCGCCTTCCATAAAGCTAAACACGCACGTCCCATGTCTTCCTATTCTGAGGATGTTCCTTTACTGAAGCGGCTAGGAGTAAATGTCGGAGGTGCAGCATATCATTCACGTGAAGGAGTCACACGGATCATGCAGAGCATCGCTCACACCATCAGCGGGGAGTTACGAGCCAAGTTGCAGTCTGCTGAATTTTGGGGGCTGCTTTTTGATGGATCTGAGGACATCACAAAAACTGAGCAGGAAATCGTTTACATTGTGTCTGTGTCCAGCAACGGAGAGTTTACTTCGGACTTTATTGGACTGATTGAATTGGGTGCTGACCGAACCGCACAGGCCATAACAGACGGATTTGTGAGACTTTTCCAGGACACAGGCTTGGATGACTGGACAACAAAGTTGGTCGCTGTGTGCACAGACGGGGCTGCTGTCAACGTAGGTATCTACAACGGCGTTGTGCCAAAACTCCGGCAACTTGCTGCGGTTGGAGACTCCCTGGAGAATTGCGCGAAATCAGCTGATCGCAATGTACCTTACTGTGAGACATTTAATCGCTCTGTGGTCAAGCTGCTGCAGTTTTATTTACAAAAAGGTGGAGCAAAAAAAACTGCTGCACTGAATAAGCTATGAGAAGAAAATGGGATCTCCTTTGTGAAACTGGGTAAGTTTCATAATATCAGATGGTCTGCATGGAGGCATGAAACACTGTTAAAAATATCAAGACTATTGCCAGCCATTAAAATGCAACTGGTTACGAGTGATAATAGTGACTTGCAGCATATCTGCACAGAGCGTTTTCAGTGCTTTCTGTCAAACATGCTTGACATTTGCAACATTTTGAAGACCACATCCATTAGGTTTCAGAAGGAAAAGCTGACCATTGGAGAATGTAAGGATGAACTCATGGTGGCCATTTGACAGTTCACACTTCTGCTTGATGGTGAAAGCCACAGGGCACACACTGTTTCCAATGCTGATGCTGACAGAGACAAGACACACTTACTCAGGGGGTTAATTGAAGAGTTTGAAATCAGATATGACTCCCTCAAGTCATGTGATCATTTCTTAGTATTTGATCCTTCAACATGGCCTCAGGAAATGCAAGACCTCCACAGTTTTGGAAACACAACAGTTTGCAGCATTCTCAAGAAATATGAGGCCACCTTGCAACTTGACAAAGATACCGCTGTGACAGAATGGATGCGCTTAAAGCAGGCAGGAAAACGCCTGGGAGCCTCTTCTGTGTATGACTTGGTCCAAATAGTAAATACAAGTAACCCAGATGCTTACTCCAACATCAACAAGGTTGTTAAGCTGTCTCTTACACTGCCTTTAAGCAGTGCAGCTTGTGAGAGGGGATTCTCACATCTCAACATAATAAAAAACAGATCTCGTCTGTCACATGCTCGTCTCTCAGCCCTGATGCACATTCACCTGTCAAAGCAGACCACAGAGACATTTGACCCAAAGCCTGCTGTTGGCCTGTGGATGGAGACAGCTAATCGGAGGCTCAACCAAGGACAGGGAGGTGCATCTGCAGCATCTTCATCATCTACCATGCAGGAAGCTGAAGCAGAGGACAGTGGGGGCGACACTGAGGAGGACAGTGGGGGCGACACTGAGGAGGACAGTGGGGGCGACACTGAAGAGGACAGTGGGGGCGACACTTAAGAGGACAGTGGGGGCGACACTGAAGAGGACAGTGGGGGCGACACTGAAGAGGACAGTGGGGGCGACACTGAAGAGGACAGTGGGGGCGACACTGAAGAGGACAGTGGGGGCGACACTGAAGAGGACAGTGGGGGCGACACTGAAGAGGACAGTGGGGGCGACACTGAAGAGGACAGTGGGGGCGACACTGAGGAGGACAGTGAGGAAGACTGCACTTCTTAAGACCATGCTACATATGTGGTGAGACCAGACACCATCTGCTGGTACTCACCTGAGTAACTCACTGAAAAAGTTATGTGCACCCCTGTTTATAAACGATTATTTCTTAACATTATTAACTCAGCAAGGCATTTGGCGACCGGACGATGAAAGAAAGCAATAGAACATGAGAGAAATAGGCTCTTGGTTTCAATGGCATATGGAAGGGTTTATAAAATAATTGCCTAGGCTACTTTGAAGCAAGGTAAAACATGCCTCATAAGAGTGGCGCAGTGGTCTAAGGCACTGCATCGCAGTGCTAACTGTGCCACTAGAGATCCTGGTTCGAATCCAGGCTCTGTCGCAGCCGGCCGCGACCGGGAGACCCATGGGGCGGCGCACAATTGGCCCAGCGTCGTCCAGGGTAGGGGAGGGAATGGCCGGCAGGGATGTAGCTCAGTTGATAGAGCATGGCGTTTGCAACGCCAGGGTTGTGGGTTTGATTCCCACGGGGGGCCAGTATAAAAAAAAAATGTATTCACTAACTGTAAGTCGCTCTGGATAAGAGCGTCTGCTAAATGACGTAAATGTAATAAGATGTAGTAAAACATTCAGGTTTCGAACAGTTAAGTAGCTATATGTTTTCAAAATGCATACTGCATCCAGCTCATTGCAAAGTGGTGTGTGACACGCTGATGAAGCCTGCCTTCGATTGCCTATGCATTTGAATGGCGAATAGGAAGTGCGCTTCAATTACCAGTTGAGAAAAAAAAATACTAGCTCTTTTTAATCGTGGCCCAAAAACTATTTTTAACACACGATTGCATTTAGAATTGTTGTGCAATGATTGGGCTTATGAAAGCGCTGTCTGACAGGCTCTGTATCTGTATGCTGTGTGCGTGTGATAAATAAGATACATAATGAATATACACAAGCAGCAATTTAATTCCAAAAAATTATGCAAATTAACCCATAGACTGATAAGCATGACTGGTCAAATGTATTTACATCACCTGGTATTTACATCAATGAATATTTACATAAACTGGTATTTACATCAATGAATAGGCTAAAAAGCATTATTTCGCAATGGGATTTTTTGTCTTCTCCTGGACATTTGGCCAGTGGCAATTGTTTTTGGCCAAAAGCCGGCTATTACCAGCTAACCGAAACCCTGACACACACACACACACACACACAGTGTCTCTGCGGTCTCCCACCGAGAGAGTGGGAGACAGGACACAGTTTTGTGTGGTAGGAGTCAGTAGAGTGTGCTACATCTAATGTTTTCCCACTGGTGGGCATCCTGAGGCCACTAGGCGAATGACTCAGCTGTTTCCTGTCAGAATGGAAGTTCCCTTCACTCAGCTCTAATGGCCTGAAAGAAATGGCTTGTACTATGTACAGCTCTCTCTCTCTCTCTCTCTCTTCCCCCCTCCTCTCTCTTCTGTCTCTTACTCTCTCTCCCTCTCTTCTCTTTCTGTTTCTCTCTCTCTCTATCTCTCTCCCTCTCTCTGTCTCTCTCTCTCTCTCGCTCTATCTCTCGCTCTATCTCTTTCGCTCTCTGCCTCTCTCTCTCTCTCTCTCTTTCCCTCTCTCTTGCAGGATTTCCCACAGCATACACACTGGTTTAATGTTGACATTAGATTTTGTTAACATGATCAGTAGCGGTTTGCACTTCCCTGTCTTTCTTTTGATGATTTCTTGTCTGAAACATTCTATTTAAACTAATTGGGCCAGAGTGAATCAGATCATGTCTCTGTGTTTGTTTCCACAGTGCTGTGTCTGACGAGGCTGACCCGCGCTACCGAGACCCCCAAGAAGACCATGCTGTCCCTCCTGCTGCACGCGCTGCTGGCTGTGCAAGCTCTCGGTGGGTGGTGTCCCCCTGTCCCCCTCCACAGCCTGTCATTACCCATAGATCAAAGCTACCACCAAGTGTAACTCCACCGCCATCTCAACAATACGCTCAACAGGGTTTTTAGTCATTCCCTTCAAATAAATGAAAAGGAAGACAAAATAACAGCTCAAATTAGGCTTACTCTGAAAACGAATATTCTTAACAGTGCAAAACGTAAAGACGATGAAAACTTTACAGAATGGGAACATTTAGAAAGTTATGTGGACAGGAAAATTGGATGAGTTTGTCCTTCTCTAGCCAGAGCTAGAATGGGGCCCTTGGGTAGCTAGTAGGGTGAGGTCCTGCCTGAGAAGAGACTTGCAGAGAGTGTAGTTTTTCTCCAGTGAGTCAGAGAGTGTGGTGGGGGAGTCAGCCTCTCATGTTCCAGTAAGAAGGGGGAGTTGTGGTTGGTGTAGCCTGGGCTGTAGGCAGCAGGGCTGTTGTAGTGCTCAGGGCAGTGTGCTGGACTCAGCAGTCAGACAGAGACTCTGAGAGAGATAGGAGCAGGGCTTCATTAGGGCCTAGCAGGGTTGTGGGTTCGATTCCCACGGGAGGCCAGTATAATTATATTTTTTAAAAACATTGTATGTACTCACTAACTGTAAGTCGCTCTGGATAAGAGCGTCTGCTAAATGACTAAAATGTAAATGTAAATGTAGTACTGTTCCAGCCTTAATGGGTTTTTGGCCTGCTCATTACTGGCTGTGGCGGCTGCCTCAGCCCTCTCACTGGGAGGGAGGGAGGGAGGGAGGCGTCTCGGACTGTGTAGCTCTTTAAGTTGTAGTTAAGAGGGTTTTTACCTCACACAATATATGATTGTTCTTTATTTACTTACTGGAATTTACTGTTGAATGAATGATTGACAGTATTAGGTAACATTGTACAGCATGTTTTCAGTCATACTCTAAATCATGTGCTTTGAAAGTCTGTCGATAGAGACAAACTGTCATGTGGGAATAGTGAGTGAGGGTGCACATGTGTATGTGCTGGTGTTTGTGTGTCTATATGTGTGTGTGAGACCTGGGGTCCTCTGGGCCTGTTGGCAACAGTAGGTCTCTGATTAGGATTACAGGCCCTTGCTAATCCCACTTGTCTTCTACAGTGTCTCTCCTCTACTCCACCATTAAATAACCGTATCAGTGTCACTCCTGTGCTGCGCCATTAAATACCCCTATCTCCACACAGGATTACACTCTGAGGCTGCTACATTGCCACTGCACTCTCCCAAGACAACCTCTAGTAGAGTACAGAGGTAGAGTCCTCGTCTAAGCTGTTGGTGTGTAACATTGTCTTGGTGCGTAAAATAAGAAAATGTTGCTTAGCACAGCTGGTGTCAGTTCTCGTCCCCAATGGAATTGTTGCTTGATGTGGTGGTGACAGGTTTCTTTGTTTTAGTATCCATATACACTGAGTATACAGGACATAAACTGACCAGGTGAAAGCTATGATCCCTTATTGATTGGTGCAACTCAATATTAGCAAGGAGTTCCTAATGTTTGGTATACTCAGTGTACTTTTAATGCACTAAACTAGTAGCAGTACTCCTAGTGGGGTTGCTCTGAGGTAACAGGCAAGCAACAGCAGAAGCACCAGCCCAGTAAGTAGGCCTAGCATCCAGGCTCCATAAGCAGCAGCAGAAGCACCAGCCCAGTAAGTAGGCCTAGCATCCAGGCTCCATAAGCAGCAGCAGAAGCACCAGCCCAGTAAGTAGGCCTAGCATCCAGGCTCCATAAGCAGCAGTAGCAGATGAGACACAGTAGAGCCTGTAGTGTAAAGCAGAAGCATTAACAGGATGCTGTCTGCCTAATTGCGTGTTGTCATGCTCTCTGTTCTGTCAGCACTGCCACCAGCCTGCCAGGCTTCTGCCATTTGCTGCTGCTTGCGCCCACCTGCCCACTCTTAGCATCCCCACGTTAAAAGGGAAATTGTATTCATGCAAATGCAAAAATGGCAAGCTGACCTGGATTCAGTTTTAACGACGAGAGCTGGGAAGTAATTATAATTAATTAGCATAATTGAATAGATCACATCTAGTGTGGCAGTCAGTGAGCGGCAGACATTATGGCAAGGCCCTGAAGCGTGTAAATGCCTGCTCACAGCCGCATCTCTGGTGCCTTTAAGGTCTGCTAACTAGGAATGCCCTCTCCCTGTCCTCCTTTTCTCTTCACAGCAATTGATTCTGTAGAGAGGGGACACTTTGGCCCGCGCAGAAATTCAATTTAGGGTTATTACCCCGTATCAGTGATGTTCTTGCTAATTTGATTGTGGCCGGTGAAGTATCCTTTTAAAAACAATCGAGGACAGGCCCGACAAAGATTGCTTTCGCTGCGATGCATACATAATGCCCAGTTAGTCTACTAGCAGGTTGGCTAATGCACTGAGCTGCTGGCCCCTCCCTCTCTCCCCACTCACTCTGCACTGTAGCCTAGCCATTTAAACAGAGTGCATTACCCATCAAGCACCTCATGATTATTTCAACAAGTCCTAAAAAAGCTGTCTTGTGGGATCACTTAAACATTGATGCGGGTAACATGCAGAGATTGCAGTTCTGTGTAGGGAGCGCTGAGCGGGGCCTGGAGCCATATGCTGGTTATCTTTGTGTTTAGTGGGCTGTGATGAACAGGATGAATGACCCACCACCACCGCTCTGAAAGCAGCATCATTGCTTGGTGCTGAGTAAGAAGCTTCCCTGTCTGACACCCAGAGAGAGGAGACACTTACCTACAGGTTGCTGCTATGGTTACCGGGTGATACCACGGTTACAGGGCCCTGAGTGAGGTCACTATGTCTCAGGAGAAGCAGGGTCGGGTGTTGCCACGGTTACGGGGCCCTGAGTGAGGTCACTGTGTCTCAGGAGAGGCGGGGTCAGGTGTTGCCATGGTTACAGGGCCCTGAGTGAGGTCACTATGTCTCAGGAGAAGCAGGGTCGGGTGTTGCCACAGTTACGGGGCCCTGAGTGAGGTCACTGTGTTTCAGGAGGAGACGGGCTCAGGGTAACATCCAGACACACAGCCCCAGCCACTGACCCTTTAACCCCTTAACCCCCAGCATTAATGTAGACATCCACTGCTCTCCGACCCCTTCATAAGGCAGAACAGAATTGCAGCCTGAGATTTGAGCAACGGCTCTGCCCTCCCAGACATGGCTTTGGTTATTACCAGGGCCAGCAGGTGTCAAACACTTGTCTATCTGAGGGATTAGAACCCAAACCTTTGCCACCCCTAAAATAATACAGTTTGGCTTTCTGATCAACTTAGCTTGGCTTTTCTGTAATCGTATGCATAGCGTATAGGCTCACCTTAACCCCAGTCATTTGGATTAAGCTGCACAAACTCAAATCCACCCCACCCCCTCTCCTGCTGGGATGGATTTGCTCCTACGTCTCCCTCCTCATACTCATCCCAGGTTGTGTTCTCTCTCGTCTCTCTCAGGCAGGTGGTGAAGGAAGGTTAGGCTTGTCCTTATCTCCCAGGCAGCTCCTCTGCAACTGGCCCTATTATCTGGCTGTCAGAGCCCATTAACAGCTTATTGACAGGATATGAGACCAGCTCCCCCTGATAAAGCACCCGCCCCCCCTGTCTGTGGAGAGAAGAAGATGGAGAGAGCATAAACGACAAATGAGAGAGGGAGAAAGAGAGAGAGACAGACAGACAGAGTCAGGAGAAAGGAAGTATGGTGCATCTTGATTTATTACGTTGCTGAAAATAAGCAACCGGAGCTCCTGTCTGCTCCACTAGCTATCTGCACCTCATATATCTCTCACAGACAGAGATGGCTTTCACTCTATGATGACTGTAGCCCAGATATGGGGAGACAGTGTTAAATTGGTAAATGTCATGAGTGACCCCATTATTCAAGGCTCAGAGACCTACATAATCCCCTCCATTTTGTGTCTCTCTTTCAGGAGCAAGAGGGGAGGAAAGGCACAGCTTTAGAATAGATTCTCTATGTGTCCGAGTGCTAATTCCGAGCAATGTTAAGCTTACCATGTCTAAACTACCACTACGTCTCTCAATGTATTCCAGATGTTGGTTTTTATTTGTGTTCCCCTGGACATATTTGAAAGGTTTTGGGCTTGGACAGTGTGATTTAGAAAAGCTTTGAAGAAAGGCTTTAGTTGGCATATTTGAACAACAACATTTACTGAAAGAATAGCTGTTGTGAACTTCCTGTTCTTTTGATGTTCAGGTGGGTCATTCATGTGAAGACCAACATGTCTGGAACTGCAGTACTTTTGACCACCCAATGGGGGCATTATTGCCACAGCTTTTTAAGCAGCTCACTACTTAGCCAGACAGAACACTATAACTCCAGTGCCTGTGTGTCTTTACTTAGTTAAGTCAATATTACCTCTGCAATTTGCCTTCCAGTGTATGTATGGTTGTGCACTCTTATCATGGCTGTTCCTTTATGCCATGTTCTACAAAGGGGCTTTACCATATCTCCGAACATGTGTACCTAACATCTTCCAATGAACAGGACTACTGGTAGCTCTACCATCTGTAATCGAGCAGGGGTAATTTAACCTGTGTGTAAGGTGCATATTGGCCTAGTAGGTGATAACCTATATGCTGTTCAATGTTATTAAGCAGAGTTAATTTGAAGCTGCGTTCTATTGTGTGTTTATTGGAGAAGCAGTTATGAACCAGGGTTATTGAACAGTGTGGGTTATTGCATCAGGAGCTGGAGGGAGATGGAGGTTGTGGTCTTATTGAAGCCCTTGTGTTTAACAGCCCAGGTTATTAAAGGGATCAGGTTATTACAGGTTTAGGTATTTCTGTTTTGGGTTGTGTTCTATTGACCAGGGTCAGCTGAACCTGAATGGAACATCAACACAGAATGTTTAGGCTATGTATTGCATTCTACTAGAGGTGGATACGGGTGTACATTCTATTGGACTGAGTGAATTCAACTTTAGTGATCACAAGCAGAGTGAGATGTTAATGTGTTTGTGTGTGCCTGCGTGTAGGTGTGTGTGTGGGTGTGTGTGGGTGTCACTGAACACAGTGATTCGGACCTGTCTGTTGTGGAGCAATACTATGACAGTGTATATTGTAGTGTCAGAATGCCCTGTGTCTCAGACTGACTCTCACAGTGCTGTGGAGCTGTCAGGAGCCAGGACTGAGCTGAATAACAATGCCCTCTGCTTGTGGATGTGTGTGCCTGCATTTGCCTGGCTGTGTATGTGCGAGTGTGTGTGTGTGTGTGTGTGTATGTGTGTTTGTGTGCACCTGCCTGCGTCTGGAGGAGTGAGGTGAGATGTCACTGCCACCGTGGCTCAGGAATTTGTTTACCAAGAGCCATGTTGTGTCACCTTGTCAGCTGCCTATGTATGAAGCCTGTGATCCTCCTCCCACCCCCTGCCTGCCTGCTGCCTGCAATGCTGCTTCACACTCAGCAGTCCCCTCAGCCTCTCTGCTCCACTCATCTGTATAGCTTAGCTTAGCACTAGCCGGGGCTAATCTGTGCTAACAGAGATATCCGTGCAGCAAACCATTCATCTAAGCTCACATGTTCAGGGTGGCTCTCGAGTAGTGCTGGGAATTGCCAGGGACCTTACGATACAATATCATCTCGGTACTTAGGCGCCGATACGATATGTATTGCGATTCTCACGATTCTATATGTATTGCGATTCAATACTGTGATTTTATTGTGATTCCATGGTCCAAATATATTGCTCACCATATGTCTGCTGCAGAGGGACGAGAGAGCCATGAGAAAACTAGTTTAGAAATACAAGTGCTGAAAACACTACTATCCCGATATGTAACTGTATTGATTTTTCCCCCCATCACTACTCTTGAGGCTGCATCTGTACTGGTGAGCATAGCACTAGGCTAGCCAGGGCCCAGTGACAGCATCACTGTTATGTTGAGCTGAGGTAGGGGTCGAAGAGACAGCCCAGGGATTAGGGGAGCGGAGGGGATGTGGGGAGTGAGTGATGTAAATATCCGACAGGGCCATTACTAGCTTGCCCTGCCTGCCTGCCTCCCTCCCTGCCTCCCTCCTTCCCTACCTGCCTGCTTCCTGCCTCCCTCCCTGCTTCCTCCCTCCCTCCCTGCTTCCTGCCTCCCTCTCTCCCTGCCTGCCTCTTCCTCCCTGCCTGCTTGCATGCCACTGTCATCCAGCCTGCCTGTCTGTCTACCTGCCTGCATGTCTGCCTGTGTGTCTGCCTCCCTCCCTGTCTGCCTCCCTCCCTGTCTGCCTCTGTCCCTACCTGCGTGTCTGCCTGTGTGTCTGCCTCCCTCCCTGTCTGCCTCCCTCCCTGTCTGCCTCCCTCCCTGTCTGCCTCTGTCCCTACCTGCGTGTCTGCCTGTGTGTCTGCCTCCCTCCCTGTCTGCCTCCCTCCCTGTCTGCCTCCCTCCCTGTCTGCCTCCCTCCGTGTCTGCCTCCCTCCCTGTCTGCCTCTGTCCCTGCCTGCGTGGCGCTCCGCTTTGAGGTAAGGGTGTCTGTGAGCCAGCGCTCACAGGGCTTTAATGAGTTTATTTCATGTCGGCTGTGAAAGTGCATGGCTCTGTCTCTCCCACAGGCACTCAAACAGAGCCGGGCCCATAAACATAAAGTGCAGGGTGTAAATCTGCCCTGCCGTCACGTCCCCTCTCTCCACCGCTCTCTGCTCTGAGCATCTCTTTATCGCCTCTCAGGGGCCGGGGAGAGCCCTTAGCCCTCAGACAGGGAGACACCACCTCTCAAAACACACTTTTTCAACCACAACCTCCTAGACCAAAGGAGTGATCACAGATACTACAGTATGTTGGTGTGTTTGTTGGAGATATCTAGCAATTAAAAGCAGCAACAATACCAGTTTGCCCGCCCCCGTGTTTCACCTCTGAAGGAATAGGACATCAGATGCTCACTTACAGTTTCCATGACGTCAGAGCTAACTGCCCCTCCCCTCTGGGTGCAGTGAAGTGGGTGTGAAACGCTGTGCTCTATTCCTGCTCTCAGTCTGTCTGTGTATGTCTGTCAGTGTGTTAACATGCTGCAAAAATGTCCTGCTGCACCCTCACCAGACCGGCACCAAGAGGGGTCAGGGGTCACTGGTTAGAGAAGGAGGGAGAGAGAGATGGAAGGAAGGAGAGAAGGATGAGTAGCTATCTCTTCCCTGACATGGGCCATGGTCTGAGTTAGGGGATTAGCGATGGGCTGCAGTGCTCTCCCCTCCTGGCTTGTTTCCTGATATTATCTTTAAGTGCACGCTCAAAGCTGCCCTCTCGCTCTCCTTCCTCTCCCCTCTCTTCCATCATTTTCCCCCTCTCTGCCCACTCTGCCCTCTCTTCCCCCTCTCCTCTCCCCTCTCCCATTCTCTCCCCCTACCTCCCCCTCTCGCTTCTCTCCCCCCCCCTCTCACCTCTCTCTCCCTCCTCTCTCCTCCTCTGTGAACCCATTGGAGTGAGTCATTCCGGTCTGCTCTGGGAGTGATCTAATTGCTGTGTCTCCTCCCTGCTCTGTGTGCATGCCTCTGTGTGGGCCGTCACTTACACTCCAGTCCTACCAAAGTGCCTGTTGCCTATTCATTACCCAGAAAGCACTACAAAAACACACACGCACACAAATTACTAGAACGTTAGTCTGGTAGACAGCCATACAGCCCTACAAATCAAATCAAATCGAATTGTATTTGTCACATGCGCCGAATACAACAGGTGTAGACCTTACAGTGAAATGCTTACTTACAAGCCCGTAACCAACAATGCAGTTTTAAGAAAAATAAGTGTTAAGTAAAAAAAACGAATCTACAAAAAAAGTATATTAAAGAGCAGCAGTAAAATAACAGTAGCGAGGCTATATACAGGGGGTACCGGTACAGAGTCAATGTGCGGGGCACAGGTTAGTCCAGGTAATTGAGGTAATATGTACATGTGGGTAGAGGTAAAGTGACTATGCATAGATAATAAACAGAGAGTAGCAGCAGCGTAAAAGAGGGGGTGGGGGGTGACAATGCAAATAGTCCGGGTAGCCATTTGATTAGCTGTTCAGGAGTCTTATGGCTTGGGCGTAGAAGCTGTTAAGAAGCCTTTTGGACCTAGACTTGGCGCTCCGGTACCGCTTGCCGTGCGGTAGCAGAGAGAACAGTCTATGACTAGGGTGGCTGGAGTCTTTGACAATTTTTAGGGCCTTCCTCTGACACTGCCTGGTATAGAGGTCCTGGATGGCATGAAGCTTGGCCCCAGTGATGTACTGGGCCGTACGCACTACCCTCTGTAGTGCCTTGTGGTCGGAGGCAGAGCAGTTGCCATACCAGGTGGTGACGCAACCAGTCAGGATGCTCTCGATGGTGCAGCTGTATAACCTTTTGAGGATCTGAGGACCCATGCCCTCTTCACGACTGCCTTGGTGTGTTTGGACCATGATAGTTTGTTGGTGATCTGGACACCAATGAACTTGAAGCTCTCAACCTGCTCCACTACAGCCTTGTCGATGAGAATGGGGGCGTGCTCGGTCCTCCTTGGCTGTACAATAAACCCTGCTACTGTAATGTTATGCCATGATTACTGGATTGGATTGTCGACTGTGCTGTGGGCAGAGGAAGTGTAGTCACATTATGGGGCTATAGAAAACATTACTAGCAGCTGTTTTGATGTCAGTAAATAAAAAATCTGCTTTGTGATTTTCACGACATGGGTTGGGAGGAATTGTAGTGCATCACCTAGAATGACATACTTGTGATTGTTAGTTACTGGGCTTGTTGTTCTTCTGTTTCCATGGTTTTCTGGATGTGGTGGATGGTGTATTTTTGGATGTGTTTTGCCCAGTTTTCCTCTGGCCTGTAGTTACGTGAGGATCCAGCAGGTGGCAGTAGGCCTGCAGATGAGCAGGGGGATATTGGTGAATGTGGGGTCTCTCTCCTGTGAGGTTTGGCTATGTGTCTACCAAAATATCTTTGCCTTGACTGAGCATCCTCATCCACGGATTGCACTCGGATGAAAGTGTTGTTTGTTGATAATGGGGAAATCAATTGTTACACCTCAATCACAACTATTTCATGCAAAAGTGTGTGATTGTTGTTAAATCTGAAAGACAAGAGTACAGAAGAGATTCTCATAAAAAATAGCAGCAGTCTAGTTTAGGATGCATCACACTAGATTCAGGGGGATTCCAGGGGTTAGATTGGCTTTTTCTGTCCTGATGTTCATCACATAACCAGACCTGTAGAAGTGGAGACAGGAATAAATTGAGAATGGTTTAGCTGTAGCCTGCCTCCTCTCTCTGTGGTGTCTGAGATGGCTACTAAGCCAGAGTGATTATGCAGAGCCTGCTCATGGCTGTAGAGAGGAGAGGAGAGGAGAGGAGAGGAGAGGAGAGTCTAGACAAGCAGTGTGGAGATCAGATGCCTTAAGGAGGGTTTCCGCTTTAAAACAAAACAAATCATACTCACCATTGAGCAGCTTAGTCCAGTGTTGTGTTGAGGGAGACACTACACTCTGGAGAGAGATGGAGAGTGTTCTTTCTCACCAGACAGACCACTATCTACATTATTAACTCACCACTGCCTCCAAGTGGATATTTAGGAGCTACATCTTTATTGCAGTTCATTCATCCCCCCAAAGCTTATTTAGACATCTCTCTCCACTACATGGCTAAACACACATGTCTATGTTTGCTGTTATTGACATACTCGCTCTCTCTCCTATCTAGCTGTCCTTGAAGTACAGGTCCCAGAGCTGCCAGTGGTGGCGCTGTACGGCATGGACACCACCCTCAACTGTTCCTTCAGCCACGCCTCTCCCTTCAACCTGTCTGACCTCAGTGTCTTCTGGCAGCTGACGGACACAAAGCGCAGCGTGCACAGCTACTGGGCCAGCCAGGACCAGCTGGCAGACCAGGGAGAGCGCTACGCCAACCGCACCAGCCTGTACCCCTCCCAGCTGGGCGCGGGCAACGCCTCGCTCCTCCTGAGGGGGGTCCGGGTGGCCGACGAGGGTAGCTACACCTGCTTCGTCAGGGTGGAGACCTACGGTAGTGCAGCCTTACTGCTCCAGGTGGCAGGTGAGTCTGTTCATTTATTACCTTTATTTAACCAGGTAAGTCATTGAGAACACATTCTCTTTGAAGTTTTACAATAACGACCTCAGACTGGGAAAGCTGGACCAAGGCTTGGCCTGTAGCTACCACGTCTCCCGGCCTCTTTCTCGATACGTCTTTCCTCGAATCCTCAAATCCTCCATTCTCTTTTCCTGTCTGTCTCAAAACATATTGAAGAAGAAGGTCAGAGGATGGGGACCTTGGACCGCCTCCTCCAGTATGGTTGAGAAGGAGTTCCTCAAGGGCTTCACATACAGGAAGTAGAGTCCCCTCTTAAACCTTTTACTGCAGTGGGCTAAATGAGGGTCACATAGAGTGTTTCTTGGTAGTCTTAAATAAATGTACTTTGAAACAAAAGTATACACCTCACACTCATGGTTATGTTTTTTTTTTTTTTAAGACACCTGTACCATGTTAGATATAGAGTTGAAATGTATTCAATTTTGAGTTAGCATCCCAATATGACACTTTATATACATCACAGAAGACTGAATTATAACAAAACCGTTTGACATAGAAACACCAGATATTCAGTGTTTTTTAAAAATCCATGTTTATTAATTATGAAATTATGAAAAATATTAATAACATTCCACCCATGAGGCCACTAGAGGTATTTCGTCATTTGACTGCAAGAAAGGGGTAGATCACACACATCACCGGCCCTTCTTTGATAATCATGTGAGACCTTTAGGATCGATGCCTAACACAGCACAGAAATTGGTCATAAAACACTTGGTTCCATCAGGGATGCTCCATAACATGTTTGGTCGATACTTCCTGATTGTGGTCCTCTGGTTGTGGTCAATCACTGGCTTTGATTATTAGTTCCTGCCAAGATTGATTGTTACTAACAACTCGGTGATGAAGGTAGTTGTTCCATCAGAGGACCGTCATCACAGCTGAGTGCACTTTTATTTATAATTATTCTTTATGGCTTCACACACAGTGTTGGTGAACTCCTCCCTCCCTCCCTCCATCACCACTACTTTCCATGTTTTGTTGTTAAATTGGTCCTTTCCTCTCTATGGATGTATGTGCATTAAACAGCGTTAATGTTTGACAGTTTTCCTCTTGGCTGGCTAGTCTGGGTAGAGGAAAAAAAGAAAAACAGTGACAAATTGGCCCCTTTTCATGCATTCGATTTATAGATGTATTATTTTTAGCTGGCATTTACAGTTAACATCATAGAGCTCCCTTCCAACAGTGCTCTGAGAAAATGACGGGTCTCTGTGGAAATCTGCCTGTCAGTCAAATGGATAGCCAGGGAGGTTAGTGGCAGGCTGACATTCCGTCTTAGTGCTGAGAGAGCGAGAGAGAGTCCACTTTTCAAAAGGCAACTCGCATGAAGTTATTTAATCTCCTTCCTCTCCCTCCCTCCCCTCCCCATTGTTTGCTGTAATATGATTGGCTCAGGGAATACAGCCTCCTCTCTCTGCCCGCTGCGCCTCTGGTTGTGTTTTAGCTCAGGGGATTGGAGAGCCGTGAATTAATCCCAGGCTGAGCATTCACCCCCCTCACCTCCTCAACACCCGCCCCCTCCTGCCAAACCCCTGAACAGAGCACAGCAGTCCCAAATTCTCGCCGCCGTGCCTATTTCCCCCAGGCCCCCCTTCCGGGCCGGGTCAGGCTGTGGTGGTTGTGTGGTATTGTGGGGCGGCTTGGCTCAGAGCCGTGGCTCTCTCCAGGGAGGAGAAGAAGGATGACCGAGAGGAGCACCAGGAGATGCTGCAGATGATGTCTCTGGGATCTTAAGCTCGATGTTATGCTAAGCTCCCTAAATGTAATTAACAATTTAATGGGAATCATATTAAACAGTTCCCTGGGTGTCCCTCACTGCTGATAATCTGGCTAAAACTCTGTATGTCTTTGCTCCCCCCCCCCTTCAGCCCCCTACGCCAAGCTTCTGGTGACTTGGCTAAAACTCTGTGTCTGTTCTTCTCCCCTCCTCTCTCCCCCCTCAGCCCCCTACTCCAAGCCCCTGGTGACCCTGGAGCCGGACTCCAACCTGCGGCCGGGTGATGAGGTGGCGCTGACCTGCGTGGCGTACGGTGGCTACCCTGAGGCTGACGTACTGTGGCAGGACGGGGGCGGGCACAACCTGACGGACAATGTCACCACCTCCCTGGTGGCCAATGAGGAGGGGCTGTTCAGCATGCGCAGTGTCCTGACTGTCACCCTGGAGCCCAATAGCACTTACAGCTGCAGACTGACCAACCCACTATTGGGCGAGGACGGCCACGCCTCCGTCACCATCACAGGTGTGTGTGTCCCATTGCTCTCTGTCTTCTCTGACAAAGGCCCTAGCCTCCATTTTTCTGGAAAGTAAACAACAAGCTAACATTCAGAGACTTCCCACAGTGTTTTAATGTTGCCAGTTCAGGATAATCTTGTTTTCAGTCACACAGGAGCACGGCTGTCTATTAAAGTATTGTATGCATTTGTAAATCAATCCGTCAGTCAAATGTTATGCCTTGAATATTCAGCTAGCTGTTCAGAGCTCCACAGAACTGAAGGGAAAATAATGTTCAATTATGCTCTAATAAGCCTAACCATCAGTTTCCGCATATCATTAAAACAGATCAGTGGGTAATTATTTCCCAGATGATTCCCATGAAACTAAAATAACTATTCATCTGACATTTGGTAATGCTAGAAGGTGATAAAGGATATAATATTAGAGCTAAATGGAAGTAATGGTAGTGCAGCAGCTGTACAGCCTGCAGAGCAGACTCCTAGCTCAAGCCTGCCACTCAGCTGAAGCTACAGCCAATGTCTGCCGACCAGGATGTGGATCAATATGTTTACATTGCTCTTTTTGGGTGAGTGGTGTAATCCCTTCCTGGGATGTGTGGGTGGTGGCCCTGGGGTCTGCTCTGTCCCTTCCCCAGTCCCTGACCCCCTGTACCCTGGATGCCTTACTGGTGTACGTAATGTTTAGCGTGTGGAGTGGTTAGGGAGTGTGTGTCTGACGAGCCAAGGCTGGCTCTCTAATGGGAGCAGTGCTGTGTGAAATGGCTCATAAATAAGAAGAGTTGGCCGGGACCTGCTCTCTGGGCTGGAGCAAAGCTGGGGAGGGGGGGGGGTCACCCTACGCCCAGGTCAGCGAGTATGTGTGTCGTGTGTATGTTTGTCGGTGTGTTGTGTGTGTCAGGTCAGTGAGTGCTGCTCCACTGGGCTGGGAAATAACTGCTGTTTCCATGCTGGGGCCGGCAGGGCCCTGAGCCTGGTGGCCTTTCCACAGCTCCACACTCTACAGTCATGACAAGGCCTCTGGGGTATTACAATGTTGCTAAATCCACAGTAGGAAGAGACATGACATGAAGGCCACCAACCCTAGAGTAAACAAGTGTTGCTGTTAAGCCCATAGTAGGAATACTGTTTACATGTTGCAGTAGACTTTAGAATAGTGTAACTACTAGAGACTATTGCACCTTGTAGTTTTAGTAATGGAAATTGATATGCTTATATGCTATCTGTTGAGAGAGAACGTAAGGCTGATTAGGTACCTGTCTAAGGTATTCTAGATGTTGCCTCAGGCGGCGAACTGGTTCAGATCATAGAGTTATTTCAGTGGTCCAGATCTATAGAGGTGATGGAGAAGATAGAGGTGAATGCTGACAGAGCAGAGGAGGAACTGTACATAGGACTGATTATCTGAAGCAGTATGAAAGGATTGAGAGTATGGTTGTGATCTTCTTCAGTCAGTGTGTCAAGGAAGAGTTCCTCCCCATCCTCCCCGAACCCAGCAGAGCACCTGTTCTGTTAGACTAGTGTTTGTTCTCAACAGAGAGCCAGTTTGTGCCGAGCGCAGAAACCTGCTGATAACAAAAAGTGATCTGTTCAGCTCAGTGGAAATAAAGGAATTACCCACGCTCTGAAGCCATCCTAGAGAAATATCAGGCTAGGCTATGGAGAATAACACAGTCAACCTATGAAAGAGAATAGCCCAGCCAAAAAGAAAGAGCTGGGATGGATGAGCTGGAGAGAGAGAGAGAAAAAGAGAGAAAGGATGGAGCAAACCCAGAGACAAAGCTGCGAAGCTGTTGATTAAAGCCATGGAGTGGCCGTGATCTGAGCGCTCTGGGGCTAGTTGGAGAATATTAATTTATCTTACTCTAACCAGCACAGCTTGATGATGACCTAACTTGTTAGTAAACAAGTGGCAGATTTATTTTTGTGTGCCGGGATACAAGGGGCTTGTTTGATATGAAAATGTATTTGCATTTGTTTACAACAGATGCTGTATGCTTAACAACCTCTGTAATTAATTTTGACCTAGAAGAACTCTTCCGGAGTGTGTGCCGAGCAGAGTTTATATAGTAAATATACTGGATAATCACAGCGCTGCGCCCACCGCACACCAGACTGAGGCAGGCTGAGAATCCTATTATAGGGAGGGGTGAAATCTGCTTAAGATTCCAAATGGACTATTCCCCAATAGGAGAGAGAGAGAGAGGAAGGGAGGGAGGGAGGAAGAGAAGGAGAGAGGGAGAGAGAGTGGGGAGAGAGAACAAGCACATTAAAATTTCACACTTTCCTCAATCTCTGATTGAAAAATTACAATAGTAATACAACTCTCCCCCTGGGAAAAGAAATAGTTTGACAAGGTTAATTAGGAGAAAATGAACCCCTAACTGCATGAAACGGTGTGTGGGGTGCGTGTGAAGCCATGTGTTGAAACGGTATGGGTTAAGAAGTTATGCTTGTGAACCATGCCATCATCATTAGCACCACTGTCAATAGTAGTACCTCCCCATGACACAACACCTGCCTGACTAAATACTACATACACAATACTGCCATATACAACTGAACTATCTCAGTGCAGGTTAGAAGAGGTCATGTCCCGCTTGAGCCCTGACTGACCGTATCATGTGTTGGTTCGAGAGAGACTACAATGTGTGTTGGTAGGAGGATATTGATGGATGTAGCAGCAGGGTACAGTAGGATCCCACTTGGAACAGACACAAAGAGATGCCTGGCATCCAGCGTCCATGGACGACACAAGAGGCAGCAGCTGCAGCAGTCCTTGTATGAACCCTGGCAGGCTGGCAGGCTGCCTCCCTCCTCAGCCTCCTCAGCCTCCTCTTCCTCCCCAGCCTGCCCTGCTATACTACCATCCTGCTGGCTGAAAGCAGCAGTGGCAGTTTGAGCAGCTCAGTCTCAGACAGACTAAATCCCACATCTGCTCCCCCTCCCCCCTCCCTGCCCACCCGCTCGGCCACTTTGCTATCCTCAAAAAAGAATAATGCCCTTTGAGCTTTATGGACTCTCTGTCTGTCTAATATCATTTTTACCATTGCTGGCAGAACGCAGAGCTTTAGATATGGATCCCTACTGTGGGAGCTGAGAGATGGCAGTATGGCTGTGATGGCGTTGGGGGCTTTAGGCCTGTCACTCCCCAGGCGCTCTGTCTCTCTGGTCAGTGGATGAGAGCACCATTGTCTCTCTGCCCGGCTCCACTGCTGGCACAGCACTTGCAGCTCCCAGCAGCAGGATAAGATCGAGATAGAGAGGAGAGGGTTGGGTTGATGACAGAGAGTGAGATGGAGACGAGAGCAGAGAGTGTTTGCTAATCTCAGAGCCGTGGCACCAGGGCCTGACAGGCAGGCAGGGAGATGGAGTCACTGACAGGGAGGAAGGGAGGGACTAACACTCTCACTTGAGTTTTTTCCCCTACTAGCTCAGACTTTGCTGATAGCTACTTTATTGAGAAAAAATGTACTTACTATGATTGAGATATGTGGTTGTCCCATCTAGCTATCTTAAGATGAATGCACTTACTGTAAGTTGCTCTGCATAAGAGCGTCTGCTAAATGACTAAAATGTAAATGGATGAAGGGAGGGAGACAAGCTGTGCTGCTGAGCTCTGCTCCAGAGGATTGCCCAGCTCCATCAACTTCATGGGAGGCCTTATCACCTGCTCCGAAAGGACCAACTCTCCACCAGAATTACATATCTCTCTCGCTCTCCATGTTTCTCTCACGCTCTTGCTCTCTCTCCATGTTTCTCTCTCGCTCTTCATGTTTCTCTCTCTCTCAGCCTCTCCCTATCTACAGTTGAAGTCGGAAGTTTACATACACCTTAGCCAAATACATTTAAGCTCAGTTTTTCACAATTCCTGACATTTAATCCTAGTAAAAATTCCCCGTCTTAGGTCAGTTAGGATCACCACTTTATTTTAAGAATGTGAAATGTCAGAATAATAGTAGAGAGAATTATTTATTCCAGCTTTTATTTCTTTCATCACATTCCCTGTGGGTCAGAAGTTTACATACACTCAATTAGTATTTGGTAGCATTGCCTTTACATTGTTTTACTTGGGTCAAACATTTTGGGTAGCCTTCCACAAGCTTCCCACAATACGTTGGGTGAATTTTGGCCCATTCCTCCTGACAGAGCTGGTTTAACTGAGTCAGGTTTGTAGGCCTCCTTGCTCGCACACGCTTTTTCAGTTCTGCCCACAAAATTTCTATAGGATTGAGGTCAGGGTTTTGTGATGGGCACTCCAATACCTTGACTTTGTTGTCTTTAAGCCATTTTGCCACACCTTTGGAAGTATGCCTTGGGTCATTGTCCATTTGGAAGACCCATTTGCGACCAAGCTTTAACTTCCTGACTGATGTCTTGAGATGTTGCTTCATAATTTTCCTTCCTCATGATGCCATCTATTTTGTGAAGTGCACCAGTTTTACTGTGGATATAGATACTTTTGTACCGGTATCATGTTGTTCTGGGATTGATTTGCACTTTTCGCACCAAAGTACGTTCATCTCTAAGAGACGCGTCTCCTTCCTGAGCGGTATGACTGCTGCGTGGTCCCATGATGTTTATACTTGCGTACTATTGTTTGTACAGATGAACGTGGTACCTTCAGGCGTTTGGAAATTGCTCCCAAGGATGAATCAGACTTGTGGAGGTCTACCATTTTTTTTCTGAGGTCTTGGCTGATTTCTTTTGATTTGCCCATGATGTCAAGCAAAGAGGCACTGAGTTTGAAGGTAGGCCTTGAAATACATCCACAGGTACACCTCCAATTGACTCAAATTATGTCAATTAGCCTATCAGAAGCTTCTAAAGCCATGACATCATTTTCTGGAATTTTCCAAGCTGTTTAAAGGCACAGTCAACTTAGTGTATGTAAACTTCTGACCCACTGGAATTGTGATACAGTGAATTATAAGTTAAATAATCTGTCTGTAAACAATTGTTGGAAAAATTACTTGTGTCATGCACAAAGTAGATGTCCTAACCGACTTGCCAAAACTATAGTTAGTTAACAATACATTTGTGGAGTGATTGAAAAACAAGTTTTAATGACTCAAACCTTAGTGTATGTAAACTTCCGACTTCAACTGTATCTATATCTCTCCCTCCCCCCTCTCTCTCACACACTGTTTCTCTCTCCCTGTTTCTCTCTCTTTCACTTTCTCTCTCTATCCCTGTTTCTCTCTCTTCCTATCTCTCAAACACACAAACACACACTTTACATCTCGCTCCCTTTCACACTCACATCCACGCCTCAATAGCCCCATGCACACTCCAACATTACTCTTAATAGTCAGAAGAGACAGAGTCACAAAGGTGCTAATGGGCAGTCCTAGCACAGCCATTCCATTTGCAGCAGACAGCATAAAGCTTTGCTGTGTTTTTCCTTCATTACATTTGTGCTAGCCTCTTCCCTTTTTCCCTAACTGTGTTATTATCTGTTCTGGGGGCTTGTTCCTGACAAATGTTGCCGTCTAAATTGGTACCTGCCAGTGCACTGCTCGCCAAGCTTACGCAAGCTTAAAAAAACAAGTATGCGAAAGAAAGAAAGCTAAAAACAAAACACTGTATTACTCCTTGTTCTCTATTCAACTTTTTTACAGGCCTAATTTAAATGCAATTAATGAAGCCTTTGGAAAAGGAGGAAAACAGCAGTATAAATGAATCCGTTGTCAGCAGAGCAGCGAGCAGGCAGTTCCCCTGATGGAACACTGTATTAATTACTGTCCAAGTGCACAAACAGGTCCTCTCTCTCTCTCTCTCTCTCTCTCTCTCTCTCTCTCTCTCTCTCTCTCTCTCTCACCCTCTCTCTATCTTTACCTCCTTCCCTCCCTGAATACACACTGTCTTACACTGTCTTATCACGACCCCATAGCACAACAACAGCCAAATAGAGAGATGGAGTAATGGAGGGAGCAATTTAAAAATAAATTCAGGACCCAGTCTTTGTAAACACATTATTTCCTCTCAGGATTATGAACTGGGGCCACTTGCTCCTGTCACTGGCATGTTGAGGTGTTGAGTTGTTTGAATATTCTCCCTCCCTCCCTTGCCTTGGGGACATTTTATCCCTGTATTATGGCTTCACAGTATTATTTGGCATGCTCTCAGTCTTGCCATTTGCCGCTCTGAGGGATTGTTGGGTTGAATGAGGGATTAGGCCCGGGCCTGTTCCTGCTCACTGCATTGCTCTTATAGCATCTCAACAATCACAGAGATAAAATGAGCTCCCTCTCATTGTGTTGTGGATTTATGCCTTCCTGTTCCTGTTCACTGTTGTCATCTTCACTGTCTCCTTTTGGCATAAAAGGTCTTTGCTATGGCTGAATGTCAAAATGTATTGTATTTCTGCAGTTGAAAATACAATGTTGGAGCGTTGCGACCTGACCTTCTCTATTGTGAGTGGCGGTCTGGTCGTCGGTGTGGGTGTGTGTGTGGGCTCGGGCCTGCTGTGTGGTCCTGTCCTGTCCATCACCTCACCACAGGGGAGCCATAGCCAGTACATGACTCTATAAGGCCTAGTGTCCACAGGCCCAGTCCCAGGCCACCATGACATGGCATCGGGCACGTCCTCTCCTCTCATTTCCACGCTGTGGAGTACTGTGACATCTTTATGCTTACCCAGAGCCTGAAGGGAACCTGTCTTTAAGTCCTGCACTCCTCTCCTGCTTTGTTTCTTTTTCAGGACATTATTTATATTGATGGCTGCAGTAAAAGGGAAAAAGCCCTATTTTGTCATTGATCAGGCTCATTTTTTATTTTGCCTCCCAGAGTCACAGTGAGGGGAGACTGACTATCAGTGGGGTTCAGCCAAGGGGCTTGGAGTGTACATTCCATACAGTTGCTGTTATATCCTGTAAGAGGAATTGGTTTCTGGAGGCTTGGCGTCAATCTCTGCTTTACGATTTCAAATCATATTAGCTGCAGCCTTTTGAGAGACATTGGGCAGAGAATAGCCCAGAGAAAACGGTCGGGCATACATTCAAAGGCCTGGTCATTTAATTATTCATATCCATTTATTTGATGCTTAAACTCTACACCAGATAAGACCATGCATTGTTGTCCCGCAAAAGATGTTTGCAACCTCCGTAAATCGCTTTGTTCTGGTGCCTTGAAACAGTCCAAATCAATAGCCGCCCATACACAAAGAGTATTGTCTAGTGGTGTAATGTCTTTTCAATTAGGAGGCGCTGAGAGACTTGGGCCCGTTCCTGGAAAAGGTAGCTCGCCTCACTGATAGCTCTAGAGACCAGTAATTGATTACAAAGTGTGAAATTAATTAAAGTTAAGCATGGTGTTACTGGCCCAGGACTCTTCTTACTTACCTCCCTGCAGCATGGACTTAAACCACTCAAAATAGTTTGTTTACTGTCTGTAAATGTGACTGAAATGACTCAACCTGACTCAACATTTAGTTTGTGCATTTAGTACTGCAGTCAGTCTGAGTCATCTGCCTTCATCTGCAGGGACAGTGTCATCACAGCCCTTTAACTCTTGAAACCAAATATTATGCTCCTACATTTGTGATGAAAGCATTGATTAGAATATGGCAGCCATCTTTGACATAGCCTAATGTGACTGGTGTGGATAGAGGGAAGCTGTGAGGGCTGAGATCTCCTTCAGGTCACATTAACATCTCCTTCCTGCTGGCCTGGCTGGTCTCTTTAGCCATGCCTGTCTTTGTCTCTGACTCCCTCCCCAACCCCACGCCTCCCAACGCCTGCATGACAACCTGCAGCTCATTACAGACAAACTGTCCACAGGGAAATTAACTCACTCCATCCTTTCACATTGTTCATTTTGTCAACTGTGTTTAATTTAATCAGACGGGGGGGATCCTCCTCATGGATGTGTCTGCAGTAAGTGCAACTCTCCGTCAACGACACAAGACATCTCAGAGTCCCACACTTATACTGTCTGTCATATCTATAATGTATCTGTCTGCCTACTTCCAGCCACTTACTGTACTGCTGGGGGATGAGCAGCAGAGCTGTAGTCTACTGCTATAGTGAAGGTTTCTGATGCCGTTGTTAGTGTTATTGTCGCCTCCAATGGCTCTGTTACGTCTGTGGTTATTTGGGGCCTCAACCGTGTACTGTAGATGTCCCTCGTTATCAAATAAGATACAATTCCATTATGTTTACCTTAAAAACATTACCACGGGGATCTGTAGCAGAAATGGCTTTGAGAGAAATAGCAAAATTAAATTAAAACGATTCTAGTGAAATGATATTGAAATCCATAATAAGATCGATTGTTTAATATATATGGTAAAATGGTGCGTAACCAACCGAAGGCTTAAGGACTAATACAACTTCATTTGAATTTCAAACTGCTGCTCCAGCATGATCCTACATTAGACACAGAGAGCATGACAATTTCCTGATAGACTTTCCAGAGCCATCAGTGTATATCTGATCCCTATGCCAACTGAGCTAAATGCTAACCAAGTCAAGTCCTCTGCGCTGTGCCTTCTGTTAGACTCCTGGCTGGATGGCTGACTGGCTGGATATAGAGATGGGGATGAGATAAATGACTGGTAGTGAATGGAGCACACTAAGAAGGTCAGAGGATTAGAGGCCCCTACAGGGCCCCAGTTACACACCTGCTAAATGACTTCTAGGTAAAGACTGAGGCCCTCTCTGTTCATTATATCACAGCAGCCAATGAAAGCACATACTACATTATGGCCACATATACTGAGTATACCAAACATTAGGAACACCTTCCTAATATTGAGTTGACCAGGAAATTACTCATGCAGTAGAATAAATCACCAATTAGCATGTTTTACTCTAAAGCATTGCTTTGCATTTCTATGGAAACAAGAAACAACCGATTGCACCACCTATGTTTGTGTTTAAATCATTCTTATTAAGACACTTTTTGTTGTGAATGTGAGAATACAGTGGGGGAAAAAAGTATTTAGTCAGCCACCAATTGTGCAAGTTCTCCCACTTAAGAAGATGAGAGAGGCCTGTAATTTTCATCATAGGTACACGTCAACTATGACAGACAAAATGAGAAAAAAAAATCCAGAAAATCACATTGTAGGATTTTTAATGAATTATTTGCAAATTATGGTGGAAAATAAGTATTTGGTCAATATCAAAAGTTTCTCAATACTTTGTTATATACCCTTTGTTGGCAATGACACAGGTCAAACGTTTTCTGTAAGTCTTCACAAGGTTTTCACACACTGTTGCTGGTATTTTGGCCCATTCCTCCATGCAGATCTCCTCTAGAGCAGTGATGTTTTGGGGCTGTCGCTGGGCAACACGGACTTTCAACTCCCTCCAAAGATTTTCTATGGGGTTGAGATCTGGAGACTCCAGGACCTTGAAATGCTTCTTACGAAGCCACTCCTTCGTTGCCCGGGCGGTGTGTTTGGGATCATTGTCATGCTGAAAGACCCAGCCACGTTTCATCTTCAATGCCCTTGCTGATGGAAGGAGGTTTTCACTCAAAATCTCACGATACATGGCCCCATTCATTTTTCCTTTACACGGATCAGTCGTCCTGGTCCCTTTGCAGAAAAACAGCCCCAAAGTATGATGTTTTCACTCCCATGCTTCACAGTAGGTATGGTGTTCTTTGGATGCAACTCAGCATTCTTTGTCCTCCAAACACGACAAGTTGAGTTTTTACCAAAAAGTTCTATTTTGGTTTCATCTGACCATGTGACTTTCTCCCAATCCTCTTCTGGATGCACTCTAGCAAACTTCAGACGGGCCTGGACATGTACTGGCTTAAGCAGGGGGACACGTCTAGCACTGCAGGATTTGAGTCCCTGGCGGCGTAGTGTGTTACTGATGGTAGGCTTTGTTACTTTGGTCCCAGCTCTCTGCAGGTCATTCACAAGGTCCCCCCGTGTGGTTCTGGGATTTTTGCTCACTGTTCTTGTGATCATTTTGACCCCACGGGGTGAGATCTTGCGTGGAGCCCCAGATCGAGGGAGATTATCAGTGGTCTTGTATGTCTTCCATTTCCTAATAATTGCTCCCACAGTTGATTTCTTCAAACCAAGCTGCTTACCTATTGCAGATTCAGTCTTCCCAGCCTGGTGCAGGTCTACAATTTTTTTTCTGGTGTCCTTTGACAGCTCTTTGGTCTTGGCCATAGTGGAGTTTGGAGTGTGACTGTTTGAGGTTGTGGACAGGTGTCTTTTATACTGATATCAAGTTCAAACAGGTGCCATTAATACAGGTAACGAGTGGAGGACAGAGGAGCCTCTTAAAGAAGAAGTTACTGGTCTGTGAGAGCCAGAAATCTTGCTTGTTTGTAGGTGACCAAATACTTATTTTCCACCATAATTTGCAAATAAATTCATTAAAAATCCTACAATGTGATTTTCTGGATTTTCTTTTCTCAATTTGTCTGTCATAGTTGACGTGTACCTATGATGAAAATTACAGGCCTCTCTCATCTTTTTAAGTGGGAGAACTTGCACAATTGGTGGCTGACTAAATACTTTTTTTCCCCACTGTAAGTAGCTGTTTCCTAGAGATGTGCAGCTGTGTGGTTGGTGGAGACAGAGCTGACCTGATACAGAGTCAGTGGCTCTGAGAATATGAATCTCTTCGGTAACCACCAAAGACTGCAGCATTGAAAAGGAAAAGGCTCAACGCGCACATAGGTTAGGCTACTATGGTGAGCGAGCATTGCGCCTTTTCATTTTCAATAAGTATTGATTACCCATTTATTTGTCTCTGCCTGCAAATTGTCCTCCTAAAAGGTAGGCTATATCCTATAGGCCTATGCAAAATGTAGCAAGTGTCGCTGTCGTCATTCTTGCTGCTTCAAGTTCAGTAGCCATACCTGCGAGATCAGGTGCACGTGTGGTCTCAATTAAATAGAGTAGACAATAGACTATGCATGGGCGGAGAAGCACGGGGCAGTTACCTTTCCAAGGAAATTTACTTTACTACATTGCCTAGAAATAGGCCTAAATATTGATCACCCATCTTCCCACTCCTAAAAGGTAGGCTATAAAAATAGCTCAGGAGAAAGTGAAAGTCTCTCCTACTCTGCTCTCTTCTAGCATACATCTAGCATATTGGCAGATATAGCCCAGTAATACAGATAGCCTAATATAAGGGACATGTGAGAATTTTTGTGCATTTGATAATGCCTATAGGGAGCAAAATTGCTGGGACCATGGCTGGCAAGTGAGCTGCGTCACATACGCCTAAAATAACATTGTGGGACTGCGGTTGGGCTTGGGACCAGTTCCTGCGGTAGCGGGTGGGAGTCAGACAGAAAGCCAGCGGGTGTGGGTGGTGCGGGATGAAAAGAAGCGGTCCCACCAGACCTCTACTGTGCACCATGACAGTGAAGCCTGTAACGTTACATTGCCATACTGACTAATAAAAACACACATTGCACTGAAAACATTTCAGAATATCAATCTTCAATCGTTTGGTTTATGGTTTCATCATTTGATTCAGGTCTAGTGTGATTGAGGCAAAAATAATACCTAACGTTAGCCACATTGTGGCCAGCTCACTCTCTCTAACGGTACATCAACTGGCAAAAGCTAGCCAAGTTTGGTAGGCCGTCATTGTAAATAAGAATTTGTTCTTAACTGACTTGCCTAGTTAAATAAAATAAAATAAAAAGTTCATTTACTTCTGTTGAAACGGGACAAAAGAAAGGCTACAAAACATTTCCATACAAACAACTGCTGTTGGAGCTAGAAGCACAAGCATTTCGCTACACCCGCTATAACATCTGCTAAACACGTGTATGTGACAAATAACATTTGATTTGTTAGTAATAATAGCCACCTCGTATCGCTATCTGACAGCTAATTCATTCACCTCAGTCGAGAGGGGATGAAACATTAGCTAACGTTACATGTCAGTTACAATACTAGCTCAGCACTGTGAATAAACACTCGTTTTTTTCTGTTATGTTAAACAGCAGTTACCTTGCCAGCTACATCAGTAAACTAAAGAGTAGCCAGTTTCTACTCTGCTTGCTTTTACAACTCGGTGAAAGAGCACAACACATACACACTGAACTATGCTTAACTCTCCCGTGCTGGTCCAGCCAGCCTTCCAGAAGCTTTGCCTTCACACAGCATGTTAACCCGCTCTGTGGTGTCCACGGTCCTAAATCCAGCCGACTGAACACTCCAAACAGCCTACCCGACCGCTCTGAGGCATCCGCATGGTCCTAAAGCACACTGTTGCCTCTTTTTGTATCACATTGCAATGATAAAACTGGGGGGGGGGGGGGGGACAAAAATGCAATTTCAAAATGTGGGGGGGACATGACTCCCCGTCCCCAGTGAAAGTTGCGCCCCTGGGTATGGTGATAGATCATCCTTGTATATTTTGTAGTTAATGCAACAGTAAGGAGCAGTGTGGTATTTATATAGCTAATTAAGGATTTGGAGGGCATGTGTTTAAGATGGAACATTGCATAAGACACAGTTAATTTCTATTTAGAGAAGTGCAGACAGAGAAAGAGAGAGAGAGAGAGTGAGAGTGAGAGAGAGAGAGAGAGAGAGCAAAAACACCTCTCCAGTGGTTTTCAAAGGCCTGGGGACCTGATTCCCAGAAGCCATATAGTAGCCTAATGATCAGACACTGTGGTAATGGTGCTGAAAAACAGATTGTTTTAATAGCAGGAGCATAGTACTTAAGATTAGCCCTCACATTGTAAGCCTCAGCAATATGATTGGTTGTTATGGCCCTGCAATACTTTCTAGAACAGCATCAGTCTGGACAGTAAGGTTAGGATTACTCCTTTCATTGCCGTACTTATCACAATCAAGTAATCAAGGTCAATTCACCATCATGGTTATAATATAATGGTCAATGGGATTTTGTGTTGAGCAGATTTCAGATTGCCATATACAGTGGGGAAAAATGTATTTAGTCAGCCACCAATTGTGCAAGTTCTCCCACTTAAAAAGATGAGAGAGGCCTGTAATTTTCATCATAGGTACACGTCAACTATGACAGACAAATTGAGAATTTCTTTTCCAGAAAATCACATTGTAGGATTTTTAATGAATTTATTTACAAATTATGGTGGAAAATAAGTATTTGGTCACCTACAAACAAGCAAGATTTCTGGCTTTCACAGACCTGTAACTTCTTCTTTAAGAGGCTCCTCTGTCCTCCACTCGTTACCTTTATTAATGGCACATGTTTGAACTTGTTATCAGTATAAAAGACACCTGTCCACAACCTCAAACAGTCACACTCCAAACTCCACTATGGCCAAGACCAAAGAGCTGTCAAAGGTCACCAGAAACAAAATTGTAGACCTGCACCAGGCTGGGAAGACTGAATCTGCAATAGGTAAGCAGCTTGGTTTGAAGAAATCAACTGTGGGAGCAATTATTAGGAAATGGAAGACATACAAGACCACTGATAATCTCCCTTGATCTGGGGCTCCACGTAAGATCTCACCCCGTGGGGTCAAAATGATCACAAGAACGGTGAGCAAAAATCCCAGAACCACACGGGGGGACCTAGTGAATGACCTGCAGAGAGCTGGGACCAAAGTAACAAAGCCTACCATCAGTAACACACTACGCCGCCAGGGACTCAAATCCTGCAGTGCCAGACGTGTCCCCCTGCTTAAGCCAGTACATGTCCAGGCCCTTCTGAAGTTTGCTAGAGTTCATTTGGATGATCCAGAAGAGGATTGGGAGAATGTCATATGGTCAGATGAAACCAAAATAGAACTTTTTGGTAAAAACTCAACTCGTCGTGTTTGGAGGACAAAGAATGCTGAGTTGCATCCAAAGAACACCATACCTACTGTGAAGCATGGGGGTGGAAACATCATGCTTTTGGGCTGTTTTTCTGCAAAGGGACCAGGACGACTGATCCGCGTAAAGGAAAGAATGAATGGGGCCATGTATCGTGAGATTTTGAGTGAAAACCTCCTTCCATCAGCAAGGGCATTGAAGATGAAACGTGGCTGGGTCTTTCAGCATGACAATGATCCCAAACACACCGCCCGGGCAACGAAGGAGTGGCTTCGTAAGAAGCATTTCAAGGTCCTGGAGTGGCCTAGCCAGTCTCCAGATCTCAACCCCATAGAAAATCTTTGGAGGGAGTTGAAAGTCTGTGTTGCCCCGCGACAGCCCCAAAACATCACTGCTCTAGAGGAGATCTACATGGAGGAATGGGCCAAAATAACAGCAACAGTGTGTGAAAACCTTGTGAAGACTTACAGAAAACGTTTGACCTGTGTCATTGCCAACAAAGGGTATATAACAAAGTATTGAGAAACTTTTGTTATTGACCAAATACTTATTTTCCACCATAATTTGCAAATAAATTCATAAAAAATCCTACAATGTGATTTTCTGGAATTTTTTTCTCATTTTGTCTGTCATAGTTGACGTGTACCTATGATGAAAATTACAGGCCTCTCTCATCTTTTTAAGTGGGAGAACTTGCACAATTGGCGGCTGACTAAATACTTTTTTCCCCCACTGTATATGCCATATTGCCATATGCTACTAATGTCTGTTCTTGAATGAAAGTATTGGTTCTTGATTAGTATCACAGAGAAAAAGGCCTCATTAAGGCTCGCACACATCGCACCGTATGTTGATCTGGTGTTCGTCTGATAATCGTTCGGCACGCTGTGTTTTAGAGACCACCCGCTGGTGGACGTCTGACTGCCGACATTTTTTCACGATTCTACATGTAAAATCGGCGTGCTCTCGGTTTGTAAATTACGGCCCGCACTCTGTTTAGAAGTGCTAAGTACTCTCGGCCGGCAAACGTTATTGGTGTTTCCGAGCCATTAAAACTTTGGCAGTCTCATGGCATACAGTATTAAAGTTGAAATGTTGGAGAGTGTTAAAATACATTTAGCTTGAAGTTGGTATTCATACTATGGTCTCTTTTTAATGCAGCAGCCAGGAACATCATTTTCTTTAAGTGAAGGTCGGGTGAAGGAAGAAGTGAGTGTAGTAATGCTCTGAGTGGAAGTGGAGGTTACAGACCTCCTCCACCTTACTCTGCCATCTGAGCAGAGAGGAGGCTCTAGTAAGTCACATCCACAGCCAAACTGCATGGCAACTGCCAAGCAGTTAAAGTCTCTCTCTCTCTCTCTCTCTCTCTCTCTCTCTCTCTCTCTCTCTCTCTCTCTCTCTCTTTCTCTCTGTCTCTCTCTCACACTCACACTCTCTCTCTCTCTCATACGCACATACAAGTTGAATTTAAGTAAATTTGACAAACTAGGGCTTCTGTTATCTACCTTATTTGGACCTTATGTCCCAGTCAGCTACATTATCTTCAGGAAAACATCCATATTATCTCCACCCACCCAAAACTCTTTATTTAAGACCAGGAAATTACTCATGCAGTAGAATAAATCACCAATTAGCATGTTTTACTCCAAAGCATTGCTTTGCATTTCTATGGAAACAAGAAACAACCGATTGCACCACTATGTTTGCGTTTAAATAATTCTTATTAACACTATTTTTGTTGTGAATGTGAGAATAAGTAGCTGTTTCCTAGAGATGTGCAGCTGTGTGGTTGGTGGAGACAGAGCTGACCTGATACAGAGTCAGTGGCTCTGAGAATATTCATCTCTTCAGTAACCACCAAAGACTTCAGCAGAGGAAAATGAGAAATGTTGTTTTATAATGAGAGCCTTAGGCAAAGATATACAGAGGCATGTCTTTTTAAGAAATCCTGTCATTATATATTCTCCTAGTGATACTGCAGAGAAGAGAAGGCATACTAAAGTACAAACTCACTTAACTGAGGGTTTAGGATGGATGCAAGGACATCTTTAATGTTGTGGGTGTGTACAAATGTTTATATTGCTGAGTGACGGGGGATAAACACATCAACCTGTCATTCTATACTATATCAGATAGTGGAGTCTGTGATGATGATGATATTCTCAGGGGTATCACCTCTGTCATGTGTTAACTCTCACAACTTCAAATAGATCCTGGTAAAGAACTCGCATGCCCAAAGAGCCAATCAGAGTGGCTGTTGGTAGTGTTTATTCCCTTAAAACATTGAGGCTATAAGGTTACGATTAGGGCTGTACTTGACAGTAGCCATTCAAATGGTCTCCATCTCTCTCTCCTGCTTGCTCTTCCTCTCTGCAGGGCGGCCTTGTCTATTTGTTCTCAGCCTACCCACTCAGCTCAGACACGATCAGCCCGGGAGATTGTCGGTAGAGGTGCTGATAGCTGTCACTAGCGATTCCCTCCTACACATCTTCCGCCCTCTTGTAGTCAGACCCTTGTTTGAAAAACTAATTAAAAATGTAGAGAACAAGACTTGTTAAACTGATTATTGCAACCTAAAGTTTGCCTCAGCTGTTATGGCCGAAGGAGAAACGAAATGGAAGTGGTGAGAAATCGATAGCCCACTCTGCCTCCTCCGACATCTTAATGCCAGTCTCTCCTGAGAGGAGGGCATGCTGAGGTGATGGAGGCTCTGTCAGCTCTAGGAGACGTCAGAGGAGTTTTAAATGGAGGTCTCGGCAGAGCTGACAAGCAGTGAGGAGCTGTGAGGAGCTGAGGAGGGCTGGTCGAGGTGGGGGTAGACTGGCCAGCAGGGGTGTGACTGGTCGAGGTGGGGGTAGACTGGCCAGCAGGGGTGTGACTGGTCGAGGTGGGGGTAGACTGGCCAGCAGGGGTGTGACTGGTCGAGGTGGGGGTAGACTGGCCAGCAGGGGTGTGACTGGTCGAGGTGGGGGTAGACTGGCCAGCAGGGGTGTGACTGGTCGAGGTGGGGGTAGACTGGCCAGCAGGGGTGTGACTGGTCGAGGTGGGGGTAGACTGGCCAGCAGGGGTGTGACTGGTCGAGACGCTGTGGTTCCAGTCCCAGTTCTTCTCATACTAGGCTAGTGTTTATCAACTCCACCACTACATATTCACTCCCTCCCTCAGTCTGAAACATGGCTTAGGATGCTAACATGCTTAATTAGCCATCCTACTGGGTATACGGTCTGATTCTGGTAAACTCTAAACCTAGGATGAGAAAATCATGTTAACCTTGCTGGAATGAGATTTGAAATCACCCCCCTGAATTTACCTGAGGATTAGATTCCCCACACACTGTTTAAATGCATGGCCAAACCAGTATTTATATGGATGTTTTACACTGAAAACTATTCCTAGTGTGAGAGCATAGCATTAAACCAAAACCTCTGATGCCGACAGTTTGTTTTCACTAGACACTAGATAAGATTGGGAATTTCTTTATGGCCCTATTTTTTATATTTGTTAGCAATGTTTTATAGCACAGTCAGACATGTTGGATATTTATCTGGTGTGATTTTTTAAAAGAGATTGTATTGAATTATACTGAAACAGATGGGAGATGAAAGTACATTTTTATTATTGTGAGTGCTCTGTCTCTGTCTGTAGGTTAGGTTGCCCTTCAGGAGCATGGTGACTGGAATAGTCTTTATGCAGGGTGAAACACTAGTGTCTTAGTGAGAAGTTAATCTAGAGGCCCATAGGGACAATGTCTCAATGTGTGTGACAAAGCGCTGGACTGGTATTCACTTCTGGATCGATCACATCAGCAGTCAGACTCATTGAGGCGAGGAGGTGACCTCCCACTGCAACTCACTATTCCAAACTCTCAGCAGCGTTGTGCTAAATGGTGAAGTAAAGGCATGGAACCTAGAGCCAAGCATCCATCCCTGGAGAAAGGTCACGAGCTGCTGCCTGATGTGCATGAAAGAGCTTAGAGTTTGAGAGTGGGCTAATAGTACTGCATGTAGGCCTTATCCTCATTCCAGCCCAGTCACACACACCCACAACACACAGCACACACACATGCACAGAGGCGTACACATACACACACACACACACACACACACACACACACACACAAAAAAAAAACACCGCCCGCCACCTCCAGATGGCTTTTATAGTTTCCTCCGTGAAAAAAAGTGTTGTTAGAAAACTTTGTTCCAATAACTGCAGAGTCATTATTCTGTCTTAAATGCGCTTGTGTGCACGTCATATTTATGTGTTTTCCTCAAGACCACGGCATCAAATCAGGGCAATAATGTCAGACAAATTGTGTAAGTAAATGTGAGCTGGGTTGTCCTAGAGGGGGGGGGCGGTTTCCCTCCCTGCATGCCAATAAGACAGCTCTGTGGTATCTAGCCGAATAGCAATTCATTGAAATGCAAGAAAAGGGGGAGAATGCTCAGTGCAAAGATGCTGACAGGACATAAAGCTGTGCCCATCCATCTCAGTTTGCCAAGTTTTTCCTCTCCCGGTGAGGTGAGCTCCTCCTTGTCCTCCCTTTCTGTGAGATATGCACCCGGGGACAGTCAGAGGACAGACGGCAGACAGGCAGCGCTACCTCCAGCAGCTAGCCCTTTCACGCTGGAGGCGGAGGCGAGGTTTTGATCACCTTCTCTGACCATGATGAAGTGTGACAATGGGTGTGAGTCTGAAACAAACTCAAAGTCGGCCATTCAATTCAATTATTCCCCCAAATAGAAAAAAGGAAATCATGTTGAGTCTTCTCTCTGTCTGTCTTCTAGTCTGGCTGAGCCTTGACCTCTGACACTGCTCTGGCTCCTTGTTTCCATCAGTGTTGTTGTTATTACTGCCAGCCTATCACAGTCCTCCCAGATCTCACAACTGCTAAATGAAGGGAAGGAAATAAAGCTTTAAATCACCAGACAGCTTATTGTTGATTGATTGATAGATGATTGGTGATTGCAGAGTTGTTGTTCCCAGCGAGGTGTGAACATTGTTCACAGCAGACTGGGTTGTGAATGTGATTTAGGTCGACTGGCTGCTTTTGTCCCAATGAGTTTTACGTGCGTTCGTCTCAATGGCTTCATTGTCTCTGTGTTATACTGTGTAATCACACAATGAATTTCTCCTGCCCCTTTAACTGACTCATCACTCATCATTGTAGAGATGCAGAATGCTTTTTAACAGTCGTGAGGACCTCTCTCTTTCTCGCATTCACTCTCTCTGTCTCTGTCTTTCTCTCTTTCCGTTCTCTCCTGCCTGCTCTTCCTCTTTGCAGTGTGGCCTTGACTACTTCTTCTGGGCCCCTGGGGCCTCTAGGCCCTCCAGCAGGGTTGGGCCTCAGTGTCCCTCCACCCTAGGGCTATCCCCCAGTCCAGCCTGCCTCGCTGTGATCCCCACTGAACCACTGTCTGTCTGCAGCCCCCTGATCCTCTCACATCACACCAGCCCTGAGCAGCTCTGAAGGCCAGGGCTGCCAGGCCTTTGGTTTAGCCTCACAATGAAAGAGGAAGCTTATTGACTCCATCTATCTTCCTCCTCATTCCCCAGCCTGCCTGGAATGAGCTCTGGGGCTCCTGTTAGCCTGTGGTGGGGTGTCTCTCCGTCTCTCTCTCCGTCTGTCTGTCTGTCTGTCTGTCAGGGGACATTATTCTCCTTCGGTCCCAGTTAAGGAGGTGTTTTTTGTCCCGAGCAGGTAAAACTCAGCTGACACCCGCAGATGGAGAAAGCAGCTTTGATCCTTCTGTCTGTCATGACGTTGTAGAACTGAGACAATCTGAGACGACAGGCCAGGACAGAGCACTTTATTCCACCGTAGGCACTGGTTGGACTTAAAACACTCTGGCTCCAGGAAAATGAATGCCAATCTGGGCTTTTACCTTCAACTTGGCCTGCGTGAGGAGAGAGGGGCCTAAACAATGCCCCTGAACTGGCCTCCTGTGTGTCTTATAGAATGAATGGGGAGTTTAATGTATTTTTTGGTAATGCAGTCCCTCTATTAAGACTCCATATCTAGGTGGCATTTAATCAAACTACCATTCGCTCCCATAAAATAATCAATTTTTACCTTATGGTTTCGCTTCCTTTCGACACCTACACCCAAGTCGACCTTCCTGATAATATTTAAGGGCTATAGTCCAGTCCAACCTCCAAGTCTTATCTCACTGTAATTACTGTAAAGTGATGTTTACATAAATAGAGCTGTGTTTTGCTTCTATAAACTGTATGTGTTGTGTGGTGTTCAGTGCAGAGCCCAGAAGTTGCACCTCTGTGGCCCCATTACTGCAGCTCTGCAGTCTGCTGACTTTCAATGATGTGACAGGTAGCCCAAAACACTCCATCCTCACCCCAGCAGAGAAGGAATGGGAGGAGGGGAATGAGAGGATAGGTAAACAGAGCCATTAGAGACAAATCTCTTTCTGAAGAAAACAAAATCACATCATCAAACAAGAGAAAAAGAAAAATATGATCCTGCAGCTCTTTGGGGCCCCAGCGCTGAAATGATAGCCGACTACGACATTTGTCTTTATCAGCCTGCCCTTAGGGATTGAGAAAATGGAGGGAGGGGTGAGAGAGAGGGAGAGAATGGAAAGCTGAGAGCACAGCATCTCTGCTCTGCTTCAAAGTGCCAGACACATTCATTACTTCTCTGTCTTATTATAGCTCTATGTGGACACTTCATGCACGAATCAGAGCGTACAGCGAGCAGAGTACGGTACTACCTAGCATTCATCTGTAATTTGGCCTTTGCATTTGGTATTAACATGGTTACAGTGGTCATCCTTTAAATGGCACAGAGCAAAGAGCTCTATAGAGAGACAGTGGAGCCCATCAGTCATGGTTGGAGATGGACTATCTAGGGTTTCTCCTTTCTCTATATAACATGTTGCTGTTGATATTGGTTTGGGCTGGAACAGAGGTCATTCGACGCCAATCTATAGTAATACATCCAGCAAAGACATGTACGTCACATTTCAATGATGATTATGGTCCGCCCCAAACATCCTTATATTAAACAATATCAGTCACTCTGAAAACCAATGATTTTTGATTGAATATAGCACCAGGATCGCATCATAAGCCCTCCTAAATATATGCCAAAATATATATAGTGTATATCCTATGATGCTTCATGGCATGTCATACAATAGCCATGTAATGGGGTTATCATAATTATGATTACGTAGTTACAGTGGGGGAAAAAAGTATTTAGTCAGCCACCAATTGTGCAAGTTCTCCCACTTAAAAAGATGAGAGAGGCCTGTAATTTTCATCATAGGTACACGTCAACTATGACAAACAAATTGAGAAAAAAATATCCAGAAAATCACATTGTAGGATTTTTAATGAATTTATTTGCAAATTATGGTGGAAGATAAGTATTTGGTCACCTACAAACAAGCAAGATTTCTTGCTCTCACAGACCTGTAACTTCTTCTTTAAGAGGCTCCTCTGTCCTCCACTCGTTACCTGTATTAATGGCACCTGTTTGAACTTGTTCTCAGTATAAAAGACACCTGTCCACAACCTCAAACAGTCACACTCCAAACTCCACTATGGCCAAGACCAAAGAGCTGTCAAAAGACACCAGAAACAAAATTGTAGACCTGCACCAGGCTGGGAAGACTGAATCTGCAATAGGTAAGCAGCTTGGTTTGAAGAAATCAACTGTGGGAGCAATTATTAGGAAATGGAAGACATACAAGACCACTGATAATCTCCCTCGATCTGGGGCTCCACGCCAGATCTCACCCTGTGGGGTCAAAATGATCACAAGAACGGTGAGCAAAAATCCCAGAACCACACGGGGGGACCTCAACTCGTCGTGTTTGGAGGACAAAGAATGCTGAGTTGCATCCAAAGAACACCATACCTACTGTGAAGCATGGGGGTGGAAACATCATGCTTTGGGGCTGTTTTTCTGCAAAGGGACCAGGACGACTGATCCGTGTAAAGGAAATAATGAATTGGGCCATGTATCGTGAGATTTTGAGTGAAAACCTCCTTCCATCAGCAAGTGCATTGAAGATGAAACGTGGCTGGGTCTTTCAGCATGACAATGATCCCAAACACACCGCCCGGGCAACGAAGGAGTGGCTTCGTAAGAAGCATTTCAAGGTCCTGGAGTGGCCTAGCCAGTCTCCAGATCTCAACCCCATAGAAAATCTTTGGAGGGAGTTGAAAGTCCGTGTTGCCCAGCGACAGCCCCAAAACATCACTGCTCTAGAGGAGATCTGGATGGAGGAATGGGCCAAAATACCAGCAACAGTGTGTGAAAACATTGTGAAGACTTACAGAAAACGTTTGACCTGTGTCATTGCCAACAAAGGGTATATAACAAAGTATTGAGAAACTTTTGTTATTGACCAAATACTTATTTTCCACCATAATTTGCAAATAAATTCATTAAAAATCCTACAATGTGATTTTCTGCATTTTTTTTTCTCATTTTGTCTGTCATAGTTGACGTGTACCTATGATGAAAATTACAGGCCTCTCTCATCTTTTTAAGTGGGAGAACTTGCACAATTGGTGGCTGACTAAATACTTTTTCCCCCCACTGTAAGTATAATCTTGCTTCCCATAATGTGTTCCAATAATCGAATACGTATGAAGGCTCTCATGGCCACATACTGTCAAAAAATGTTTTGATTCAAACACTTCATTTACTTGGCCAAATAAAGATAAACAAAAAGATAGGAGGTGAAACTCAGTGAAATGAACCTTCTCTGTCTTACTGAGAGAGTAAGCCACCCCAACTGCCCCCCTAGAGCTCTCCATTTCTCTGCATCCTGTCTCATCTACCATTATGACACATTCCTGGCCCTCCTCATCCACTGCAATGGACAGCACTCCCCCCCCCCTCTCTCTTTCTCTCTCTCTCTCTCTCTCTCTCTCTCAATAGGAAGGATGCTTCCTATTGACCTCCATCTTGGCTGTGCAATACTGTGTCTCTGTCCTCTACGTCTGTCCTGTGCCAAGTCCTTACAGATGCTTGGTCATTTCTCTATCCCAACACTAGTCAATTTCGAGACTTTACAATTATCTTCCCAGAGAGGGTTCTCTGAAGGAGGCCAGTTTGTATTATAGCCAGCCTTCAAGCTATTTAGTGTCTCGAGCTGTTTTTCCTTCTCTGCTTTATTCTGTTACATTGGAATGCCCTGGGGAAATTTGGGGATGTCTGCAATATCTTTGTCTTGCTGACCAGTTTTTTGTTGGTTTTATCTTGCCAAGATGCTGTCGCTCACTTTGATATTTCATTGTCTCTCTAGAGTGAATGATGTGCTAAGCTGGCTGATAGACAGTCATCCTCACAACCGTCAGAGAAATGCTCCACTTTGTTTTTTTAGCGTTGGCAGTGTGGCATCAGAATTATTGAATTATAACATCATATTTTATTTGTATTAATGATTAATAGGATAAAACCGAGTGATGTCATTGGGCATCATTACTCCAGATGACAGATAGTGAATGCAGCAGAAGGCATGAGGAAAACCTGGTGCCCACATCCTCTTTTGCAGTGCCAAGGCTGTTGGGTAGAGAGAGAGGAGGAGGTGGTCAAAAAAAGACAACACAAAGTACTCTAACTGCTGAGATATCTCTGCCATCTGGCCATGTTTTTACCACTCAACTGTTTGTTAAATGGATCTCGATGAATCACCACATCTTGTTCAACTAAATATAGAAAATGTTCCCTAACATCTAGATGATTTCGCCTTTTGAGTGTGCTCTGAAAGACGTACCGGCATGATATGATGATGAAAATCTGTAATACGGTGACAATAATGATGTGGTTAGGGCACATATGATGGTGATGGTTATGGGAATGGTGATAGGCAGCCATAGCAGTGGTGAAGATGATGATGATGGTAGTCATGGTGATGACCATGTTGAGTGCCTTCCTCTCTACTAACTGTATATGTCTCTTTTTCTCTCTCTCCCTCTCCCAGGTCAGAACATGGTGTTTCCCCCGGTGGCTCTGTGGGTGACGGTGGGCCTGGCTGTGTGTCTGCTGGGTCTGCTCATCGCCCTGGCTGCAGTCTGCCGTAGGAAGATCAAGGAGAGCTGTGAGGAGGACAGAGCAGGTACCTGTCTGTCTGTCTGTCTGTATGTCTCTGTCTGTCTGAACAACTGTGAGGAGGCTAGAGAAGCCCACTCAACTCTGCAGTCTGTCTCAACAGCACCGCTCTGTTGTCTTTCTGAACAACACTTTTCACAGGAACACACTGAGCCTTTCCATAGACACATGCAGAGACTACACTTGAACACACATTTCGATGGAGGTAGTTGGGCACCTCTTAAAAAAACAACTTCCAAGGTTAAAGAAGGGTGTGATTGGGTGCTTTCTTTCGTCTTTGCATAAGCATAACAGTATAAAGGTTAGAGAAAAAGTGAATAGAGCCAGAAGTGATGAAAGTGAGAGAGAAACATTGATGACATAATACCCCTAGACATTAAAAGATAGATTATCATAGAGGTGTTTTTTATTGTTCTATTGTGTGTAGAGTTGATGAGGTGAATAATGTATAGACCCATCCTGCTTTCAGACCCCTCTGAGGACAAAATACAGAATGACTGAACCAATGATTTTCCCAAACCCTCAGAGAGCACACCTGCAAATGACCTGTATAATAGTGAAACTGGCGTCCAGATCATGTGGAAGACACAGCGGGAGGAGAGTGGTGGTTACCAGTGATGACATGTTAACATGAGGTGCCAGTGTCTTGGACAGCTGGTTCAGAATCTTAACACCCAGACAGTGTTTGTATGTATATAAGATTATCTGCTGCTGTGGAGGGATGCTGCGATCCCATCTGTCTGCAGGAAGTTCATTAAGAAGAGTCTGAATAGCTGGGGACGGCCTGCAGGCAGAGTAGGGACTGACTGAAAGAAATAAAGTTTTGAGCCGAGATGGAGGGTAGGGAGCCGGTGGCCTGGCTGTAATGAGATGTGTTCCGAGTGGAGGAGACATTTAAATAAAGGTCAGCCACTGTACTGGTCCCTGGGGTTTAAAAATACATCTGGAACTGACACACACTCACAGGCAAGAATAATTATAGCTCGATGGAACATATGAAATGAAACGGAAAGAGAGAGCGGCAGAGAGTAATAGAATACATTCCCAGTGTTTCCCATATATTCATTTCGTAGCCGCTACTGCAAAACATAAAACATGCAAAACAATTATAATATATTTATTTTCTGCTGAGACGCGCTTTTTAATAGTAATATATTTTGTACATTTCTGCCGAGACCCCCACCCCCACCCCCACCGCTGCTGAAAAGAATCCTAGGGGAAACACTGATTCCATACCATGAGCAAAAGGTCTTGTGTTCTCCAGTAACCAGGAGGAGCAGGTTACTCCTCTAGTAGTAGTAGAGACAGAGGTTTTATTAACTGGCGGTGCACCACTCAGCTAAATGAGAGGTTAAGACTCATTCTGTTCCCTGTCTGTGAATGTTTCCAAGTCCTTCATGTTCCCTGTTTGCGGAGTTGAAGAGTAACATACACTGACTTCTTCACGTAGCACGCAGACTCGCACACCCAGATAAATTGATACAGTATGAAAACAGATGTGGAGATGTGTTAAAGTGCACATTCACAGCTGTTGGAACTGCAGGAAGCAGAAAGTGCAACCTAATTGAGGCTGTCTTATCTTTTAATGGTGTTCTTGGGTTTGGCCAGATTGAAGTTGACGCTCTCCTCTGAGACTCTGGGTAGTGAGGGGAGAGAGGTCAAAACTAGTCCAAAACAGAATAAGTCATTTTTCTTCCCTGTCATAATGTATATGGAGCAGTGGATGTGTATCCTAACTGGGCAGAGCAGCACGTGGGATTGGAGTCTGGGAGATGAAAGCTCAATTTATACTAGTATTTGTTGCAGTACACATCTTCATTCCTTCCTTCCGTCCTTCCTTCCTTCCTTTTTTCTTGCATAGTGAATATATATACCATACTGTCCAACATATGCTCTAAATGAACTTTCATGGACCAGTGACCATATTCCTAAAGCTACTTTTACATTTAAATGAGCGTGTGATTTAATCAGACGTACCCTTGGAGTGTGTATCTGTAGGTGACATGGGACGGATGGCCCTCTGTGATAGATGAAGGTCATTGGGGAGATATTGGTGATTTAGATCATAACACTCCCCTGGATACAGGGAATATCTGTCCTCTGTGACCTTCTTTCCTCCAGGTACTTCATCCAGCTGCTGCACTACCTTGTTTTTCTCCCTGCATGCATATGGGATGTAACTCATCACTTAAATAACCTTATTATATTGGATCTAAACTCAGAGTTTTATGATGGCCGCTTCCCCTTGCCAGAGCAGATTTCACTCACACTCTGTGGATGGCAGCCACCATTTTGACTTTGACATAGAGGCGTCTCTAAAAGGCCTGGTTCACCCTGGTACTGTAGAAGTGTCCCCGGAGGCTGTTCTTCCCATAGTGTCAGAGGTTGTTCCGTCAGGACAGGAAGTGTTGGCTGTTAACTGAGGAGAGGCGGCTCAAGGTCTCTCACAGAACATTTACACTCCACATTCATTATTGATATTTTCTAACCAACTTTTAGAGCTAGAGAAATTGGTGGGTATGCCATGTGAAGAAAGGGGGAAAACAACTCACTTGAAAGCTGGAGATTTGAATGAATCACTGAGAAATTATAACCTGTGGGCATACGCATACTGTGTGAGGGTGGTGTTTTCAAAATGCGAATACAAAATAGACTCGAAGGATTGTGGAACGGAAATGGAATAGGGCAATGTATGAAGGACTGTGGACATTACAGTAGAAGGAGCATATATATTTTAAATGAAACATGGCAATCGTTTTACTGCTGCAATTATGGGGATTTTGTGATTTAGTGAGGATTTTCTCTCTCTGTCAGTCTTGTAAATTGAAGCAGACATACAAAAAAACTCAGAGACAATATTGTTGCCTTGACGTTTAATTTGGTCCAATTATCAGTTTAATCTGTGTGTGCAGTAAGTGTCTGACACTAAATGTAGACTCTCTCTCAAACACAATGGAGCTGAGGATGGTGTCATACAATTCAAATCAGCCATCCTCTGGTTCCTCTGTTCCTGGTCTATTTTTGGAGTGTGCGTGCATGTGTGTTTGTGCCTGTGTGTGTTTGTGCCTGTGTGTACATGTGTATGTGCGTGTGAGCACATTTGTGTCTGCGTCCGTGTGCGCCCATCACTGTGGTTTCTGTCAGCCTGGCCCAGTTGACAGTATGTTTCCAGAGAGGAGAGCCAGTGGCCATAGCTTAATGTGATTACTGTCTTTGTGAGTGGGCCAGGCCAGGGGGGGCAGCTGTGTTGCAGTGCCCCATGCAGCCTCAGCCTACGACTGAGCCATGAAGGATGAGCACGCCATAGGTTTAAATGAGCTGCTGCCTTATGAAAGCCAGAGGAACAGTGCACTGCGTGCGTGCGCGTGCGTGCCTGCGTGTTTTCCCAGTGTGTGTCTGTGTGTTTAATGGTCTGATGGCTTCTCTTCTCTCTCCACAGCCAAGGAGCTGGAAGAAGCCAAAGAACTGGAGGAAGAGGAGCAGTCTAAGACAGGTCAGCCAAGGCACATCTGGAACAACCATCACCACATTTTTACACCATGCACATACAGGCTAATTACTTCTCAATGCATATCCCATTCTAATTGAAATTGAAAATGAAATTGAAGAGAATTTACATATAATTTATTTTTGCTTCTTCCGGTGCTATGTCTAAATGGAATGCTAATGTTTGGGCACCGAGCACGTTTTTCAGCACAGTAGTGAGATAATATTTAATATTGTGTCCTGAATTAATTTTGTAATTAGCAAGCAGAGCAAGTTCTGTGCTCTGAGTCAAGACCATAGTGGATACCAGGCACAGGCCTGAACGACTCTCCCTCCAGCGTTAATGTCATTAAAGTTATTCATTTGACTCCTTCTTTAGTGTGATTGAATTATTTAGCCTCCCTGTGAACGGCACAGTTAATACTATGTGATTTTAATAAGCAGAGAGGTGAAGGAAGGTCTCTGGGCAGAGTGGAGGGAGACAATGTCTCCTTTTCCTAATGCATGTCTCATGAATGTTTCAAAGTGAGCTCTGCAGCCAGTGGCAGGGTCAACCCATAGTGGTCCCCATACCTACAGGTGCAGTACTGGCTAGGAGGAGAAAGTGCTCCAAGAACCTCCACCTCAACCCTCTGTTCTCTCCTGACTCTTCAACAACCCCCTCACCTCTCTCTTCTCCTCGTAAGCCACACCTGTGCGGGTGTGCGGACGGTGGTGCGCATGCGTGCGGTGGTGGGCGTGAGCTGAAGAGGGGCTCAGCGTCTCATTCTTCTGCCGTCTGAGATACCTCTTTAAAACACTCCAGACAGAGGCTTTGTTTTGCCATCTGGCTCCAATTGCGCTGACAAAGGGAGAGGTTCCTGTGTGAGACAAAGGAGCTGAAATGAAGCCCACTTTAATAAATGCAGGATGATGGGGGAGCTGCGTTTGTGTGTTATCTTAATGAGCTGTCCGGAGGAGAGCGCACCTCCCTTTTCAAAGCCTGATTGGAACAATAACCAGTGATAACTGGGAGCCTGGGCTCATCCTGGGCTTCTGCGTTTGGAAGGGGAGGTGTTCCCCTCACTAGCTTTACAGCAGCTAGCTAGCAGTGTACCACTTTACAAACAAGATGCCTGGCCTGAAATCCTTGATGTGCTTGCAGCTGGAAGAGCCAACAACACCCATTCCCCCTCCTTCCCTTCCACACACACATACAGTACACACACACACACACACACACACACACACTCCCCACTCCCCAACCCTCACCTCCTTTCTGAAATGAGTTTTGTAATCTGAGCGTGATGCGCAGTTTAGAGTTAGCTGCAGTAATCCCAGAGCAGCACACTGTTCAGAGTGGGCTGCAATCTCTCTCTGTGCCCCACTAGCCCCTGTCTGTCTCTGCTCTCTGCATCCTGGGCTCTGTGGAGTTAGCCTAGGCCCTAGCAACAGGGCACTGGCAGAGTGTGCATCGTCATGACCCAGTTCTTTCATGAAGGAAACATCATCAGAAAGAGCAATTTGAGCACCCTCCGAAAGAGGCAGAGAGATGTGAAAATGGTCTCCGGTTTGTGAGGTGAATTAACCCTCCTACCTGGCTTGCAGAGACAAGGTGCCGTCAAGGTTGAAGACAAGCTAATGTCATGCTCCATAATGCTGATACCATTGAGTGAATCCACGTCACCCATCCTCCAAGGCAACAGCTGAAAGATGGATAACAGTCGCTGGAATCGCATTAGAGCATGAGGTGCAATAGCTCATCAACCTAAACATATTGATGATTTTAATACACTGCACAGGAAATGGCTAGGGCAGCTGCCTCAGACTCAGTCACATCAGAGGTGGTGTATTCCCATAGCAGTGTTTCTAATAGCCTCCACAATTCAGTGGGATAGCTGTTTCATCTCTTCAGCCATGACAACCCTGAAAAGTAAAGTTCAACGGCCACATTACGAAAAGGAAAAGGCATGACCATGTGACTTCTAGAGAAACTCTCACATCTCCATCTCTTACATGTTAGGCTTACATCTCCCTCCCTTTCCTCAGGGAACCAAGATTACACATTGCACATTGTTTTGTGTCCTTTCATGAAATAGTCATATTCCCATGACCACGGGTATTATGAGAACGACAAAGTCATGAAAAATGTATCAACCCTGGAGTCCTGCTGCAATCCTCACTGATCTACTCAGTAATACTGATGAGGAGAAGGTGAGAGGAGTCTAGAGGAGAGCCAGCCCCAGCATCTCTCCCTAGCCCCAGCCTCTCTCCCCAGCCCCAGCCTCTCTCCCCAGCCCCCACTTCTCTCCCCAGCCCCAGCATCTCTCCCAAGCCCCAGCCTCTCTCCCCAGCCCCAGCCTCTCTCCCCAGCCCCCACTTCTCTCCCCAGCCCCAGCCTCTCTCCCCAGCCCCAGCCTCTCTCCCCAGCCCCAGCCTCTCTCCCCAGCCCCAGCCTCTCTCCCCAGCCCCCGCTTCTCTCCCCAGCCCCCGCCTCTCTCCCAAGCCCCAGCATCTCTCCCTAGCCCCAGCATCTCTCCTCAGCCCCCGCCTCTCTCCCCAGCCCCAGCCTCTCTCCCCAGCCCCAGCCTCTCTCCCCAGCCCCAGCCTCTCTCCCCAGCCCCAGCCTCTCTCCCCAGCCCCAGCCTCTCTCCCCAGCCCCAGCCTCTCTCCCCAGCCCCAGCCACTCTCCCCAGCCCCCGCTTCTCTCCCCAGCCCCAGCCTCTCTCCCCAGCCCCAGCCTCTCTCCCCAGCCTCAGCCTCTCTCCCCAGCCTCAGCATCTCTTTTTCCCAGCCCCATGCTCTCTCCCCAGCCACAGTCAAACCCAACAGGCCTCTCTTTACACAGCCACTGCAGTCAGTATAGTCTGTGGTGCTCCAATTCTCATGTGCTGTCCCAGTGGTCACATATTACTGCCTAAAGATATGTAAATACAGTCGTTATGATTCCTTCATTAGTGGATGTGGGCCACAGAAGAACTTCAGGGGAGCTAATTAACAAACGTCCCTGTGCTCTATGGCTAAGAGTTCCTCTGCATAACTTGTGTGCTTCTGCTTGTGTTGCTCGCTAGTATAGTGCAGTACACTCCTTCCTCTAGAGCAGGGGTGTCAAACGTCCGGCCCGCGGGCCGGATCAGGCCCGCAAACGGGTTTAATCCGGCCCGCGAGATGATTTTGTAAAGTATAAAAATGAGCTGCAATTTTTCAATAAAAGAAACTGCTGTTCCAATTGTGTCCACTGGATGGCGCAATAGCAATTGTGTTAAGCAAGCAAACTGTTTATACCAGGGCAGAGCAAATAGGTCAAGCAAGTGCAGCCAGTCCGGATAAGCTACTTTGTTTTGCCCGCGATATTTATTACGGCTTCTACTTTTAACATTATGTGCTTTGGCACCCTCATTGCCCCAATATGTCTCTGTCAAAAAAGAGAAAAGTGGACGCAGAGTGCAGAGTGTTCCAAGAAAAATTGTCATCCTTCTATTTATTCACGGAATTGAATGGGAAAGCTGTATGTTTGGTGTGTTCACAGCATGTTGCAGTGCTGAAAGAATATAACCTTCGTCGCCACTGTGAGTCTTCATGCCGACAAATATGACAACTTTCAAGGACAGCGGAGAAGAGAGAAGGTGAATGAACTGTTGGTGGGTCTGAAGAAACAGCAGTCTGTGTTTACTCACAGCCGAGACATCAGTGACGCTGCAGTGAAAGCTAGCTACCTCATTGCTAATGAAATCGCAGTGGCTTCAAAACCATTTAGTGAGGGTGAATTTGTAAAAACATGCATGATGAAGGCAGCAGAGATTGTGTGCCCTGAAAAGCACCAGGCTTTTGCAAATATCAGCCTGACAAGAAACACAGTTGCAGACAGGATTTCCGATCTTTCAGTGGATTTGGACAGCCAGTTGAAGCAAAAAGTAAAGTCATTTATTGCGTTTTCGGTTGCAATTGATGAAATCACGGACATTACAGATGTTGCACAACTGGCCATTTTCATCCGCGGAGTTGATGACACATTGACCGTCACCGAGGAGTTCGTGGAGTTGGTGCCGATGACAGATACAATGACAGCAGCTGATATTTTCACCGCACTCGTCGGCGCGCTGGACAGGGTGGGAGTGGACTGGTCCCGCGCTGTCAGCCTGGCTACAGATGGTGCACCCTCAATTATCGGGAAAAAAGCAGGCGTTGTGACAAAGTTCAGAGAGAAAGTGCAATCTGCAAATGGAGGATGTGATTTTTGGACATTTCACTGTATTTTGCACCAGGAGGCTTTGTGTTGCAAGTCATTAAAGATGGATAACGTCATGAATAAAACAAAGCTGCGCTCAAGGCTCACGCACAAGCACTTGAATCACATCCTGAAGTTGGCTGCCACTCAGGATGTGACGCCTGATATTGATGCGCTGGTGAAAGCTAAAAGATGCCAGGTATCAGGAGTCAAATAAACTATGCAACCCCACTTAAAGTGCTGCATGAGACACCCTGATATAGTTCTGTGATCTGTGATATACTTCTGTGAATCACTGAGGCATTGTGTGTTTGTGTGTTGTTTGTCCTCAGAATTTCAAATAACTTGAGGTGTTTAATGATTAATAGTGATGTTGTGCTTTTGGACACACTGTCCTCAGGCTCCAGCTTTATGTTTATATGTTTTTATGTTGATGTGCTATTGTTTTTAATTGATTTTATTTTATTTGTATATTTAACCTATTCTTGACTCTGTGGTTCTTGCACTTGTTTGGGGAACAGGATTTCATTATTTGTATCAACATTTCTGCCTGAGAAATGACACCCGGATATAGTTCTGTGATCTGTGAAACAGTTATGTGAATCACTGAGGCATTGTGTGTTTGTGTGCTCTTTTTCTTTAGAATTTTCAAATAAACTTCAGGTGTTTTATGATTAATAGTGATGTTGTGCTTGTACTATTTTGGACACACTGTCCTCAGGCTCCAGCTTTATGTTTTATGTTGATAGTATTAAAACAAAGAAAACAATCTGAAGTTGTTGTTTTTAAGTTATATATACCATGATTTTACCGGTCCGGCCCACTTGGGAATAGATTTTCCTCCATGTGGCCCCTGAGCTAAAATGAGTTTGACACCCCTGCTCTAGAGGGTGTTTACTTCACCACTATCAACCTGCATCCTGGGAATTTAGTTTTGCTGTCAAAAGCCAATTGCATCGCAATGAGGACTGTAATATTCAGGCATGTTCAAGTTCTGTTCTACTTTCATGCATAATTTGTGGGTGGGACCTTTCCTATAATCAAAACACATGAGAAGACCAGCACCTGACTCTGCTAATTGTGTCCCTACAGTGTTGGATTTTTCATTGGCTTTTCATATATTACCGTACTACTGGGCCAGATATTGTTAGGTAGTGTGTTGCTAGAAGATTTCCCTCTCTCCTCTTTGAACTATAAATAGTGTGTGCTTTGCATACTGAGCAGGGTTTAGCTTCTTCTCAAGGGTTATCTGTTGGTCCGGGAAGAGAAGGCCAGCAGATCATAGTCACACTATGAGAGAGATAGTGGAGGGATAGCTGCTCCTAAATCATGTGGAATAATGGAATAATAACTGTCAGACCTAATGAAAGCAGTCAGCAGCATTCTGCATCACAACAACATGGAGGCCCATTCAGGGCACGTAGCCATGATTAGAATATTAGATAAAGTAATTGCATAGAGGGTGCTAGATCAGCTGTGTCTTTGGGAGAAGAGGAGAGAGGTATACAGTACACCCAGGGACAGAGCTCTCCATTAGTAGAGCAGGGTTTAGGGGACAGCAACAAGCATCCCCAGGATGAATTCCTGTACACAGAAGTCATTTGTCCCCCCCTTCCCTGTCATGTGACCCGTGCCCCTGCAGCCCAGTGAAGCCTCCATGGGGGGAGGTGACGTGTCGTCAATCCATCTCACTCCCCTGATCTGCCTCCCCTTAGTGTTCCAGGGCGCGCCACGCGTCGGTTCCACATGAGCACTCCGCTGCAGTGGCTAATTAAATAAAGCACTGTGCCCTCTGCTTCCTGTTAGCCTGGGCAAGGTTGGTGCACACACGGAGAGGAGAGGAGAGGAGAGGGAGGGGGGGGTTAAAGAGAGAGACAACAGTTAGATTGTAATCCCGTCTCATTCGTTAATTACGGAGAGTCATCATAAGGTTGGGTAAATACTGTAAACTAATGTGAGAGCCTCCAGAGTGGTCTGATGTTTTGGACCTATAACCCCACAGATAGAGCTGTGGCGTTCATGAAATTTTGTCCGCCGGTGATTGTCATGCAAAAGACTGCTGGTCTCACGGTAATTGACCGCTAATTAACATAAACACATTTAGCATCTCCAGGCCTCCATACATACAAGCCTCTGATGCGTGCTTTTGGAACATCTACATGAATAAACATTATGATATGATGACATTTTATTTCAGAAGAACAGAATATGAGTTGGCCTACTGTATGCGCCATGTCATAGGCTGTAAGCTTGTTCATTTAGCAGACAAGAAATGCTTATAAGTCCTGTGTCATTATTTTATATTATATGATATTATAGTAAGAATAATATAATTTAACTTGGATGAATAAAATAGAAAGGATATTTTTCCCTTTCCGAAGCAAGTGCGCGTATGAAGTGGATATGTTGAGCGTAAAAGTGATTTGAAACAGGTTCTATACACTAGATTTAGAGTTATTTGGCAATTTTAGTTGTGAATGATACAAACCTTAGAATGTCTTAGAAATCAAAACAAATATGGGCTGCATTATGCGACTGTAGGCTATTGATGATTTGAGAAAGTAGCAAAAAAAAGCCTCAGGCTGCACATGCTGTTCACTATTCTCAATTTATTCCTATCTTTACTAATATGTAAAATTAGTTTTGATTTAGAATGGCCCATTATCAAATGGGCAGGAACAGGGGAAGGGGAATAAAGACATGTCATCCATATGCACCATATGCACTCGCTGGATAGTTTTTCAGGCTACTCCATGTATCAACCACTGTTTGAGGAGCATGCATTCAAAATCAAACACAAATTCACTATAATTGTAGGCTTAGCCGCCCTGCACAATCAATTAACCAACAGCATCGCCTAGGCCTATACGTTCTTTCCCAGACTCATGGATAGAAAGTTTGGAGCGTAGCATAAGGTAATTAGTCCATCCAGTATGCATAATAATACAGTCCACACACGATGGCGATTACTATCATTTGTTTAAGTTTGGAGTACCAAAGACATTTTAAATCAGTTTTTTACCATGCGTAATATGCGGTAGGCTATGTATTGTAAAACGGCACAATCATTCTTTTAATTCCGTTTTTTTTTGTGTGGGGGCAGGGGGGGGGGGGGGGGGTGGGGGGTGGATTGGGCTCACAGGTCTATGCGTATACATAAACTCTAATATGCATATGCATATTGGTGTTTTGAATTAATCATCATCTTAGAAAGCTCTGCCCATTTAATTGTGTTATGCTTTGAAACAACATCCACAATGACCATGTTTTCCACTCAGTTTCAACCTGTAGCTCAGTTGGTAGAGCATGGCGCTTGCAATGCCAGGGTTGTGGGTTCGTTTCCCACGGGGGGCCAGTATGAAAATGTATGCACTCACTAACTGTAAGTCGCTCTGGATAAGAGCGTCTGCTAAATGACTAAAAATGTAAAATGTAAATGTTGAACTTCTTTCTTGAAATTGATCAATCACAGTTAGGTGAGTTTTAAAAGCACATACTGTTTTGATGATGTGTTAGATGTGATTATCTATTGCATTTGCATTGATGTCAGAGTGGTTAGAGGGACAATAGAGCCCTGAGTACCAGGACATTATCGACCTGATGGTCGTTAGCGAGTTGTGTACTACCAACGCATGTCCAGAGTGCATAAGAGGAGATTACTGTGACTCAACAGTCACATGGAATTTTACTGTGGTCATGACTCATGACTGCTGGTGTGGCGGTAATACAGTCACCGCAACAGCCCTACCCACAGATTACAAAGATGGTATGAAGGCTGGCTACATACATGTTCACATCCCATGCTACTGGGAAAAACTTTCAGCTGCAAATTATTCAACAGTTCTACTGAACAATGTTGTATTGTTCTATCATCGTATTTGTCTTTTTAGTTATTTTTTAAAAGTTATTTTTATTTATAAAAAAAATTTTTTGGGGGGGGTAGATCAGCTTTAATATTGCAGATAGATTGTAACTTTTTTCTCGCAAATATATATATATATATATATATATATATATATATATATATATATATATATATATACACACACTACCGTTGAAAGTTTGGGGTCACTTAGAAATGTCCTTGTTTTCAAAAGAAAAGCAATTTTTTTGTCCATTAAAATAACATGAAATTAATCAGAAATACAGTGTGGACATTGTTAATGTTGTAAATGTCTACTGTAACTGGAAACGGCTGATTTTTTATGGAATATCTACAGAGGCCCATTATCAGCAACCATCAGTCCTGTGTTCCAATGGCACGTTGTGTTTGCTAATCCAAGTTTATCATTTTAAAAGGCTAATTGATCATTAGAAAACCCTTTTGCAATTATGTTAGCACAGCTGAAAACTGTTGTGCTGATTAAAGAAGCAATAAAACTGGCCTTCTTGAGACTAATTGAGTATCTGGAGCATCAGCAATTCTGGGTTCGATTACAGGCTCAAAATGGCCAGAAACAAAGAACTTTCTTCTGAAACTCGTCAGTCTATTCTTGTTCTGAGAAATGAAGGCTATTCCATGCGAGAAATTGCCAAGAAACTGAAGATCTCGTACAATGCTGTGTACTACTCCCTTCACAGAACAGCGCAAACTGGCTCTAACCAGAATAGAAAGAGGAGTGGGAGGCCCTGGTGCACAACTGAGCAAGAGGACAAATACATTAGAGTGTCTAGTTTGAGAAACAGGCGCCTCACAGGTCCTCAAATGGCAGCTTCATTAAATAGTACCCGCAAAACACCAGTCTCAACGTCAACAGTGAAGAGGCGACGCCGGGATGCTGACCTTCTAGGCATTGCAAAGAAAAAGCCATATCTCAGACTGCCCATCTTAATCTTTTCTTTTTATTGGCCAGTCTGAGATATGGCTTTTTCTTTGCAACTCTGCCTAGAAGGTCAGCATCCCGGAGTCGCCTCTTCACTGTTGACGTTGAGACTGGTGTTTTGCGGGTACTATTTAATGAAGCTGCCAGTTGAGGACCTGTGAGGCGCCTGTTTCTCAAACTAGACACTCTAATGTATTTGTCCTCTTTCTATATTTCCCTTTATTACTTTCCAACCCCACGACCCCTTCCCTAATTGGAGTAAACTAGTGAACAATAACTTCCAGCTTATACATACTATATACATTTTATGGACACAGTCAATTTTACAATATTACATCCTATTTGTCTTACTAACATTACTGAGCTCATATTCCTCTGTTCTGTCTTTCAGCCATGACCCCCCTGAAAAGCTAAAGGCAAAATAACACAGGTAAGAATCACATAAGATGACATCATTACACAGCAATCATGTGTGTGTGTGCGTGTCCGTGTGTGTGCGTTTGTGTGTGTGTCATGTCAGGTTATCTTCGCATTTCATTTCCCCCTCCAGCGATTGCGTAGTATTTTCAGGAGGCAATAAGTGCTCTCGAGGCCCCAAGGTCTGCAGAGGCTGTGTGTAACTGCTTCTGTAATGAGCCTCAGGCTGCATTAATTCTGTGAAGGACAATCAGGAATTTGTGAAAGTCTTGATATTTTGATTCTCAAAATCACAGGGTCATTGGTTGCCATGACAAATGTATTTCTATGCAATGTCATTAGAAGTGCGTTTTGAATATTCCAGCTCCTTCCTAACCCCCCTTAAAGCCCAATTAATGTTAAAGGCCCAGTGCAGTCAACATGTGATTTTCCTCAATTATAGCATGTTATGATTTGATATTGAGATAAAAAAAACAGCCGCATTGGACCTTTAATCATTGGAGCGATGACTCATTAAGCTGCCAGCACCAGGTGTGTTTGTGTGTCTCTGTGGGAGACGGGAGTGACACAAGAATACAGGAGGAGGTTAAGAAAAGACATGCTGGCTGTAAAGTGAGAAGCATCAACTTTCTCTCTCTCTCTCTCTCTCTCTCTCTCTCTCTCTCTCTCTCTCTCTCTCTCTCTCTCTCTCTCTCTCTCTCTCTCTCTCTCTCTCTCTCTCTCTCTCTCTCTCTCTCTCTCTCTCTCTCTCTCTCTCTCTCTCTCTCTCGTTCTCTCTCTCGTTCTCTCTCTCTCCCTGCCAGACGTAGGTGTTGATAATAGTCTCCATCACCTCAACAAGTCACTCTATTTATAACGTGTTTCTTACAGTGTATTTGCTCCCTTTAGTGGATTCGACTATGCCAATCTTTTGCTCAAGGTATTTAGCTAACACGTAAAAAATAAATATATATACATCAAAGGAGAGGAATTTGACTGCATAAATCATTTTAGAGGGATGATGCTTACCGGCTCAGCCCAACGACCTACAGTACAGTACACTACCTTCAGGGTTGGGAAGTAACTGATGATTACATGTAATCAGTTACATGTAATCTGATTACTAAAAAAACTGTTACTCTAAACAGTTATTTATATTGTAAAATATTGTAATCAGATTACAGATGCTTTTGAAAAACTAGATGATTACTTATTGGATTACGTTTAAATCCAGAAAGGATGTTTGCGAAAAATATAAATACATTATGACACCTTTCTGTTTTATGACATTCAATTCAGCATTGAGAAAAGACGCAAGTTAGTTTTTTCTCTGACCACAAGTCAGAGACCACTATGAGGACACAACAAATGCCTTTGATGGATCCTGTTTGTCTTCTTCTAATGTCTCTTAAGGGGAAAGTAATCAAAAAGTAACTGAAAGTAATCTGATTACATTACTGAGTTTGGGTAATCCAAATGGTACTTTACTGATTACAATTTTGGACAGGTAAGTAGTAACTGTAACGGAGTACATTTAGAAAGTAACCTACCCAACCCTGCCTACCATATAGCTATATACACACTCAAAAAGCAAGCCACTAAATAGCTATCTGTCTAACTATTGGAGAAATATCTCTGACGTTCAGTTTGTTGTATTCAGCTTGCTATCTGAAGAGGATGTACAGTATATGGTTACCTACCATGCAGCTGTGTAACGACAATGTCTAGAGAGACTTATGGAGTGTCTGGATGGTGTGGTGTTGTGTGTTCCCTCTCCCAGAACAGAACAGCCCAGTGCAGTATTCTGTCTGTCTGTCTGTCTGTCTGTCTGTCTGTCTGTCTGTCTGTCTGTCGTGAGGGTCAGGTGGACCATGCACAGACAGCAGCAGTAATGCAGTGGCAGACTGTGAGGCCTCATCCATCAGCCAGTGACTGGAGCCTGGCCTCTGTGGCCCCTTGTCTGCTGCCTGTCTGGGGAGAGGGATGGGCTGGCCCATCGGCAGGCCAAGCATTGGGAGGCTGTGTCAGGCTCCAGCTCACTCCCCTGGTCCTACCCTTCTTGCCTAGGCCTGGGGAAGAGGACTGCCCAGGCCAGGAAGCCCAGTTTGGGAACCGTGTTATGGCTATTTTAGGAAAGCTTCACTAGCTGACAGAGGGAGGTTAAAGCTGTGAAGGCCAAGCACAGTTTTGTCACCACAGCTTTTCCTGGGAAAATCTATATTTTCCTCTTTCATTATGACGAGCATGTTTGATATTGCTCGTGGATATTTTTAGAGGCTTTTCAGAAGCTTTCCATCAATTTTGACCTAACTAAGATTGAACCTGTCACATTAAAGGAAGCTCTGAATGCAGTGTGGGAGCTTCCTCTTTATGTTCCCTTACATAAAATAGTTGGATCTCATAGGGCAGATTTAGGGGTTCAAGACATGGATCTGTTAATAAGGAGATGTGGTAGTTTCCCTGTAATTATATTCATCACATTTGGAGAGTAATCACAAGGGCCAGCTGGAGTGAAGGAGCTGACACTGCATTTCACCACCACACTTTGTCAACGCACACATATTATGTTACTATGCAAATGATACAGTTGTTTCTCTTGCTGTAATAACCCAAAGCAAAGTTATTTGGTGTCAAGACAGTGATATGAATATCTTTATTGTACGTTTTTATTATACAGTGATTGGATCAAGTCATAAAAATACACTTTGCTGAGAGAGTAAACCATGATGACAGAGGGTGGAGAAACTCATTTCTTCTAACTACCTCAAATAAAGTCGTGGCATCAAGAGTCACTGTCTGCGTCCAAAATGGCACCCTATTTCCTATAGAATCCTATAAGGCCCTGCTCAACAGTAGTGCACTATATAGGGGATAGGGTGTCATTTGAGCCACTGTCTGGGAGGTTATCTGTCATTACTACACCCTAACCTTCCCATTCAGTCCTAACACTGTCGCAGGCCAATATCCTGTAAACCATATTCTCCTGCTGAATCACCACCGATCAATTATTTTAATATTTATGTGGCCATTCTTTTATTGATTACCTCATTTATGCAGAGTGCAGCATATCTTATTTAATAACGGAAGTTCAGTGCATCTGATTATCTTGTTTTAGTGTCATGGGACATTTTGTTTTTATAAAACCTTTCACCTTATTGATTTATCTGTTTATATGTGATTCATTATTCTTTTCTATGCTTCATTCTTATATTACATACAACAACTGCAGGCCACTGGGTATGGAATTCACTCACCTTGTGTGTCCATACTGTGTTCACATCCAGAGCTGTTGCCATGGTTAGTAATTAGCCGTAGTGAGTGCTCGCTGAAACATTGAACAATGTTGAAGCATCTCCTGTGTCTCCTTGAGGGAAGTGTCATTCATTGTGGAGGACTCTCACCTTGTCAGCTAGTAGGCTTTTACCTGAAATGCTAATAGACAGCCTGATTGTGTTTGTTATCAGCTATAGCATGGTGAGATATGCAGTATAAACGTGTATGTTTGACACAATTTAATGATCCATGTTAATCAGGAGGACATGTACATATTACTCGAAATTAGTAATGCAAAGAGAACCTCAGAATCCCATTGTACTGGGAGCTACAGCACACATTCCCTGATATTATATCTGCCAATGGAAGGAGGCTGTATTGTCAAGGTCAGACACAAAGAGAATAAAGGAAATCCTGTGAGTGTGAACGTGAAAGAGGAGAGGCAGAGAGACAGATATGGCCTAGTCATCCAGCAATAGCCAGTAGACTACCACAAATGAATTCCAATGAGAGAGTAGATATTAATACGTCTAATAGGACAGGCCCTATAGGTACAATTAGCTCTAGATAATGGCCCTCTCCAGCCTCTTTTCTACTAGAGCTCTACAATATTGATTTAATTCTCCCCTGTATATCCACTTAAACTCTGGACTGTCACTCTAAGAATCTATCTCATTGTTATGTTTTACAGTGTTGGCCGAGGGGCTTATTCTGTCTCTGTCTTGTTTTAGGGAGCAGAGATGGCAGATCACTTTGAGGAGCCCCACTCTTCTCTTTTTTATAAGAATGAGGAAGAGATAACTTGGGGAAGAAATAAAGTGAGATATAAAAATGGAAAATGGTTCCTAGAGCGTTTAAAGTATGGCTGCTGTGTCGTGGCTCGTCGTTGAGAGAGAGAGAGAGACCGAGAGAGTAAGAGAGCAGGCGTGAGGTGAGGAATAAGCTTCGCCTGGCGTGTCGGTGTGACCTTTGGGTGTTTCCGCGGAGACGCGGCTCCTCAGGTTGCTGTTGTCTCAGCGCCGCGGCGAGGCTCGTCTGATGTTGATCATGTCAGACAGGACACTTACGCTGGGCTAGAGCTCTCCTGAGAGGTGTGGGCTATCTGTGCATTATTTAGCTTATTGTCTCAGCCATTTATCAGGATAATGACTCTGCAACCGTATAATACCGTACTGTACATTTCTCCAAGTGGCAGAAGCACCAGCTACTGGATGATGACCACTGAGAAAAAGCCAATAAAGAAATGTGCAAAAAACTGCATCATATTGATATTGGAGGATGGTCTAGGATGGATAGGTTTGCTGCTCAGAATATCACTGACTGCATAGTATTTTGTAGCTTTGCTTGGGGAGGTTTGGCGTGGAGCCATACGCATCAGAATAGTGCAGTGAAAAATAAAATATAAGGACCAAAGTTTCTGGGCTGGCTGCACTTTTTGTACCTTAATAATGATTTTCATGACAAGAAACTCGTAATATCAGTGTGCAGTGGCAGGCAGCGGGAGTGTGGGGACTGAATCACTGATCAATGACAGCTAATGAACACGGCAGGAGTTCTGCTCTGTTTGCCTCTCGACAGAGAGCCCCGCTCCTCTGAGAGCAATTTTTCTTCTATTTTGCACCAAAAAAATACAGGAGGCTTCATTGAAACCAACTGCCTCTGGGCTCAATTAACTAGCATAGATTACTCATAATGCAGATGAGAGCCTGGGTATGTGATACACAGCATGGAGACCACCCACCCTCCCTCCTCCCTCCCTACAACCCACTGCCTTGGGGCCCCGTGACAGTGCAGTGCAGTGGGCTGTGGTATGCATGCAGCGTTACATATATACATTACATGTGGAGTGTCTCAGGTGATCTATGGATCCTGAAGGCTGTTTATCACTCCATCATGGTGACATGGTACTGGGTCGTGTGCAGTCAACACAACACAGGGCTCTGGTGTCACCTGGCTGTCAGCAACACTTAATATACCTGGCTCAGGGTCTTTGGTCGCTGCTGCTGTCCAATCCCCCTGCATTACATGGATGGAAAGACACCCCTCCAGAGCATTCATCACGTCCTCCATCCCCCCCGCCGGGCAGAGGGCCCGGGCGCCTGGCGCCTGCACTGTTGTCTCTTCTCTCATTGGCCACATGAGGTGTCCTACTGGGTTTGGAGCTTTTACAGAGGCCTCTACTGGCGTACAGTACACAGCAGCCCTCACCGTCAGATATGTTTACACCTTTTACAAATGTCAACGCAAATATGAGCTTGTATAATTGTGTTGAAACACTGTTCTTTTAAATTGGCTAAATGAATTACATACTGCTAAACTATTATCAGCAAAGGAATGGTGTGTTGAGAACATCAAGATAATTACAGAAGGCAGAAATGTAAATACAGAGAAGTTACCATACCCAAATGGGAATAGACACAAATATGCTGGATTTGCAGACTATAAGGCTGTGTTTACACAGGCAGCCCAATTCTGATCTTTTTTCCACTAATTGGTCTTTTGACCAATCACTTCAGATCTTTTCACATCAGATCTTTTTCAGAGCTGATCTGATTGGTCAAAATACCAATTAGTGAAAAAATATCAGAGTTGGGCTGCCTGTGTAAACGCAGCCTAAGATGTCTTTTAATGTGAGTCAGTGTTATAAATCTCAGTGAGAAAATACATGGCTCCAAATGAAAGGCGTTGGAGCTGAAAGATGTGTATCACTGTGTTGACAAACTGGGCTTAGTGCTTCACTGCTGTAGAACAAGATTTCATAATGAGAAACTATTCTAGAACTGAGGACTAACGATTCGCAAGAAATCAAGGGCATAACATTTTTTGCCATTAAAAGCCCTCTGAATTTCAGTTCTAGGTTTCAAAAGGATCACCTTCCTCAACCTAGACACTGTGTTTAAATGAATGAGCTCTCATGAATTCTGTCACTCAGCCACAGTGATGACAGTGCAATTAATGATTATTCGACCTGACACAGGCTTAAAACAACTTCCTGTCATGGAAATCATAATACAATCTCTGTCTTTCCGTCGGCGGAAATATCTGAAATGACCTGTGTTAATTAAAGATAAAATCATGGTGAGGGCGATAGACATGTCTGTCAGAGAGTGTGCTGCTATCTCTGTCTGTATCTGTGCAGTGATGTGGATGATATATTAGATGAGAGGGAGCAGAGTGGCCAGCCAGCAGCAGAGTGGCCAGCCAGCAGCAGAGTGGCCAGCCAGCAGCAGACCAGCAGCTATAGAACAGTATAGTAGCCTCTAGAATTCACTAACATTGATTCGCCACCAATTACTAGCTACACAGGATCCATGGACAAGGCTCACTTTATACTACATTTTTAATGAAGGAACATGTTTTGAAAACCTTGTAATTACACTAAAGCAATGAGAGCAGACCATTTGGAACATAGAAATGGGTCAGATTTAATTGTAGAGCCCCTTGTTAGGCCCCAGAACACCAACAGGTCCACTCAGCAGCCATCAGTCCACTGAGATGATGACATGAAAGTGACCTCATTACTCCAGCACAGACCAAATCAATAAATCATAACAGCCCACCGTGGTCAATTCTGATGTCATCACAGACGCACAGCATGATATTCATCATACAGATGAATGAAAAACACTGAGGAAGAAGAAGGGAATGAATGATTTGCATGCTGCTTTACCAGGCGGCCAGGTTTCCCAGTGTAAACACAGAGCGATCTGCAACTCTTTTCTTTTCTCCCTCTCCTCTCTCTTCTTCTGACTCTGAATCACTCCGCCTTTGGGGCTTACCACAGGAGTCTCTTCAAACAAGGCTTTGTACTGGAGTGGAGAATCAAGATTAATGCACTTCCACAGCGCTGTGCTGCTCTAGGGGAAATAAACCTGATAATTAACACCAGGGGGGCTTGGTGGAAATTGGAGGTGGGAAATCACACAAAATAGTAGAAATACGGGGAAAGGTACATATGACATTTATTTGGCGTGTGTGTGATGTATGACACTACATTGAGATGACAGTCAGTGAAGCTGTGGCTGTGACGTCCTAGATGGTATGTCGGAATGGTTTTCTCCGAGTTTTATTTATCATTATCATGTCTGTAATAATTCATCGTGGTTTGCTTACCACCAGCAGTGTTACAATGCATATGCCACATGCATTTATACAAATCATACAAATGAAGTGTTCAATACATTGAGTACATAAGACCTATAAGGACACTTTGTATTTCATAATCCCTTACGGAAAACCTGTCATACCTTGTCAGTTCTTTCCAAAGCTGCACAGGCTGCATATTGACTTCTGGAAGCATCTGTGTTTATGTCAGAATCCCCCACCTGGAGTTGTTCTCTGATAATTACTCAGATTGTTGTAATTTATGTCAATGTCTGAAAACAGTGGGCCGTGGCTCTCTGTACAGGGTTCTCCAGATATATAAATAAGTGGTGGAAGGTTACCAAGGAAGAGAATGAAATATGGCACTTCCATTTCAATGCAAATGAGGACTGAAATGAGTGCAGTGTGGATTTACAGTGGTTCATTAGAATGAACCCAGCACACTGCTGCTGTAACTGAACAATCTCCTATAGCCTGAGTAAATTAGTGTGCAATCCCCTACACTGGCTGTAAATGAAACTGTCCGTCAGCATGCAACATTTCAACCTGCTAAGAAGAAGTGGGAAGGGATGGTTCTGTCCTCCTGATGTCTGTCTGCTGGAGCTCTTGGATAGAGAGAAACTTTTCTTCAAGTTTGGATTGTCTGTGTTAACTTCCCAGTTTATTCAGCCAGGAGTCTGACGTGAAGATATGAGTATTTTTTTGTGTATGCGTGTGTCACATATACAGCCAAACAATCTCTCTAGCCTTTGGTAAAGGTCTGGGGTGGTCTTTCATTTCTGAAATTCATTTCAGGACACTGCTGTCCTGGACTCAATAAGAATGACCCCCTGTTTGAACACACACATCATGCATTTCCAAAGGGGGAATATCCAAAAGTAGATTTGAATCCGATGAGAGCATGCAGGTGTGAAAATATTGTGTTGTTTTCATTTATATGATGGATTAGGAGGCAAGCTGCACTGCCCTCTGAGAGGAGGCAAGGAAAGTGGGAACTGGAGTGAGTTTTCAAATGGAGTGCTGCTATTTAATACACATAGATATCCAGAACCACTGAGTTTATAGAGACCTCTAGGAAACTGTCAGGACTCAGATGTCAACAGTCTGACTTCTTTTGACTTATATAATTCATCAAGTCGTCTCCGTTGTTTTATTTACAGTTTCTCCACTTCATAGAGATATCTCATGTGCCACATATACAATAAGGGGACAATATGTTCTGTAATGATTAAGAAGTGATAGAGAGGTTTCCAAACAGTGGCAGCAACCATTTTCCAGCAAAAGTGACCAAGACAGCATTCACCACACGCTTGAGAGTATTACATCTGCTGACGGTCTGCAATCTCAAACCTTCGAGTCAGATCAGAATCAAACAGAGCTTTATAAGCATGACAGGTTTGGACAGGAAGTAGAGAGGAGGCCTTTCTGGAACACAGAGTATGTAGGCTACTGCAAAATGTCATAATGCATGAAGTATTCCTCTTCGTCAAACTTGGTGTTTTTATATATTTCCTTTCATGTACATCTTTAAATAATTATTTTACTGAAAAATGAAAACAAATCATTCTTTTTAAAATATTTTCTTTTCAATTTGAAGTGAAGAGCAGTAGGTTTCAGGTAGCTATGGGTGATCCACTCTAATTACATATCTAAACTGAACCTCTACGGTTATACCCCGCTATATTGCTTTTTAAAAACTGAAACTAGGAGGGCTTCATGTGTGACATAATTAAACCCGGTGTGTCTGAGTTGATTCAGGGAGAGCAGTTTCATTTGCTGTGGTAGCATTAGCAGTGGTGTGTAGGGGACTATTGGGACCGGAGTGGGTAGACTGCATTAAAAGTTTAGAAGAGTTATCTGTAATACGGAAAACAGGTCAAGTGGATAAAGACTGGGATGTTGCAGTCTAATCAAAAGGAACAAACCGTACTATTGTCCGGGTGAAATAAGAAAGTCTCTCTGTAATGATGACAGATGACCAAAATAGGCCTTTTGTGAATGTTTTTTCTCAATAGCACAATTCCCCATAAGGTTTTTGTCTGACAACCTCCCTCTCTCTAACACATTGTTTTTGTTTGTTATTTTCCAGGAGTAAGGAGGCAGACGGTGAGACAGAGATGAGTCTGGTATTTAATCCCACTACACCTATCCATCAACGGAGAGACTGGTTCCACTGTCTCCTACCTACACAGTGTCCAGGCCTTACTGAGCTGATGATGAGTCCATCATACCCATCCCTACAGACCACTTCCTCCTGGGTTTCCAAAAAAGACATAAACACATCATATTCTATTACTGCACTATACATTTCCCTTCCCCTGCTACTCTTTCAATTAAGGAAGACTGCTGCAGTATATGAATGTGGCTGTGGAGTCATATTAATTTCTATGCAATATGGTAAAGAGAAACTCCACTTGAAGGCCATTGGATTTGACAGGCTCCCTGTCTCAAACCCGGACATCATTTTCTCTTCACTATGCATCGAGTTAGGAAGTTTGAGAGGCCCAGGATCTCATTTCTAATAGGAAGTGAGCATCTTAAGAGATGACCCAGCTGAGGCTGCCATCAGTGTCTCCCTAGCTGCCTGCCTGCCAGAGAGGGAGTGTAGCTCTCCATTTACTCCTGGACTCACTAATTAATGGTTGCCCGTGAAGTAACTTGTACCTGTCAGTGTCTACCGCTCTCGTATATTCAATAACTTGGGGGAATTGAAATTGAATGCCAGCTAAGCTCGAACAAACTGCAAATGGTGCATGGGATACACCCTGGTTCTCTCACTGACCTGACAGCAGCCTTATATGTAAGGTTTTTAATGAACATAGACTATTCTCAGCTACTCTGACTGCCAAGATGGAATGTTTTATGAATTCAAGATGGAGGGTGGAAGGGTTGGTAGGTGATTGTATAGGTTCTGTTACAGTATACAGGTACTCGAGCAAGTCCTTGTGCCAAATGTCCATGTGCGTATGAATGCCAAAGCCATCCATAAAATGACCCAGTGCCGATTCACATTAAAGAGACATGGTGAAAATGTTCCAGAGCGGTCACTGGTAATTATTGCGTCCATTCCCAAGGCCACTGCATTTATGTTCATGCAGAACAAGACCCAGTTTATTATTATACATATCTCCTTACCCACGGGATTAGCCACACTGCTCACAATTCATACCTCCACTTTTCCATTAGAGCTGATTTATCTGCAGACCACTCCTCTACATAATGAGTAAAACAAGAATAATGGTGAAAAGTAATACAAATATTTCATTTACATGCAGATCTAGCCAGACGTGTTAAATTGCCAGTTACGCTCTCACGTTATTCTGTTTGCAGATGCTTATTCATCCCAAACATCTTACTTGTTTTGAATAATGAATTTCCTCCAGGAGTATTTGTTACTGTTGTGTGTGAAATAAGTGGCTGTGGTTGGGTTGGTGGAACAGACAGGCTGGCTGTCTCTGAAAAGTAGGAAAGGAAGGGCCCCGCCACCTCAAGCCCATCACTATTCCCTCTAAGATGGATGAAGCTGTTGCTCAAACCCAAGGCTGTGCTTCCAAATCCACATCTCTCTCTCTCTCTCTCTGTCTCTCTCTGTCTCTCTCTGTCTCTGTCCCTCTCTGTACAGTAGCCCTTGACCTTGCCGTGTGTCCTCATGGCCCAGACACCCGCTTGAAATTAAATTACAGATTAGTGGCTTCAGCCCCTAGGAAGGGTTTATTTGGTTGCCCCCTCTCTGTGTCACTCTCATTCTCCTATGCAGGAGCAGGGAGGAAATGTCATGGGATTTAAGAAAGAAAATGCCAGCCTTGAAACAGTTTTTACTTCAAAGTCTGTACTGTGTTGCCTGGCCTCCCTAAATTCAGGATGTCTGCAAGGAGTTCTACATTTTACAGCTGAGGAATAGGGGGAAGATGGCATGTGGGGATTGGTGTATTAGAATGGGTAATGGACAGGGGAAACTGAAACCAAACTCATAAAAAATATCTTCAGACTTCAATGTCTCTGTAAGTTTGAGATGGAGCATGAACTCTACACCAGACTCAATAACTGGTCCTGTCACTGACTGCTTCTTTAGACACTGTTGTTGCACCTTGAGATTGAAAAATCATTCTAGCGAGACAAGTGGACCAAATGCCGAGCCCTCATTAATTTGGAAGACCGTCACGCATAGCACAATGCTGTAATTTCAAATCACTTTCACTTCCACTCAGTAGATTTTGTGATTTTTAGCAATCGGAATGGCTTGTTAGCCCTATAAATGATCCACTTCCCTTCATATTGATGCAGATTCACAGTCACTCCTCAGGTATATCACTCATCATGTCAGATTATGGCCTCTTTTCATTGGGAAGTAGGGGTTCTTTGAATGTGCCAAGAGAGAAGCTACCTACAAAATCAATGTGATGACGTTGAATCAATGTGGAAAACTAATTAGATTTGCAAAAAGTCATCACTTAACCCAACTTTTAACCTAAATAGAATGACATGGTGATTTCTTTTTGTTGATTTCACATTGAATTCACGTTAGTTAACAACTCAACCAAATGTAAATCAAAGCTAGAAGTTGAACTGATGTCTGTGCCCAGTGGGTACTGTACTGTAGAGCCAATATCAAATCAAGATTGCTCACTGTGAACATAATTGCATCAAATGCTATTCTAGAGTCTGGAGTCAGATTGTTTGTTCTATTGTGTTGTTTGGAATAAGTGGAAAGTTAACCTGCATATCACAGTTTGTTGAGCAATGGAGAAAAACTCACAGCAGACATTTGAAACTGTATAGTTCTCCTCTAGCCAGGGGGTTGAGTTGTGTATTTAGTATGGAGAAAGAAAGCAATCAATAAAACAACCGTTGGTAACCAAGGGACGAGAGAAGTGTCTTTGAAACTTTAGCACATGGTGCTTAAAAAGTGCAATATAGTCAATAATAGATGAAGAGCTACTGGCAGCAGACATGCTCCAGGGTGTTAAACCCACTGCTAGACAGAGAAAAACACAGGATTAAACTATTTGTGAAAATTCATTTCCAAAAGCCAATGCTAACTATCCAGTCATAGTTTAATCCTGTGTTTTTCGACAGACTTAATAGATAGGATTTAATTTGATTTGATACTTTTGATTTTCTGGGTAATTATTTATGACAGCGCTGCCATTGGATCATGCATAGTAATAACTTTAAGTCATTTAAGTTTTCCATGGCAATACACCCTAACTATGATGACATTATTCATAACTCAATTGAATTATGTACCTTTGACATAATGATGTACCTTTGACATAATTCAAAGGTAAATTTGTTAAAAAGTGTAATAGAACTTTAAAAGGGAATACAGTACCCATCAACTTCCTTTGGACCTCTGCATCTTTTAGGAAATAAGTCAACATGGAGAAAACTGTCAGGATTGTCAAGACATTGACAGCTCTGAGGAACAGATGGGCAAAAATACCAAATCGAAAACGCTGCTCATCAATCAAAACATGAAAACAAGGTTTGAAAGCATGTTTATGTTGCAACGTTTTCCCCTGAATTGTACTGTCACAGTAGATCAATGTTGTTGTCATTTGAAAAGTGATCAGGTCACACAAGGGATAGATTGGTACTCCACAGTTTACCGAACGCTCACAGAGAAGAGAGGCTGTCATTGTTTCCATTTTCAAAAAGGAAAGTTTGTTCTTTCATAGTGTTTTACCTCCGGACCGGGATATCTTGAAGGACAAAACAGTTTCAATAGAGGCTCAGATAAAAATTCCTCAAGAGTATGTAATCATGCTGGGAAAGAAAAAAAGCTTGAAAGCACCTGTGAATCGCTAACACTACTCTGTTCCCCTCTGAATGGTAAGCAGGCTTACAGGACGTGTGCTGTTGACATTAGGCTTTACAGAAGACAGATGACAGAGCCTAGTTTTTAGAGGGCAGGGATGGAAGGAAGAAGCACCACAGAGATGACAATTATAAAATGTGGCAAAACTGCCATTATTTAATTTGATTTGGCATTTTGATCTGAGAGTATTGTGAAATGTAGCATTTGCGCTCTGACAATGATGTGGAATCGTAATAATGTCCTGATTTGTTGTGGCATTCATGTTCCAAAGACTTTGTCCTTGCAAAGACCACCATTCTAAGAGGGGGTTCAGTGACAGATTTCAGCTGTCAGGGGTTTTACATGCTCAGCAAATACTATGGCAATGAACACGTTATACTGTTTCCAGTTGGCCACTAAATATCCATGCATATGTAATGTGTCTCACTTGTTCTGAATCTGTACTCATGCATAAGTGTTTTTCCTACATTTAAAAACCCTCATATATATTTGAACTTCACACAATTGCATCAACTAATTTGTATAATAGGCCCATGTTCCATTGAGCATGTTTGGCTTCTAATGAAATAAGAGCTTATTCATGTATCAACATAAAAGTTTGATCACAGCTTGTAGCTAGGTTACATTAGGGGCACGACCAGGGGCACAAAGTCATATCTATAAAGGCCAACATACGCCAACTTTGACTCCTTATCAATGTCATGGATAAAAGTAAGCATAAGGAGTGCAGAGTTGTCAATCATAGGATGATTTGCTCGTCTTTATTTCTCTTTGATGTATCTTTTTTTTTGCATCAAAGCTTTTCCTAGATGTTTTACTGTTGATATGTCATATCATAATTGAGTCAAGCATGCAATTTCATCTGGCATCAAAATAATGTATTACTGTCACTCGACTCTAGCTACCAAGCAGTACACCCATGAGAAATCCTTTTAAGTGTATGATTTTATGTCATGCTTTTTTACAGTAAATGTAAAGATCAAAAGCTTTTGTTTTATTTGATGCCTTTGTTTTCTTATCACTATGTCCAACAACAAGTTCATCAGTTTCACAATGCCAGAACCATACCAGACATTCTGTGACTGTTTCTAAGTCTTTATGTAAGATGTTAAAGGATTGTTGATCCTGATAAAACGGGGTTATTCATACCACACGGAGATAGAGAGGCAGTAAGTGTTGAAGGCCATAAGTAGATCACTGAATACCTCCCATCCCTAGGGGGCAGCAGTAACCAGGTCAGGTGCTGAGAGAACCAGGACGTGATGATTGTTAATGTGCTGGGGATTGGCAAGTCTCTGAAACCCAGACCCTAGGCAACAGCAGTGACTAGGGTCTGGGATTAATGGCAGACTCTTGGTAACTTTGAAGGGGGAAATAATTGTTCCGGGGAAGGTCCTCTTCAGACAGACAACTCCCCCAACAAATCACGAAGCAGACATGCCAGAACGTCACAATTCGAAACCAAAGTTTGCAGGCAAATTCTTTGCAGTTGTTTTAGTGAAGGTAGATGATGCAAACTAGCCACTTGTGGAATGCACTCATTAAAAATAACCTCTGTGATCTCCATCTTGCTGGCTACTATTTTGTGTCTGGGGTATGTGGGCCACAAGCGGATAAATCAGCGATGTAGGCAGTGGCGTGTAAACCGGAAGATTGGTATTTTTTATTTTTTTTTCTATTATTAGTAGCATTATCTATTTTATTTACATGAAAAAAACACATAAAAAACTGAACAGCCAGAGGGATTACACAAAAAAATAAGGAAGAGAGAAATAATAATAATACAATACCTCCTTCTTCCCCCAACCCCATAAAAAAAAAAAAGGTTGTTGTCCCACTGGCTATCATAAGTTGAATGCACCAATTTGTAAGTCGCTCTGGATAAGAGCGTCTGCTAAATGATGTAAATGTACATTATATCAAATGAAATACACATTTTTTTGTATACATTTTAATGATGCTAAATAGTTTTCCAAATCTGATTTTAAAAAATACAAAAGGGGCTTTTTCTTCATACATTTTGATTTGTTTATGAAACATTTTCCTAACAAAATAAAGAGATTTATGACATAATGATGTTCAATTGTGGAATCAGTATAGTACAATAACATGTCAAACTTAGATATTTCAATGGTTGTATGCATTTTGTTGCCAAGATATAGTTGTACATCAGTCCAGAACACCTCACTATGTAAACAATTACAAAATAAGTGTTCAATAGATTCAGTTTCTAGTTCACAAAAACTGCATTCACTAGTAACATCAGGTATATATTTAGAAATCAGGCTATTACACGGGTAGAATCTATCTATAATCTTAAAGGAGATCTCCTTTACTTTATTGGTCAGCATAAATTTGTGTGGAGTGAGCCAAGCACGGCGCCAGTTTACATCAAACGATGAAGCCCAATAAAATATAGCAGAAGGAATAGAATTCCTGTAGAAAATATCCCTTAAAAAACGATTATTGAATTTATTATCTAGTAAACCTATGCCATTCACTTGGATATCGCTTACAATAGGAGATGTTCCAAAATATGCATTATTCTAAAGTAAACATTTTATCCCACTAGGTACAGTGTCATATTCCTTGCTTGAAACCTCAAAGTTGTATCTTTCCATAAATTCTCTCTGTGTAAATAGATTCCCACTAATACTAACTAATTGGCTGACAAGGACAATGTTTTTCGAGAACCAGTTACAGTAAAATAACATCTTGTTTCTATGTAATATCGACCCATTATTCCATATAAAACATTTATGAAGTGAAAAGTTGTGTTTATACAGCAAAGCCCAGCACATTAAAGCCTGCTTGTGAAAAGCTGCCAATTTCACATGAAGTTTACCCACAATATAGGGACATTGTAGTAAAAAATGAAGCCCTCCGAGCTTCTGAAAAACAAAATGAGGTATAATATTCCAGAAACTATGAGGATTTTTAAAGTACCTTTTAACCCAGTTGACTTTTGATATCTGATTAAAGAGAGTGAAGTCTAAGACATTTAGACCGCCATCACAAACCCTGTTGGTGATAACATCTCTTTTTATCTTTTGTGGCTTGTTTTTCCATATGAAGTTGTACAATACCCTATCTAAGGTACAGCAAGTGGATTTGGGAATGTCAATAGATGAACAAATATAGGATGCACAAGATAGCCCATCAGCTTTGGATAAAAGCACCCTCCCTTGAAGACTTAAATCCCTGCCTAACCATGAGGAAAATTTATTTTTGATAGATTCAGTTACAGGATTCAAATTTAGATCATTCACAGCCTTAAGATTTTTGGTGATCTTTACACCGAGGCAGGTTACAGTATCTTTTTCAGAGATGTTACAGTCTGCTGGATTGACAGCCCCTTTCAGAACAAACATCTCACGTTTGGAAAGATTTAATACCAAACCTGAGATTTTGGAGAACTGCTTCACAATATCCAATGCTAATCCAGCTTGTGACACATTTTTCAAAAAAAGTGAGGTGTCGTCTGCCAGTTGGGATATCTTGATCTCTCTGGCCTGGAATGTAATGCCTTCAAATTGACTTTGATAAACTAATGAGCATAAGGTTTGAGAAACTAACAAAAATAAAAAAAGGTGAGATTGGACAACCTTGTCGTATTCCTTTGTAAATGTTAAACCTTGAGGATGTTCCATGACAGAGTTTGATACAGCTATTGCTACCATTATACAGAGTTCTAATAGCATCAACAAAAAAATTACCAAACTTCAAATGCTTAAGACAATCAAAGATACAATTGTGACTTACGGTATCACATGCTTTCTGAAAATCCAAAAATAAGATAACAGGGGAGTCATCCAATAGATCACAATACTCAACCAAATGTAACACAAGCCTCAGATTATTAGATATATGGAGCCCTTTCATAAACCCTGATTGACCTTCATCAATCAGATCATTCAAGCACAACTTTAACCTTTTCGCAAAGATTGAGGCTATAATTTTGTAGTCGTTATTTAGGAGTGTGATTGGACGCCAATTATCAATAATTAAGAGATCCTTTTTGTGGTTTAGGTATAAGAGTAATAACCCCTTGTTTCAGAGAGGCAGGTAGTTATCCCTTCTTTATAGCCTCTTTAAAGTTTTCAAGTAAGAATTGTGCTATTTCTTCAGAGAAGGTTTTGTAAAATTCAGAGGTTAATCCATCACAACCTGGAGACTTGTTATTTTTTAATTGACCTACCCCATATTGGATGTCCATAATGGATAAATCTTCACAACAAGACCAATTGAATTCTTCACTAACAGAGTTAACATTCTCTATAGAATCAAGGAGCTCCTTAGAGTCACTCAAACTGTTATCTAAGGAGTAAAGATTCTCATAAAACTTAGTCGTAAAGTCTGATACCAACTCTCTATCCTCAGAGGTTACCTCATTAATCTTAAATTTCCGAAGTGTGTTGAGTTCCCCTCTCCTCTTTTCCAAATTAAAAAAGATCTACTGTTCTTTTCGCCTTGTTCAAGCCATTGTTTTCTGGATCTTATGAAGGCTCCTCTAGCCTTTTCCTCATAAAATGTATCTAGTTGATTCTGTAAATCATTCAATTTAGCTTTTTCATTAAGATCAAGATGCTCAATCTCTGTGATATCAGCAATTTTCTTAGAGAGCTCAGCTACCTCACATCTCCTTAAAGCAAGCCGTTTACCGTAAGTAATACAGGTTGAGCGGATTTTAAATTTCAGCAGTTCCCAATATTTCCCATATTCTGCATTAGAGGTAGCTAAATTCCAGTAAACAGAAATTAGATTCTTAATCACATTTTTTCAATCATCATGCAATAACAATGAGTTATTCAATTTCCAAAAACCACCAGAGTATTTCTTATCATCATTACTGCACATTCTCATAGTCAGCCATATGACTTTATGATCCGTCAGGACTGCAGGCAGTATTTTTACCTCTACAGAGGTTATCACCCACAAGTCAAATCCTGATTGTAGTGAACGATCTCTATTACTCCATGTGTACTGTTTCTCTCCAGGGATTTTAACTCTCCATATGTCAATTAAGTCCAGGCTTTGGCAGAAATTCACCAATTTGTTCACACCAATGTTAGGCCTATGGGGCAATCTATCAGTCTCATAATAAACCATGTTAAAATCCCCACCAGCTATAATCTAACTGGATTGATATTTTCTCAGAAGACTTTTAACAATTTCCTCTAGAAGTAAGTTATTTGGAGGACTAGAACAGTTTACATATACATTACACAACACAAATAATCTGTCCATGTGATTGATGACCGCTACTAGCCAATGTCTATTGGTGTCCATTTGAGTAAACAAAAATCTCCCATTGAAATTGTGTGCTAAAATTGCAACCCCAGCTGAATGATTAACTCCGTGGGCCAAGAAAATGTCACTGCCCCACTGATTTTTCAAAAAATCCTCTTTGCATGAATGTGTTTCTTGAATGAATACAAGATCTGCGTTGCAGTCCTTACAAAAAAAAAAAAAGCTTTCCTCTTCAACAGGTTTCGTATCCCCCTGGCATTGATTGACATAAACTTCAAATCCATATATACAAAATAGAAAGGAAAATCCTATGCAATCTCAACTCTACCCTCTCTATAAAAGGTGCTTCATAAATGTATTAACATATGTCTTAACTTGTAAACCATAACACCAGAATTCAAAACTAGAACGCTCAGTTTGTTGTGGGGAATGGGCTACCTTGTAAGCCTACCGGCAGAGCAAATCAACCCGGTCTAATTTATTTTCCGTCTGCGAAAAAGGCTCTGATTCCCCTGTAGTATGCACCCCTTCCTTGATTTCGGGCCTGTTGGACGAGAGGCCACAACTTTGCCTTTGCTGCCTTGTTTGCAGCAGTCAGGTCCTCACCGAATCTACATTTTCTCTCTTTCAGAAAATGTAGATTCCGGAGAAGGTGGGGTCTACAGCTTTCCTTTGCTTTCTTCCAAACTGCATCTCTCGCTGTGCGGAAAGCGAACTGGATGATGATCGAGCGGCTGCCGATGGCATCTTGCTTCTTCCCAATACGATGAGCGACATCCACAGCTATATCCATATATCCTTTGGGGATGTCCGGAGCCACACGGTTACAGGATGTCACTTACTATGTGCTTCACATTCTCACCCTGGTCCTCGGGGACACCGTAAAGCTGTAGACCCCACCTTCTCCGGTATCGCTCTGCTGTCGACAAGCGCTCTTGCATGTCAGCAATGGTCTTCTCCTGTGCAGTGCATTTATCAGAGGTTGCAGTGTTTGCACGTTTAAGCTCTTCTATACACTCGTATGCATGATTCAGAGAGGTCTCGAGGTCAACGATCTTTGATGTGTTTTCGCGTATCATTTTCTCCAGCCCATCGGCTCTTTCGTTTATCTTTGCAGTGACAGCTTCGATTATGTTGACCTGGAGTTCGCGCAAAGACAATTATTTCTGTGTCTTTTTGGGTCCAGGACTATTGGCTGGAGTTTCTGAATCAACCGAATGTCCAGATTCCTCAATTTCTTCTCCTGAGGAGTCAGGTGGCGGTTTCTCTCCCGTTGTATGAGTGGTCAGCTAGCAACTGCCTTCTCCTCCCTTTGCTCTTTCTCACATTTTTTTCTTCCATTTTGCCAAGTTTCAGATCAAATTAGCGGTCTACTGACGTTGTTCTCTGTTGTGTTTACTATAAACCGGGTTTTGTTACATTTAAGTACATTTGAGAGGGATAAAAGTTAAGGTTACTCGGAGCAAGATAAAATCCCGTCTGCACTCGCCGCCATCTTCTCGTGTCTCCCAAGATTGGTACATTGTGGGAGGCACATCTGTCTAGAGAGACTAGGGATTGGCAGGTGATGGCAGAGGGAGAGGTGGATTGAGTAGCCTTCTGGTCTAGCAGGGTCTTCTCTTATTTGTTTGATACCTTTTTGTTATGGAATTCATTTTTGTTTTCTTTTGCATATATTCATATTATTTTGGTCACCATCTATGAACATTGCAACCTGCTTGGGCTGGCGGACTAGAGAGTCAGGACAGAGCTCACCCTGGATCCTGGTAAGTAAGCTGTGTTCTTAGGAACATACTAGCTCTTGAAAACCAAAGGCCATATAGCCATAGGGTTCTCAGTTTAATAATTGACCACAGTGGGTAACCAATGTGTACAGCTGTCCCGACGCTCTGTCTAACTGCGTCTACCCATGTCTAATCACCGCGTGCATTACGGCTTCGGGAACATCGAAAACTGTACTTTCATGTCACTGCGTTGCACTTCCTGAGCTAATAGAAACTTGGGCGGGAACTAAAAAAAAGTATGTGGTAAAACAGCTAACAGTAAGTGTATCTTTTGAATTTGTAAAGTTATTTTTGGATGATGATGATGAGTATGAAAAATGTATGCACTCACTAACTGTAAGTCGCTCTGGAAAAGAGCGTCTGCTAAATTACTAAAATGTAAATGTAATGATAATTAGGTTAAGTTGAGTGTTCAAGGTTTCCAAAAACGTATCGCAATCAAGGATCAATTGTTTATAGATAGAGCATTTCACACTTTAATAATCACATCAAGTAATCAAAAGGGATGTGGAATGACTCCAATGCTGTAGCATTTGGAGTCATGAGAAGAGCTAGGGTCATGCATACAACACCTTAGTCACTTATGCTTACTTTCATGTTAAATAGTCATTCAGACAGGTTATGGAACAGCTAGACAGGCCTAAAACCCCAAGTAGACTTATTTGTAGGCTGGCTAGTTGTTTTCCTAACACAATGTATAGGAGTCATAATGGCCAGCAATGTTTTGATCATTTGCAACGGCTAGTTTTCTCAATTTCCATAGAAATGCTCCACTGGTTTTAGATCAGGATGTATTGCATCATTCTCAGTGATGCTGTGACTCCACTGAAGATCTTAGTAACACAAAGAAATTGGTATCTGAATATGATGTGTGTTGTATTCATCTTCAGCTGAGTACTCCCTACTCAGACAGGAGCCATCTGTTCACCCACCACCTCTAAACTGGTTCAACTACAGTAGCCACCAGTCAACTTCAACTCACTGGTCCTCCCTATTGAACAATGAATAATCATATTGTTCCTATTTCAACTAAGTTTTTGTTTGTAAATGTTCTGTTTTGTTATTGTAGTTTAGTTTGAACTGAATTAGTAAATAATAGTAATTAGTTCCAACTACCTCACCTTAATCATGATCACATCAAACCATATAAGATACAGGATTCCAAGCCTTTTCTCCAAACAGCGTTTCTATATTTTCGTTAAAGTGAATCTCAAGGCCAATATTGGTGGGGGGTAATGTAACAACAACTGCAGCACAGCAGGCCTTATTTTAGAAAGTGAAACGTCTGCTATTGTCTCATTCAGTAGTGCTGGGCTAGTCTGGCCCTAATTAAAGTGTTCCGCTCTACAGCACCAGCTAGCTAGCTAGCTCGACACTGGTCCTGAGCATGCAGAAGCTGTCGCCTTCTCTCCCTCCATCACATCTACTGTAATTACTTTTGTTTACACTGGAGGAAACGGCGGCAGTCTGATTAGAAGTTATTGAGGAGATAACTCATAGCTAATTCAGCGATGGCGCTCTCTCACCCTTTCTTCTGGATGCAGATGAATTATTTCCTGTATGAAATGTTTGTGGGGATAGCATATAGAGACGCTTGTGGAAAATGACACTGACAAATTGCCACAGGGCTGTCAAACCTCTGAACCATTTGCCTCAAGTGCCATCCCACATCTTGCCCATTTGTTTTCAGTGTTGTTGTTGTCTTTTCCAAGAGAAATTATAGCTTTTCTATCTTGCCCTGAGGTGAAAAAGGAATGTTCTCAGAAAATGCCAATTAGCTGTTTATATATATATATAGTGCATTTGGAAAGTATTCAGACCCCTTCCGTTTTTCCACATTTTATTACATTACAGCCTTATTCTAAAATGGATTAAATTTTTTAAAAATCCTCATCAATCTACACACAATACCCCATAATGACATTTTAGCAAATTAATTAAAAATATAAAACAAAAATACCTTATTTACATAAGTATTCAGACCCTTTGCTATGAGACTGTTTCCATTGATCATTCTTGAGATGTTTCTACAACTTGATTGGAGTCCACCTGTGGTAAATGCAATTGATTGGACATGATTTGGAAAGGCACACACCTGTCTATGTAAGGTCCCACAGTTGACAGTGCATGTCAGAGCAAAAACCAAGCAATGAGGTCGAAGGAATTGTCCGTAGAGCTCCAAGACAGGATTGTGTCGAGGCACAGATCTGGGGAAGGGTACCAATTTTTTTTTTTTGCATTGAAGGTCCCCAAGAACACAGTGGCCTCCATCATTCTTAAATGGAAGAAGTTTGGAAACACCAAGACTTTTCCTAGAGCTGGCCGCCTGGCCAAACTGTGCAATCGGGGGAGAAGGGCCTTGGTCAGGGAGGTGACCAAGAACCCGATGGTCACTCTGACAGCGCTCCAGAGTTCCTCTGTGGAGATGGGAAAACCTTCCAGAAGGACAACCATCTCTGCAGCACTCCACCAATCAGGCCTTTATGGTAGAGTGGCCAGACGTTAGCCACTCCTCAGTAAAAGGAAAATGACAGCCCACTTGGAGTTTGCCAAAAGGCACCTAAAGGGCTCTTAGACCATGAGAAACAAGATTCTCTGGTCTGATGAAACCAAGATTTAACTCTTTGGCCTAAATGCCAAGTGTCACGTCTGGAGGAAACCTGGCACCATCTCTACGGTGAAGCATGGTGGTGGCAGCATCATTCTGTGGGGATGTTTTTCAGCGTCAGGGACTGGGAGACTAGTCAGGATCGAGGGAAAGATGAACGGAGCAAAGTACAGAGAGTTCCTTCATTAAATCCTGCTCCAGAGCACTCAGGACGTCAGACTGGGGCGACGGTTCACCTTCAAACAGGACAATGACCCTAAGCACACAGCCAAGACAATGCAGGAGTGGCTTCGGGACAAGTCTCTGAATGCCCTTGAGTGCCCAGCCAGAGCCCGGACTTGAACCCGATCAAACATCTCTAGAGAGACCTGAAAATAGCTGTGCAGCGACGCTCCCCATCCAAGCTGACAGAGCTTGAGAGGATCTGCAGAGAAGAATGAGAGAAACTGCCCAAATATAGGTGTGATAAGCTTGTAGCGTCATACCCAAGAAGACTCAAGGCTACAATCGCTGCCAAAGGTGCTTATGTAAATGTGATATTTCAGGTTTTTATTTCTAATATATTTGCACACAAAAAATCAAACCTGTTTTTGTTTTGTCATTATGGGATATTGTGTGTGGATTTATAAGGCTGTAACGTAACAAAATGTGGAAAAAGTCAAGGGGTCTGAATACTTTCTGAATGCACTGTATATACAGTTGAAGTCGGAAGTTTACATACACTTAGGTCATTAAAACTAGTTTTTTAACCACTCCACAAATGTATTGTTAACAAACTATCGTTTTGGCAAGTCGGTTAGGACATCTACTTTGTGCATGACACAAGCCATTTTTCCAACAATTGTTTACAGACAGATTATTTCACTTATAATTCACTGTATCACAATTCCAGTGGGTCAGAAGTTTACATACACTAAGTTGACTGTGCCTTTAAACAGCTTGGAAAATTCCAGAAAATGATGTCATGCTTTAGAAGCTTCTGATAGGCTAATTGACATCATTTAAGTCAATTGGAGGTGTACCTGTGGATGTATTTCAAGGCCTAACTTCAAACTCAGTGCCTCTTTGCTTGACATCATGGGCAAATCAAAAGAAATCAGCCAAGACCTCAGAATTTTTTTTGTAGACCTTCACAAGTCTGGTTCAACCTTGGGAGCAATTTCCAAACGCCTGAAGGTACTACGTTCATCTGTACAAACAATAGTACGCAAGTATAAACACCATGGGACCACGCAGCCGTCATACCACTCAGGAAGGAGACGCGTTCTGTCTCCTAGAGATGAACGTACTTTAATGCGAAAAGTGCAAATCAATCCCAGAACAACAGCAAAGGACCTTGTGAAGATGCTGGAGGAAACAGGTACAAAATAATCTATATCCACAGTAAAATGAGTCCTATATCGACATAACCTGAAAGGCTGCTCAGCAAGGAAGAAGCCACTGCTCCAAAACCGCCATAAAAAAGCCAGACTACGGTTTGCAACTGCACATGGGGACAAAGATCATACTATTTTGAGAAATGTCCTCTGGTCTGATGAAACAAAAATAGAACTGTTTGGCCATAATGACCATCGTCATGTTTGGAGGAAAAAGGGGGTAGCTTGCAAGCTGAAGAACACCATCCCAACCGTGAAGCACAGGGGTGGCAGCATCATGCTGTGGGGGTGCTTTGCAGCAGGAGAGACTGGTGCACTTCACAAAATAGATGGCATCATGAGGAAAGAAAATGATGTGGAAATATTGAAGCAACATCTCAAGACATCAGTCAGGAAGTTAAAGCTTGGTCGCAAATGGGCCTTCCAAATAGACAATGTTGTGGCAAAATGGCTTAAGGACAACAAAGTCAAGGTATTGGAGTGGCCATCACAAAGCCCTGACCTCAATCCTATAGAACATTTGTGGGCAGAACTGAAAAAGTGTGTGCGAGCAAGGAGGCCTACAAACCTGACTCAGTTACACCAGCTCTGTCAGGAGGAATGGGCCAAAATTCACCCAACTTATTGTGGGAAGCTTGTGGAAGGCTACCCAAAACATTTGATCCAAGTTAAACAATTTAAAGGCAATGCTATCAAATACTAATTGAGTGTATGTAAACTTCTGACCCACTGGGAATGTGATGAAAGAAATAAAAGCTGAAATAAATCATTCTCTCTATTATTATTCTGACATTTCACATTCTTAAAATAAAGTGGTGATCCTAACTGACCTAAGACAGGGAATTTTTACTAGGATTAAATGTCAGGAATTGTGAAAAACTGAGTTTAAATGTATTTGGCTAAGGTGTATGTAAACTTCAGACTTCAACTGTACATATATATATATATTTGAAAGGGGAAATGTGGACTGTTTATATTTTATAGTTAATCTACCTTTTTTTGAGGTAGGCCTATACTTCTCTGCCATATAGAGGGGATAATTTCCCACAGGATACAGAGGGATATATGTTGTAAAGGTCAAGCCTGCTCAGTGTGACTTCATTGTTTTCATATATGATACATCACCTACTGTACAGTGAGCTCTCTGGTCTGTGGTATTAAAGTTAATGTGGGATCGTAGTTCAATATCCCACTTGGATGTAGTTATTGGTCATATCTAAACCGGGCCATGATTGATGGTTCATTGTTTTATCATGCTTCACCAACCGTCTAAGAATTGGAATAGCACTATCTTGAATGCTGCTGAAATAGGGTGTCTCTGAGTCGATACTTACTAAGGCTAAAAATGTAATCTGTACTGAATACAAAAGACCCAAGGTTATCTTTTGTCTGCAAAAAAATAACCTGATGAAGATTTTTTTGGGTGGGATTTCATTTGTTTTATGAGAGGGGAATTGTCTGCCAAATATGCATATATCAATCTAAATGACTCTATCCTCCGGAGGTTGCATATTTGTCATCACCACCCTTCAAGTCCAGTTTCCCTGGTGCCATTTCAATAAATTAGTCAGATAGTTCTCCTCTCAGTGTACGGTTATGATTTAACCTTAAAATAGTAGGCTACAAATAGTGTAACTACTCCCCAACACTATTTAAACATTATTAAGTCTCATGTCTGTACATCATAGAAATGTGATCGCCACATGGGTTATGTGATTAGTACAGTCACTTAAATGTGCATTGTCAACATCAGCTCTTATGATTTGATAGAGGTGGTTTTAAAGGGGTACTGCTAATAGGGAGTGAAATTAAATGATGTCGACTATGTTGTCTGCAGCAATTAGTCAGTTCAGGTGGGTTCATTCAATTATTTATTTATATTTGATTATTTAGAATAATATGGAAGATTGGCTTTTAACAGTGATATTAAATATTACTTTTTAATCAATCTGCGACATAGTTTGTGTCAAGGGGTGCTGAAGGTGGGTGTGGTGCATGAATCAAGCGCAGGACGCAGAAGCTCAGTCCAAAAGACTTTAGTGCAATATTCACGTAGAAAATAAGCACAATAAGCCCGAAGGCGAAATAACGGCGCACACAGGCGTCAAACAAACGGCGCACTAACATGTGCGAAAAACCTCTCCAAAACACTGGAGGGAAGTACGTAGCTCCAACACGAAACAGAAGAGCAATCACACACAAAGACAAACACACACAACGAGAACTAAATAGGACACTAACGAGGACTAACAAGACACAGGTGTACAACATCAAGACAAAACCAAACGAACATGAAACATAGATCGGTGGCAGCTAGTACTCCGGGGACGACGACCGCCGAAGCCTGCCCGAACCAGGAGGAGGAGCAGCCTCGGCCGAAACCGTGACAGTTTGTACATGTGACTATTCAAGTGCTCGACTTGGGCAGGAGCTCACCGGAGATGAGTACCAGCACCTCAAATGTTCTACTACTTGAGCTTCTGTTCCTCTTATAGAATATTAGCTCAAAAGTATTGTGGAGCACCTGCACCTAAATATAAACAATACCAGCACCCAAAATGAGTACCGGAACCTATGTCAGTCCAAGACAAGCTCTGGACTGATTTGTGAGGAACACACAATGGGTGTGCATGTAATGAACAGCCAATTAATCTAGTACCATAATCATTCAATGCTGTCTCTTTATGGCTGTTGGCTGCTCCATTAATTCATTATTCAGTGTTTGTTCGTGTACAGATAATGTACCTCAAAAGAGTTGCTATGTATGAACTTGTTGTTTGTGCAAATCCCCCTCCCTCCCACTCCCAGTCTCTTTAGTTTGCCATGGTGTAAGATTAATTATCTTCCTATAATGGCTCCCAATATTGGGTAGTGGTAATTAAAAGATAATGATTGGTCCCTTTGAGTGTTACAAATAAAGATGCACAAACTCGTTTGTGATATTCAGGTTGTTAAATAAAAGATTAGGCTTCGGTGTGTGTGCAGGAGGCTAAGGAAGTAGGATGGGTGGGGGGGGGGACTTTTATGCAGATGCACAGACAGGCCACAGTATTTTTCCCTTCCAAAAAACCCAGTTTACTTCCCCTGTGGAACACCTATGCCCACAGCTTTCTTTATCAGATAAACATTAGATTATCACAATGGGTAGAGTAATGAATAAACACAGCTGGCGATTGGTATTCCTCCACATCACCCTTCCTTCTTATCTCCTCTGCCAAATACATAGGGGAAAAACAAAATAAAAGATAGAGAACGTCAGGTCATTTAATTTGTATATCTCGGCTCTCATCTCTATTTTTGTGTGGCTGTGACAGCTGTGGTGGATGATGAAATTAGTGCAGTCCTCCTCACAGGGGAATGGGTGAAACGCCTGACCTCTTCTGCATGTCTCAAAATATTTACCTGCTGCCAACTGCATGAACGCTGCGACAGAGAAAAGCATGGATGCTATATGGAGTGGCTGCTTTAGTGTGATAGGTGTTTAAAAGGGGCCAGCACGGTGTCATGTGGGGTTTTCACCATGGAGAAATTAACCCCGAAAGGGTAATCGGCTCAACCATATGAGCTAACCTAACGCCAAGCTCAATACAGGTCATGGCAGCATTAGTGTCCTCTTTAAGCAATGTCTTCAAGCTACTTAATATGCATCGCTATCGTATGTCAACAACCCCACATTCTGTAGCAATATGGTTGTAGCACCTTCATACAGTGCAGTAGCTAAAGAGGCTGCAGGGTTCTATAAGAGTTGGGTGAGAGGGCTATCTCAATATCCACTCCAAGTCGAGAAACAATCTGTTGGGAGTTTGGGAGCGTTCCAGAATTCAGTGAGCAGCGCTGGGTTCCTGATACCCCAACATGCCGTTCTGCTCTTCTCCCGGGATCCTCCGTCCTGAAAGATGAACCCTCTGGCTGCCTCAGGGAGCTTGTTACACCAACACTCTATCTATCCATGCAGCAAAAACTCTGCTTACACCTACAGTACAGTACACTACACTGTTCCAATACAGAGAAACCTCTCAGAACAACAAGACCAACCTAAAGAATGCAGCTTGTATTCTAAGCATCGTTGATGCTTTTTCTCCCTGCCACTTTGTCACTTTTATGAAGGTTAGGATAATAAACTCAATTGTGGATTTACAATTTCTTTTTCTCTCTACCTTTTTGGATTGTAGATGAATTATTCTCTGCAATCAATCCTCTATTGTCCGGCTTTTAGGATTTTCTACTAATGATGGTGGATGCTAAATATAGAGGAAAGGCCTATTTACTTCTTGCCTATGTCATCCCAGATAAGAGTGATGGATGACAAGGCGGCATTACAAACTCAGTGGCTGCAGTATAACATTGACAGAGGAACAAATCACCTTGAGGGGATTTTACATTGTGTATCTATGTGAGAGAAGAAATGTCATTCTCATAATTGACATTGTCCTCACTTAACAGCCATCACTTCTCATCTTGCTTTACATACAGGAAGCAGTCATGGAACATTGTTCCCTTGTCATCCACAAGGAATGTCTGTGGGAAGTTTTAGACTGTTATCATGCATTCAGAGTAGGCATGTTAAGTCATTTGTGGTTTATCCTCCAGTCTCAGATCATCTCATTTTGTCCTGGCTGCTCTACAAAGGGCTTTGTATTATGCCATGTTAGACACATGCACATATTTTAGGGATGAAAAATGATTTTGAGTGAATGTGAATGGAATGAGATAACATGTCTCCCGGTCATTTTTAGGATGTCTAACATAGTCTGCTCCATAATATGAGATGTGGCACTTAGTTACACATTGGGGGAGGGGTGTGTGTGTGTGTGTGGGGGGGGGGGGCATCAGTATGGCGTGGCTACAAAACACAGGACTAGTGACCTATGGGATCTCTGTAATTGTCATCACGGATCCCTCCCCGTCAGGCCAACCATGATGATGTCGCAGCATTACACTCTATCTACTGACAGCTGGCCAAATGATGCCATAGTGACGAGGGCAGGCAGGCCATGTGACCAACAGAATCCTGAGTAATGACATTCTGGGAGGTAGAGGCAGGGGAGGTCACGCCTGCTCGTTCCCTATGGAGTAGATTCATCATCACAGGAAGCAGGAGGGAGACATAGTGGGAGAGAGAATATGTACTGTATGAAGGAATCTGTTACCAACAGCTAGACATCTAATTAAGGCATGGCACGTCATGCATCCACATGACAGGCAACATGTAACATGACTAGTTAGCTCACCACCAATTTCAATCACATCTCATCAGGGGAGAGCCATGAGGCAGAGAACTATTTTGCTCTGTGTCATCTCTCCTCCTTTGGTCAGACCTCACTTGACAGACACTACATTGGAGGAGATACTTCAGTGAGCACAGGTGACAGTTCTGTGTTCTTGATTTTATGTGTTCTTGAAATATGTACTGTAGATGAAGGAGATAATGTGAGGGAAATATTGTTTATTTTCAGAGGAATTCATTGATGTTTCAAAAGAACTGCAAAGTCACGATTTGGAGCCTTTTATAATGCTGAACAGGATGTTGAAAATGTACTGTATTGTTTTTAGTCCTTCAACATATTTACAATTCTAGATATTATTTTGTTTTGGGTTGAAGGGTGCCATTTCAAATAAATAAGCTAGCTACATTTGTAAACATTAGTAACAAATACAAATAAAATGACAGGCCAAATAAATATATATATTCTATCTTGTTGTTGAAGAAATATACGTTTTCATTTCATGTAGTATTTCATTTAATGTGAGACATGGGGGGATTTATAGGGTAAAGGAAGGGAAATGTGTACATTGGAAACATGATATAATACCATTTACCCTAACCTGAATAGAATAAATCCTTATTAATGTGGAAGGGTGTTACAATACTTCTACTTTAAAGTGCTATGTGTTCTGTTAATGTTGTGTGTGAGGTATTGTATGAAGTTTGTAGATGCAAGTCATTTCAGACAGTGGCTCCCAAGTGGCTTCACAAAAGCCTTTTGATTTCCACAACTAGCACAATAACAGAAGATATTCCAGTTACCTTATTTGCCAGATAAACATAGTTAGGGAGGTAATTATAAATATCTTTGCAGAGTAAATCCTAGCAGTGCTATGGCTAGCGAAGATGGAGTGTGTTTCATTGTATAGTGTCTGGTGATGGACGGAGTGTAGAAGCACATGACAGGAGGCGTTAGACCCAATGGGCCATGGTGTGAACAGGAACCTTAATGACACTGGGTGAAAAGATTCCCCACTGACTCATAGGGGATAAATATTTAATCATCATTACAATAATGATGGGAAAGCAAAATGCCAACCACAAACTGTCTTTAACAGCCCAACTTCAGTCTCTTTGTTTTCTCGTAATTAAAACAGGCATTGACAGTCGCAAACAATGTTCATATGTTGCCTTTGTGACTATATTTGGCACGGAAATGAAGGGGAAAAGATTGGCATCAACTTACTGTATTGTGTACATGTTAATGTGTGTGCATGTTTGAGTGCACCCATTAATTCATTAGTACTTCCCTATTCATTGTGAAATTGTTATTTTATCTTATTATATAGTTCTTAAGTCTGAATACGTGAAATGACATTACTGTTTCTCACTTTGAATCCAACTTCAATATGTATTATGGAAAAAATATAAAATACAGCAACAATGAAAACGTGTGTATCTGTTGCACCAATCCAGGATTGCCTTTTCTATTGGAGCTGTACCCAGATGGGCTCGAGTGGAAAGGTTTGCAGATCTGACAAAGAGGAGTCGAGTGCTCCTATATAAACACATTATTCAAGTTGTTTTGACCCCCTTCCCCTCTCCCCTCTCCACACACACTTGCTCTACACTGTTCAGAAATCCCAGTTCAATTTCCTTCCTCACTGCTTTAACCCACACAGACACCAGAGTGAGCGATGATCAATACCCTGCGCTCCGCCATCATTATCGAGACTTATATCCCCTTCAGCTCAGGGCCCATTAAATCAGAGGGCCACGCTCTCCCCGCACAGTGTCTCACAAAGACTCCAGAGTCACATTTGGGCCTGATTTACACTCCTTTAATGACAGCCCACCCGTAATTAGCTGACGGTGCGAAAGCGGGATGCAGGGACCAGCTGAAAAGGGTGTCCATTTACATCTCCAGCCCAGGAACAGGAAACAGACATTCCCTCGCTCAAGGCCAGTGCTCATACGTCACATCCCGGGGGAAGCCAACGGCAACAATGAATTCAGCTTACATGCTTCCCTTGCATCACTTTAGGGTATGCGAGTAGGCATGCAATGACTATGTCCTGGTACGAGGCTCGTACTATAGATTTTTCTTTAAATGTTTGGCACCTGTCAGTAAACGGATCCCTGCTGCAGATACTGAAGTGTTGTGGTGTTTGATGTGCTCTCTCTGAGTGGACTTGGCTGAGGATTTCTCCCTCTCTTTGTTTTGGTCACAATCCATTGGTTCCAACTTGAGAGCCCTCTTTTATCATTAGAAAATATAATTTGGTTAGTTTAATGAAGTGACTTAGACTAACAAGTTGTTGCAACAAGAGTACCCTGAAGTGACTGGAGATGTATTACCATTGTGGTGTCGGCTGCTCATTAGCTTCTTGCAGAGTTATTGCAACATGGCACATAAGAAACCCGCATAATATCTGTGGCACGGCAGTTAAAGTGAGACGGTTGATAAATTGCATAATAACCAGATTAGCAATATGTCACACTAAGCCACTGGCAAAAGACAAGGGAATTGTTAAATATTCTCAGTTCCCTCCAAGATATGCCAAGATATAAATAGAAACCTTGAAGCTCAATTTGTCTAGTTATAAGATTTTTTAAATCTCCATTCATATTGTAAAGAAAATGGCATTATTCCAAGATCTCAACTGATTAAGTTTTAAAGTTCCCTTTATTTGAGCCTTAACTGCTGATTGCATCTACCAGAACATGAACTTGAGAACACATTTCAAATGTTGTGTAGTACAGTGTAACACCATAAGACAGTTCACAACAACTGAGAAAGGGCATATCAACAGTTAGATTTTGATGTGAATGGTGAGAGTGTTGTCATATACAGCCATCACAAGTTTAGAAAGGCCTACTCTGTCCTTTTTCTTTATGTAATAATAATAAATCAATTGGTGGGTGCTTATATTTGTATTATACACATGTGTTTTTTGCATATCCCAACTCCCCCTGAGTCACCCTCAGAGAGTGGGGTCATGGCCAGGGTCAGCTAACTGTAATCTAATTGCCTTGCTCAAGGGCACATTGACAGATTTTTCACCTTGTCAGCTCAGGGATTCAAACTAGTGACTTTTCAGTTACTGGCTGAACACTCTAACCGCTTGGCTACCTGCCGACGTGGAAGGTAACGCACAAGCCGAGTGACTGTGATTCAGCAAGGCACTTTCTGCCGTGTGTCCGGGGATTTTCCCTAGGCGTGCATGGAGAAACTACATTCTCAGCTAGTAGCATAGTAAGCAAGCCTTCCGAATGCCCACGGCATACTGGCTAACAGATAAGGTAACAGACAGTTTCTATAGTGTTGGAACCCTTCTGTTGTAGTTCAAGGTTCCTTGAGATGTGGTTGTGAGCTCCGCCCCGGCCACTCCCTAGTCACACCCACAGTCACGTCCTGGTTTGAGAGAAATAGGGAGTGGGTGTGTCAGGAAGAGGGAAGGAGGAGGATGACGTGAGGAAGAAAGAATGGCGCCAAATACCAACCATACAAATCTACATCTCTCAAAAACAAGCCGTGTATTAATTTAGCTTTGAATCAACTACTGGCGATAAGGTTACATGCTCTCCTAAAAACCTTGAGATGGAGTCGGTTAGTGAAAGCTCAGAAATCGAGCCTGACGAAAGTGAGGATGAAGTAGTGGTGACAGGTGTGGTGAAGACTACCAAGCCTCACCCTAATGATCATGATGATGCCCGAGATGATTCTGGCCCAGTGGGAATAAGATTCTTGGAGAAAGTGGAGCCATGCCCTTTGGCCGACCCATATGTGGTATCAGGCTGGGTGGAGAAGAAGCTGGGCACTGTTAACTTGGTCAAAGTATCCAGAAGTGGACTTGTGTTGATTTTCTGTGTTTCTTCCACCTCGGGACGAGAGCTGTGTCCCGCTTTGGTCTTCTGAGCAGAGCGCCGATGAAAGAACTGATTACTGGGGTGGCGCTGATTGTTGAGGTGGATCAACTGAAGATGAGGATTCCCGGTGTCTGTGATGTCTGCCGTTTGGTACGATGCAGACCCGGTGGAGAGCGAAAGACTGAGGAGACCCTGTCTGTCCTTTTGAGTTTTGATGCAGAGATTTTGCCTGATTAAGTCATGCTAGGATATGTCAGTTATCCAGTGAAAGCTTTTGTTCTGAACCCACTACGGTATTTAAGGTGTCAAGCTTATAATCATGTTGCAGCAGTGTGTAGGAGGGAGATTACGTGTCACGCCCTGGCTCTGGGGACTCTTAATTGTTGAGCCAGGGTGTGGATTTTCTATGTTTAGTTTTCATTGGTTTTTGTTCTAGATCGTTTATATCTATGTTTGGCCAGGGTGGTTCCCAATCAGAGACGGCTGTAGCTCGTTGTCTCTGATTGGGGACCATACTTAGGCAGCCTTTTGGCATGTTAGGTTGTGGGATCTTGTTCCGTTAAGGTTTTGTGTTAACCCAGGACTTCACGTTTCGTTTGTTGTTTTGTTCGTGTAAGTACTGAATAAAGTATGTACGTTTATCACGCTGCGCCTTGGTCCGTGTCTTCAGTCGACGATCGTGACATTACGAGATGTGAGAAGCAGTGGAGGCTGGAGACTGTCATAATTTAGGAGGATGGGAGACCCACGGTATAGGCCCGGACCAGGCGAAAACGACAAAGCGTGTTTCAAAAATCATCAAAGACAAAATATTATTAGACATTTAATAATCAAATATTTATTGTAAAATATTATGGGGAATGGGAACAAAAGGGCTACTTACACATTGTTGGGAAGGGATCACAGCAGTGATTGAATGCGAGTATAAGGCATGAGTTGAGGTTTACAGAGGTTTGACTTCAGTGCAGGAGAGGCTCATTATGGAAGGATGGTCTTGGAGAATTGCTCAACCCTTCCACTAAGGGCAGGACATGATTTGACTGGGAAGACAAAAAACAATAGCACAACACAGTTAGGCAAAATAACTAAGAACGGGTTAGTCCAAGCACGGAGTAAAATCATTGATATGTATGTCTAATAATTAGATTGTGTTAGTTGCTGGCCTACTATGGTATTTATCCAAACATGAGAGGGCTACTTACACAGTGTTAGGAAGATATCACAGCAGTGACTGAATCAGGGTATGAGGCATGAGTTGAGGTGTTCAGGGGATTGATTTCAGTGCAGGACAGAGGTTGAGGTGATCAGAGGCTAGGCTTCAGTTCATATTAGGAGAGAGTTGACACTGGTAGCGGAGTGGAGTGGAGTGATCATCCCCTCTTAACCAGGGAACAGGAGAGGTCTTAGCTGTAAATACAAATAGCCGATACATTCCATTGCAGCAGCGCCGTCATATGTTTTGGGCAACAAGTTTCTCCATGAAGTTAAACTCAGACATCTCAGAATTCACAAAGTCAACACTTTTTAATGGATTCATCATCCAAATCATTCTGAATTGATTTTGATATCCCAGAGAAGACAGTAGAAACATCCATATGCAAGTTAAGCATCGTAACGTGTAATTACCTCTGCAAGCTCCTTGTAGTTGCCCTTGTTAGTGGAACTTTCCCTCTTATCATGCCCCCTTGCTTCATCCCGCAACGAGCCATTGTTCATGAAGCAATGTGCCCCCTAAAAGCCTCTCTCACATGTCAAAGAATGCAGTATCCCTGTTTCTTCTTACCTTCTCGTTGTGTTGCGCAGTTTGAATATGCAGACCTTCGTCCATTGCATGATCGATGCAGCTTTTTCCCAGAAGCTGGAATCTGATGTGGGCAATGAGAGGGGTTCTTTAACAAAAAATCCACTACATTGTCATTAGCATTAGCTAGCCATTCTGGTGGAGAAAACTGCATTCTGGTAAATAAATGGCATTAACTCGGATCAGAAATGTCCGGTGCAGGAGAGACAGGTTGAGTTTGCCAGGGTTCGAGCAGTGCAGAAAGTGTCATATGCTGAGGCAGTGAGTAAAGTAGAGGATGGTGGGCAAAGGGTGAGGGAGCCTGAGAGGATCCCTGTGAGGAGTAGGCCAGTACAGAGTGACCCCAATAGTTTTTGTTTTATTAAGTTTGGCTTCTTAGCCCCCCGCCCTCTCTGTTCTTCTTTATATATCTTCACAGATGGAATGGAAATCCCAGAAGATTGATTTGCTCATAGCAGCAGCAGAGAAGTGTTGGGGTGTCAGCGATTTTAGTGTAAAAGAGCTACAGGGGGTTTTGAGAGAAGGGGTTCCATCTGATAGGGCCAAAGTAGTGGGGAGGGATGGTGGGTTTGTTGGGGATAGTGGTGTATATGTAAGGTTAGATGGTGGTGCAATTTCTTTTTTTCCCATTCCCCTTTTCACTTTTTTTTTGAACAAAATGTGCAATTCTCACTTCGACCTGTGAAAGACAGCAATACCCATAAAAGTGTCTACTCTGCCGGAAATCCACAGGAAGAAGAAGGAAGAGGGCAGCCATCTTGACTGCATGTCAGAAATGTTTGTAACTAGGAAACAGTTTATAGTTTAGAAGCCAATTTTTTCACTCAATACAAGTGAGAACTTTCTCAAGGACTTGTAAGGGATATTGTGTTGATCATCAAGAAAAGTTTCCTTTGTGTGGACTATTGAATTTGGAAGGCTATTTCTAAGGCCTACTTATATATTTGGGGGTTTTATTCTGTGATCACTACTTTACTTTGGATTATTACACAGACTACCAACTTCAAGTCTTGCTATTGAATTATTTAGATTTCTGCTTGTTTTTGGATTTCTTGCTGGATTTTGGGACGGAACTGAATTAAACATTTTCTTTCATTGGAGAACAGAGAAATTGCTGCTAAACCAAAATAGAGACTTGATTTTGCATTTTAATTTGTAATTTAGAGACTGAGCCTATACATTTGAATTAATTTGGGAAAATGTTGGTTTGATTTTGTATGCCAGCTGATTAATTTGTTAATACACATTCTTTACATGACATTCGTGCCCTCCCTTGTTTTTCTATTAGCTGTATTGGGTTTAGTGTTGACTGACCGTTATAATATGTTTCCGCACAGTTCCTATTGTAAAGCTCTGGATGGACACACTCAGGCCCAAACCCTGTCTCTGCAGGGCCCAGGGCCACTTTATCCTCCCTAGGGTGAGGGAGGGATGAGAAACGGTTGGGTTCCAGTGACGATGCAAACAAGCCAGGCCATGAATTCAGAGTAGTGTATTGGCTAGGGGGGAGCTGTTTGGAAAGTAATTACATCAAAGGCTGTTGCAGGAATATTTGCCACACAAGAATTGCTGCCAATCCGCCCTGCAGGTGGTTTGAAAAAATTAAATAAAAAATAAATATGAAAACTATCTCAATATACTTTCAAATCACTAAAACCAAATTGAAACTGTGTAGAAATGATAATGGACCTACATTCACACAGTTTCTTGACTGTGTCCAGCTTGCTAATAGTTATCGAAATGAAAGCTAGACAATCAGGAAAAACTATGAATTGAGGAATTTATTTTGGAAATACTGACGGCAAGGAAATATAACACATTTTCAGGGGCCCTCCGGACCACGTTGAAGACCAAATACGCCCCCGGGACAAAATTAGTTTGACACCCCTGCTCTAAATATTTCTTCTTACATGTGTTATTTGTGGAAGGGTTTATGAACCTGCCAACATGGAAGGGCTAAGTGCTGAGGGCAATACGTCATTCTCTCTACACCAGGACTGATGAGAAGAGAAATCAAATTCCTTGGCGTTCAAACTGTGATAGGTATGTAAGGGGGTTTGGCGCTTATCATGAATGTAATCATTGTTCATTTATTGTAGTAATTTGTCAAACAGCTGGGGGAGGTTTTGGGTGATGTGTACTTTGCATGAATGTTTGAATTGAAGGCAGTAAATTCAAGAAGCACATTTAAATAACAATTCAAAATTTGAATGACAAACTGAGGAGTAGAAGCTATTTATTTCTAAAGTTGTTAAGTTTAAAAAATATATATTTGTATTAAAATCACTTCTTGAATTGACTGCCTTCAATTCGAATTAACCCAAGTACTGCAGAATGTTGTTTAACTCAGAGCAGGTGGCCCCTCCCTATACATTGCAGCTCTGATTTGGTAGATGGATTAAAATGAGATAAATTACAACTCCATAGGGCTGGTTTGAACAGATAGCAGCTATTTTATTTAAATGAATGCTTACAATTTATTTTTATTTTTTCACATTTCAAAGGCCTACAAGTTGCCAATTATGACATCTACAGTACAGTACATATTAAAGTCATGAAATAATAATACTTTCTTACCCTGTCAGATTATGCACACCTCACACCCATGTACAGTACATGTATCTATATCTGTGTATGTTTATGTATTGGAACAGTGTTTTTTTGTGTGAGCCTGTGAGCTTACAGGACCAGATGTTTCCTCAGGGGGCGTGTGGCGCACTCAGCGGTGTTTGGAAAAGGACGCACGCTGTGCTCACTGTAATTGGCGCACGTGTTAAAGCCCTGCTGAGGTCTCTCTCGCAGTTTGTTTTCCAGCATCCCCACCTCGTCCCAGAGGGTCTGGAATCCAGGCCGCCTTACTAGACTACAGACGATAGGAAACTTGTCTGCTGCTGTCACCAAGGGGCGCTCAAAAGACAATCTGCTAGATTTAAAGTAATTGCTTTTGAGCCCCCCGCCCTCTCTGTTCTTCTTTACTGTAATGTTGATCAGCATCTGGGGGTTGGCATTAACTGTCTTTATTTCAATCATTTTCAACATTCCATTCACTGTGTTACTTTAAAGATTTCTGGTGTAGATTAATGATAAATTCAGCATGGCATGGTACATCTTTGAAAGACAGTGTGTCTTTACCTGTTCTGCATTTACACTAATTAACCAATGAGTTCTTATAGGTCACAGTACATGCTTAACTCACTCTAATACCTAACTAGGAATCATATTGAATGGATCGTAGATCTTTCGTTTAATAGAAAGTGGGAGGTTAGAGTTTGCCCTCAACCCACCATTATGTTATCAAAGGTAGCCATGGTGCTTCATTCACTTCATTGAATGTGCTTTTTAGGTTGAATAAGCAAAAACATTTAGTACTTTTAGAATACATTTGGATGGTGTTGGCAATAGTTTTTTAATAGTTATGAGCAAGGAAGAATCAGGGTGAGAATTTGCTGTTCATCATTTAATGTTTTTGCCAGTTCTGGGCCTCTGTCATTTCTGCACATGCGACTCAATCTGTTTTTCTTCAAGAACTTCTGCTTGAGATTGGCAAATGAGAACCAAATCAATTACTCTGTTTCGAGTTTCCACTTCAAAGGGAGAATATATTCTTTCCTCATGGGAAGATGGAGCAAGAAATATGAGAAGTCAAAGTTGATCTTTTCTTTTTGGCATTCTTTTTTGAGCCCTTTGCCTCCTCCCTTCTCCCAAGTCCCTCTCCCTTCCTTCCATCTCTCCAGTGGGTTGGTCTTAATACGAAGGCAAGGAGATTTTCTGCAGGAAATCTTTTCACATACGAGTTTACAGTCCCAGGTTTTTCTGCTATATTACTATCATTGAATTATCCGCTGGATAGTGACTGACAACCCAGATGAGGAATATTACTCGGCACAATGTTGGGAGATTTATGAAATCAATAAAAAACAAATTAGATAAAAATAAATGCATACAAATACATGGATATAACATACATGGATATATACACGCATATAGGGGAGAAGAAGTAGGAACAATTTTGTAGTTTCTGTCAGTTTGACAGCAGAAATGTGTAATGCAGCATGAATTAAACGGAGGCCAATGTTTATTTTTGTTATTCGGAGACGGAGGCAATGAAGCAGTGAGACTTACGGTTGGCTGGTCAGGGGGGGAACATTGTCTTAAAATCTGTGTTGTTATTGAAAGTAGACGGGCACCTGCTGAACCCAACAAAAACTTACTTAATTACCTGGCTACATAGGGCTTCCATTCCCCTTCTTAGGGTTGAATCAGCTTCATTTACATTGTTTGTATCCCTGATTATTCAGTTGGAGTTGTGAATATATTCACTACCGTATTGCTCACATTTAATGACTGGTAACCCACTGGTCACATGTGTACTAATACATGTGTTCTGTCCTTAGTATGGGGTTTTCACCTATAGAGGCATTCCTAACTATGTTAGTGTATCCCTATATATCGCTCCACTGGCTTCATGATCATATATTGCATTCTGGAGAAATGACTAATTAGAGAAAGTCTGGTGGGGAAAGGGAAACATATGTAAGAGGCACAAGGATCTGCATAATCCGTGCATCTGATATTTCAAATTGCCACATAAACAAGATGTCCTTTTTCCTCATGTTTCTCATTCTGAGGCTGGCTGCTGGTTTGACATGTTCTGCTGGTCATGATGCTCCCACAGCGGTTGTCAGACTACAGGCAGCTTGGACCCTGTAACCAGGAGGCTATTTTTAGAAAGACTAACAAGAATTCATTTGAGGCAGAGCCTTCAGTTTTAACAATGTGTAGAGCATCTCACAGCAAAGACCAGAGAATAACAGAGGACGATAAACAAAATGATTAATTATCTCAAAGTCCTGCTTGGCTATGGTAAAATCAGAAACCTTTCAAGTTCACCTATTATTTGTAGTCATTTGTTTAAATATTCAAGCTTTGCTATGGTTTGACTGCTTCGAGCTAGGCCACCTTCTCTGTTGTATCAAATAAATATTTCAAGCTCTAACAAAGTAAGGTCTTCTCTTTCCTGTGTTGTATCTCAAAGGCCTGTGTCTGATAGTGTATTCCTCTTTCCATATTTTTCAGTCCCATGATCTACGTATCTCTGACCCAACATCACTCTCCAGATCCATTTCAATTTTTATGAGGTGAAGCCAGCTGCCATACAAACTGATCCAATGAAACACATGTGGGCCATACAATATTAATCTAACACCCTGTCTGCAAAAGCACTCACAAAAAAGGCAAGACAACTGTTGCTGCTCTCATGCCTGTACCTACAGTACATTTATGTCTGATTCCCATCACTAGAACTGAACGCCCCAGACATAGGCCATCTTTCGAGTGGAAGATTAATGTTGTTGTCTGCTGCTTTGTTCTGAGCCTCAGGTTGAGTTATTCTGCTTGACTTTGTATCCTTTTAGTTTCTGAATATATGACTCAAAACCAACATTATCTGCTTTTATGCCAGCTGGATGTTTCAACCAACCAGATCTGTTGAATCTGTTGAACGGGCTGAACTACTCTATTTTACTTTCCTCCATTTCTAAGTTATGTGATAATGCATCACTACTTGAAAAGGGTCTTTCCTCCATTTCTAAATTGTGTGATAATGCATCACTACTTGAAAAGGGTCTTTCCTCCATTTCTAAGTTATGTGATAATGCATCACTACTTGAAAATGGTCTTTCCTCCATTTCTAAGTTATGTGATAATGCATCACTACTTGAAAAGGGTATTTCCTCCATTTCTAAGTTATGTGATAATGCATCACTACTTGAAAAGGGTCTTTCCTCCATTTCTAAGTTATGTGATAATGCATCACTACTTGAAAAGGGTATTTCCTCCATTTCTAAGTTATGTGATAATGCGTCCCCACTTTAAAAGTTATTTCCTCCATTAATCGTTTTCTTTAAGTACTCCCACCAGTGGAGGCTGCTGAGGGGAGAACGGCTCATAATAATGGCCGGAACGGAGCAAATGGAATGGCATCAAACACCTGGAAAACATGTGTTTGATGTATTTGATACCATTCCACTGATTCCGCTCCAGTCATTACCACAAGGCCGTTCTCCCCAATTAAGGTGCCACCAACCTCCTGTAACTCCCACTGATCTGAGATGAAGCCAGACTCGATTAAATCATGCAGTATACCAACAGAGAGAGCAGGAGATTTCAAACATGCTATCTGCGTATTCAAATTTGGCCACTGCATATAACCACTACACTGTAAAACCCAATGTGCTGTTATTACTCAAAACTTTTGAGGAAATCTGTTGCACTTAATATATCTGAGTACAGTTACTTAAAGTGATTTTGTAGTCATTACTCAAACCGATAGAGTCACTGTGACCCTGTAGGGTAGGGATACTCAACTCTTACCCTACGAGGTCCGGAACCTGCTGGTTTTCTGTTCTACCTGATAATTAATTGCACCTGCTGTACCTGGTGTGCCAGCTCTAAACCAGTCCCTGATTAGAGGAGAACAATGAAAACAAGCACTGGAACTGGCTTTGAGGTCTAGAGTTGAGTTTGAGGGCTGTAGGGGGTCCAGATTTGAGTTGTATCAACTTGAAAATGTTTAGTAACACCCCCATTAAGCCACACCTCCAATTTAATTTCCCACTGTGCTTTGGCTTTTCGAGTGAATTGTAGCGTTACCACCCCTGATTGTATTTGTTAGTGACAGAGACATGGTTGTTGAATTTGTTCATTTTCATTCCTATTGCCTTCACCAAGTGAGTTCCTAGGTGAATGTTATCATTATAATTAAACTCTTTATGACAATGCATTACATATCTCACAAGGCGTTATTTCTAGGCCTAGCTTTACACTAATACACTGGCCTGAATCTCATGGTTTACAGGCCACATCAGGCCTGCAAGTAAGGTTGCAAAATTTCAGTTACTTTCCTCAAATTCCAAGATAAAAAAAAAAGAATAATCTGGAAATCTTGGGAAATGTACCAGAATTATGCAACCTACCTGCAAGTCACATTATGCTGGCTTGCAAAGTGATGTGTAATTCCTATTGGAATCCAGCCATAGTTAGGATATCCAACAGTTGACATTTTAATTCACCCGCAATCTGCATTCATAATTACTGCCAGGGTTAGGAACAGTGTGAAGTTACTACCTAAGTCATTTAAACTGGAAGAACCATTTCAGTTACTGTGCAAAAAAACTAACATTATTATTGGATTAGTTTAAATGTATGTTATTTATCATTTTGTCGCATAAGATTAATCAATCAATCACTTAATGTACATGCAAAAACACAGATATTAAAAACAATTCCCCAAAATCTACCAGCATTAGAGCATGCTGGGAAAAAAGTTTTGTTATCATAATTTAAAATAAAATAGAGTTGATGTGATTTCTCATTTAGTTTTGAGTCAGTACCACATATACATTTTACGTAATGAGGACTTTTCATTGACTTTGAGTTCAAATTACTATAAGTATTTTAGTAAAAATGCCTTGGCGTTTACAGTGTATATATGAATTGTTGTATTTTTTCCTATTCTTAATTCCATATCAATCAAACATGTTAATTATAGCGAAGTGTGACATCTTCTAGAAATGAAATGGCCAAATATACTTACATTTTAATTAAAGTGATGAGAAAAGTGATGAGCTCTCAAAACTGCTTAAAAAAATAATCATACTCAACAGGCGACAGCTGGTGGGAAGTAACCATTAGATATCTAATTAATTCAGCATTTAATTGTTCCATTAAAGGCAAAGTGCAGTCAAAAACTAGATTTCCCTTTGTTTTATATAGATTTCCACACTATGCGTTTGGAATAATATTGTGAAATTGTGAGAATTATGATAATGCCCTTTTAGTGTATGAGCTGTTTGAAAAGCCTGTTTTGGTGGGATGGTGTTTTGGCCTGCCTGGTGACATCACCAAGCAGTAAATTAGTTAATAGACCAATAAGAAAGAGAGTTCCAAACCGCTCTGCCAATAACAGCTAGTTTTCCATTTTCCCCTCCCAATTCAGAGCACTCCCGGACAGTCCTAGCAAAATCCTTCCTTGAGAAATTGCTCTTTGCTAAGAAGCAATCTTTTCTTCTTTTTGACCATTTTAATTTAAAACAATCACAGTCAGGTACTTCATTGTTACCCAGAAATGATTTTATATTGAGATAAAAATGGGTGCACCTTTAAGCTGATAGGATGAGTAGAGTGTACTGAAATGTGGTTACAGTGTACTAGCAAGATATGTCTCTCTTTCTCTAACTATGTAGTTTTCCAACAATCCTGCATTTTCCTATAATCCTATTCTAATACATTTTCAAAGGCTTCCCTATGCAACCAAGTCCCTGCATTCATATTTCTTCTGTCAGTAGTAATGCATGTTTATCCTGTCTGGAGTCTTGAGGGGTTAACTGTGTTGCAACACACTGAGGGGGTGGAGGGGGTATAATAGGCCATACTGAGATTGCAATAATATATTCACTCCCTAAAAAAACCTGAAATTAAATACATTATGATGTGATTAGTTTAACTCACAAGCCTTTATTCGTATTATAATGACATAATCCAGAACAGGGATTTGAACATAAGATGCTGAGGCAAATTGGAATACCTCATAAATAAGCAAACAGACATGGAAAACAAAATGGTGAAGATACAATAATAGTTCAGCCAACTCCAAAGAATAGCTCCCATGCATTATGCTAATTCACTAATGAGATCAGTTCTAAAATGCTACCAGTACAGCTGCTCCGAATTATTTCCATTTTTTTATTTCATACTAAACCCCCAAAAATCAGAGGTACAGTATGGCAGTTTGTCACAACTTCACCTCGGAGCGCTTTTGACACCAGCTCTCATAGTTGGATGGCTAGCAGTCACGCTCCGAACCATGAGGTTTTAGGAAATGTGACTGAAAAAGGGTACGAAAAAAAGAAAAAGAAAAAAGAGCCAGTGAGCAGCAAAGGAGAGACTCAGGGTTGCCATGGCACCTGCCTGAAGAGCTGAATGTTGTGGGTTTCTGAGCCTGGAAGAGCCAGAGAGGAGCCCAGGCAGTAATGTGCACTGTGATAAGCCTCAGGGGTGCGTGCTCAGTCCCCTCCTGTACTCCCTGTTCACCCATGACTGCATGGCCAGGCACAACTCCAACACCATCATTAAGTTTGTCGACGACACAACAGTGGTAGGCCTGATCACCGACAATGATGAGACAGCCTATAGGGAGGAGGTCAGAGACCTGGCCGTGTGGTGCCAGGATAACAACCTCTCCCTCAACGTGATCAAGACAAAGGAGATGATTGTGGACTACAGGGGGAAAAAAAGAGGACTGAGCACGCCCCCATTCTCATCAACGGGGCTGTAGTGGAACAGGTTGAGAGCTTAAGTACCTTGGTGTCCACATCACCAACAAACTATCATGGTCCAAACACACCAAGACAGTCGTGAAGAGGGTACGACAAAGCCTATTCCCCCTCAGGAGACTGAAAAGATTTGGCATGGGTCCTCAGATCCTCAAAAAGTTATACAGCTGCACCATCGAGAGCATCCTGACTGGTTGCATCCCCGCCTGGTATGGCAACTGCTCGGCCTCCGACCGCAAGGCACTACAGATGGTAGTGTGTACGGCCCAGTACATCACTGGGGCCAAGCTTCCTGCCATCCAGGACCTCTATACCAGGTGGTGTCAGAGGAAGAAAAAAAAAGAAAAAATTGTCAAAGACTCCAGCCACCCTAGTCATAGACTGTTCTCTCTGCTACCGCACGGCAAGCGGTACCGGAGCGCCAAGTCTAGGTCCAAAAGGCTTCTTAACAGCTTCTACCCCCAAGCCATAAGACTCCTGAACAGCTAATCATGGCTACCCAGACTATTTGCATTGTCCCCCCCTCTATTACGCTGCTGCTACTCTCTGTTTATTATCTATGCATAGTCACTTTACCTCTACCCACATGTACATATTACCTCAATTACCTCGACTAACCTGTGCCCCCGCACATTGACTCTGTACCGGTACCCCCTGTATATAGCCTCCCTACTGTTATTTTATTTTACTGCTGCTCTTTAATTATTTTTTATTTGTATTTTTTACTTATCTATTTTTTACTGAACACTTCTTTTTCGTAAAACTGCATTGTTGGTTAAGGGCTTGTAAGTAAGCATTTCACTGTAATCTCTACACCTGTTGTATGCGGCGCATGTGGAAAATAACATTTGATTTGATTTGAGGTGTGTTAATGAGCCAGTAGATGGGCCTGTATTGGGCTGGATGGGGCTGCTGCACAGGACGGCCTGGGGATTTGACTGTGAGCTGCAGTCCCTAGCAGTACAGGGATAAAGAGAGGAGCCTCCTCCATTTCATACAGCATCCATCCAGGCCAAGCCTGCCTGCATTCACAGTACAGATTATACAGGACTGCCATTCATATGCAGATTAGTGTGTTTTAATTTTTGCGGCTCCTAATTCCTAATGTATGAGAGGAAAGAGGAAAAGCATCTGGGGACGTGTATCCAAATGAAATATTCAAGACTCCTAATGAAATATTCTGTCAGTTTGGAGTTTCCATGGGCCTCGCTCTCTCTGCTTTAAAAAAAGAGAGCCAAGCTGTTTTAATGAGCCTCTAGGCTGCCTCTGTCTGGCCCTGTACTGTACCAGCCTCCTACCAGCCTCCTACTGTAGCTACACTCTCTGTTTGGTTGGTGTGTTTGTTTAGTGCCCCCTGTTCTGTTCTCTGCTGCTGTTGTGCTGTCTTTCATAGCAGGGTGATGACAGACATTGCTTTAAAGGGAATGCACAGTCATCCTATTTCCCAGATAAAAGTTTTAGAGTGACCAAAAACATCACCCATATATTCAGACTTTTAGAAAATGAACCCTATCTCTCATCTGTGACTATCAGTGAGGTTGTATGCTTGGATTAGTGTGGGGTGGGTAGCAATATTATAATGAGCTCAGATTGACATGCCGATTGACTATTGCCCCACATCACATACTGCTGTGTTTTCTTGTTGACTGTTCAGCAATCGGCATGAACCTAATTCCCAGTCTACGGATGGAGAGCAGAAATAGAGATAGACAAATGGATCAAATTCAACATTCTCTCCAACATGTATCAGAATGGTAAATAACATATGTATGTCTTATAAGCTCGTACTGAAAATGTTTGGATGTAGCCTTCTTATCTTCCAATCTGGGTGTGCTAAGTATGTTAGTTTAGCAAGCTAGGTGTGAGTACTAGTTAGCTAGCTAGCTAGTTTATCTAACGCCAATGCAAGCTGTACAAACACTCTGCCCCTAAGCCCTTTATCAAGTGGCCACTTGCTGATGTGTTCAATAGTGATCACTGGAGTCTGCAAGGGTTTTGGCATTGAAACAATGCGCACTTGACGTCCCAATTGCCACTATCAATATAAAAAAAATCAAAATCCATTCAGGAGCATTGTCTACCATGATCTGTCTTGCTATTGTCAGCTGTCTCATGCATTGTTTCAAGTAATGTCAATAGTATTTCCCCACATGGCCGGCCCGCCCATTAGGCAGGATTAGACAGCTGCCTAGAGCGGCTGTTTGAAGAGGCCGGCATTTTCCGAGCTAAACTGACCAAGACGCACCTCCAACAACACACAACACCTCACATCATTCTGCCCAAAAAGAATGATAACTTTTTTCACCCAGTGGCATAAGGGCTATTTAGGTTAGTGCTGATGCCACCCCATGATAATCAGTGCCCACTTTGCCAAAGGCAGAATATTTAGCATGCCCATGACCTGCGCGCCTCTCCAGGGTGCTGTTGGAGAGGCGCAGCACAGCGGCGCTCCACCTACGTTCCGTCAAATTAATTTAACATAAATCATGTAGCCTACAGTAGAAAGAGTAGTAGCCTATGTGGTTTTTCTGTAGCCCTTAGACTGGAGACCAAATGTATTACAAAGTCATGAGACAGACACTTTTTAAATCATTAACTTCAGTTAATGAGGAGAGAGAGTGCAGGAGAAAGTCAACTAAAAAGGCAAGCAGGCTTTGGAGTGGCTGCAGCATAATCAAACAGAGGTAGACAGCAAATGGTGCTGAAAGTAATTAATTTCAACAACTGTCTTCATTTTAATTCGACTTCACTAACAACAAGAGGCCTTTGTTGGAGCCTATTTCTTCCTATAAAAAAATATAAGAGGTAGGCCTACCTGTTTGACAGATGCAATTACGCTATCCATAGATTTGTTGGTATAGCCAAATCCTCCAATACTGCCTCCTTAAATACCTCCGTGTCTGGGAAAGGCTTGGTGTGTTTGGTTAAAACCTTGTATTGAGTGAGGGTATGCCATAGAAAGGCAAAAAGTATACCTACTGTATTGTTAGCTTTAATTTTGCAATAAATAAATTATAAGTATCCAGATTATATAAAGCGTTCTATAACAATGCTTAACTTTGTGATGCATTATGCTAGAAACAAGCTTTAAAATGCCCGCGAAAGATGTGACTCAGATGCATGTGGGGATATTGATGAATCACTATGACATTCTGAAGCTGAGCTGCAGCCTTCAATATTCGAGCAGACAAAAAATTGACTTTGCTATTCTGTCCTATTAATTGAGCTTTTCACTTTCTGAAAAGAGATGTTTAAACCAAGGAAGTTCTTAGGGAAGCACTTCTGTTGTTGGGTTAAGCAATAGACGAGTAGTCAGCAGCTGAAGCTTCAATTTATCTGGGTCGGTCGAGCCTCTGTCTGGGTGGAAAGCTAACTTTTGAAAGTGCCACGCTTAGATTCATAAGCATGTCTAAGATTTAAGGATTTGCAAACAACGACCATTTCATTGCAAACAAGACACTGGTTTGACATTGGATAAATATGATAAGAATGCCTATTTCTCTGTCCATTCTTCTTGAAACTTCTATTTTCATTATCCACCTTTCTTTTGAGACTTTTTCAGAGCAACATTTTCTCTTGATTGCAAGCTGTTTTTCCCCAATCAACACACAAAGAAAATATAAAAACTAATTTAATAGAGACATTGGTGATTTTATCAGTGTAATCAGATTGAAAATATTAGGATATGTTATTGACATTGAATTTATTATATAGCCTACTAACCAGATGCGTTAAACATTTTGTTTAATTTGTAGCATAGTCCTATGAATTGGGCTGCTGTTATCTTCTGTTCCGCCAACTATTAGTTGAGAAAAAATAGCCCCAAGGCCAGACATATTGCCGACACCTGCTGTACACTATTCTAGTTTAACAGGGATGGGTGAGGGGTGGCCATTTTTTGTCTCGCTTAGGGCGTCAGAACATCCAGGGCCGGGCCTGTTTCGCCAACTACTTATAAATTATGTTTGCAATGTCAGTAGTATAGCTATCTAACTACTTGCCAACATAAATTGATTGTTTGAACTTCTCCTTCAGATGTTGTGGCCACTGGCACTGCCAAACTATCCCACCAGCACCGCTGCAGAAAACCTTTGCTGTATGGAAGTTCCTAAGGTGCGTTTGTAGGCAATAGTCTATACTTATTATTAATTTAATGTGAAATAGATGTCATTATAAACTGACTGGCCTATTAAATGTATAATTTCTTCCACAGGTTACCAGAAGGTGCAACAAGTTCCCTGAAGGCCCAAACTACTTGATTAATATTTGTTTAGAAATAATATGCCTCAAGTAATTTTCTCATAAAATGCCCTCATGGAGCAGGTCATAGGACCATTGGATATCAAACAACAGAAATAAACAAGCTTTGACTTCAATTCAGTTGTGACTACTTAGATTAATTTTATTTAGCCAACATCCCACCAATACATATTTCTGTATTTTTATACTGCATCAAGGAAAACACAAGATCAAAAGATAGCTCTGTCTCTTTGGTTAATGACAACAAAAACAGAACATACACATCTTTTTTTTACGTATGTGCACAATGTACAATGAGTGTACAAAACATTAGGAATACCTTCCTAATATTGAGTTGCACCTCCTTTTGCCCTCAGAACAGCATCAATTCGTCGGGGCATGGACTCTAGAAGGTGTCAAAAGCATTAATAATAATAAATAATAATATGCCATTTAGCAGACGCTTTTATCCAAAGCGACTTACAGTCATGCGTGCATACATTTTTTTGTGTATGGGTGGTCCCGGGGATCGAACCCACTACCTTGGCGTTACAAGCGCCGTGCTCTACCAGCTGAGCTACAGAGGACCCATTACACAGGGATGCTGGCCCATGTTGACTCCAATGATTCCCACAGTTGTATCAAGTTGGTTGGATGTCCTTTGGGTGGTGGACCATTGTTGATACACATGGGAAACTGTTGAGTGTGAAAAATCCAGCAGCGTTGCAATTCTTGACACATTCAAACAGGTGTGCCTGGCACCTTCTACCATACCCCGTTCAAAGGCAATTAAATATTTTGTCTTGCCCATTCACCCTCTGAATGGCACACATACACAATCCATGTCTCAATTGTCTCAAGTCTTAAAAATCATTCTTTAACCTGTCTCTTCCCCTTCATCTACACTGATTGAAGTGGATTTAACAAGTGACATCAATAAGGGATCATAGCTTTCACCTGGATTCACCTGGTCAATCTATGTCATGGAAAGTGCAGGCGTTCCTAATGTTTTGTACACTCAGTGTATATAGAAATATACAGTATATGTATATATATAGTGTCTGTTTATCCAACATTCCACTCCTTGTACTCTGTCATTGCAAAACATATTTGAAACATGACACAAAGTACAAGTAGCGGTAAGCTAAACAGACTAGTACTCAGGCTAGTTGCATGAACATTTTTGGGGATACGTATCCCCTCGTGCCCGCTGGCTGTTGCTGATAATTTAGTATTAGCTCAGTTGTTCTCTTCTGGTGTTACTAGCAGAGCGGAAAAGGAAGTGAGACATCCCACTCGTGGGCCACCACAATGGAAGTCAATGAGCTATGTAGACCAGACCAAGGGGCCAGGGAAGCACGATTTTGACTGCTCCTACAGCTTTGCTTCAGCACTGAAGTTTAACTTACGCCCGGTTCAGAAAGACAATTTCCATACACGGCCACATAGAGAAGTCAGATCAGAAAATTCCTAGTAAGACACTTTAGTTATCTTTGTGTACAAAACATCAATTGAATTATTCAAATAATTGTTGCTAAGGCCGATTTTTCCATCACTCACAGCCAAAGATATTGACATTTTATATTCATCCAATGTCTGCCATGTTTTTGGATGACGTGATGACGTCGTCGCTGCTCACCCTGCTCCCTGTGCGCACTGAGTGTTAGTGTGCATGTGATGTTGGTCCGTATAAACCTTATGCAACCCGAACGTAGACGGTCCATGAATCGCCGTATGCAAACGTGACTAGGTTACCTTGAAAACAATGGTCAGACATCTTGGACGTAGTCTCAGAGCTAGGTCAGGGGTGACCTCATTGAAGAGGAGATCCAGCAGCCTGTCTATGTAGCATGTAATGTTTGTGAAAAGGAAAATGGTAGATTAAGGGGTAGTGAATTTAATTTCCTTTACTGTTCTGAGTTATGATGCTACTGTACAGTATTCCTCGGTGTCTTTTCTGGAGAGGTTGGAAATGTAGTCTACAGGACATACAGTGGGGGAAAAAAGTATTTAGTTAGCCACCAATTGTGCAAGTTCTCCCACTTAAAAAGATGAGAGAGGCCTGTAATTTTCATCATAGGTACACCTCAACTATGACAGACAAATTGATCATTTTTTTCTCCAGAAAATCACATTGTAGGATTTTTAATGAATGTATTTGCAAATTATGGTGGAAAATAAGTATTTGGTCAATAACAAAAGTTTCTCAATACTTTGTTATATACCCTTTGTTGGCAATGACACAGGTCAAACGTTTTCTGTAAGTCTTCACAAGGTTTTCACACACTGTTGCTGGTATTTTGGCCCATTCCTCCATGCAGATCTCCTCTAGAGCAGTGATGTTTTGGGGCTGTCGCTGGGCAACACGGACTTTCAACTCCCTCCAAAGATTTTCTATGGGGTTGAGATCTGGAGACTGGCTAGGCCACTCCAGGACCTTGAAATGCTTCTTACGAAGCCACTCCTTCGTTGCCCGGGCGGTGTGTTTGGGATCATTGTCATGCTGAAAGACCCAGCCACGTTTCATCTTCAATGCCCTTGCTGATGGAAGGAGGTTTTCACTCAAAATATCACGATACATGGCCCCATTCATTCTTTCCTTTACATGGATCAGTCGTCCTGGTCCCTTTGCAGAAAAACAGCCCCAAAGCATGATGTTTCCACCCCCATGCTTCACAGTAGGTATGGTGTTCTTTGGATGCAACTCAGCATTCTTTGTCCTCCAAACACGACGAGTTGAGTTTTTACCAAAAAGTTATATTTTGGTTTCATCTGACCATATGACATTCTCCCAATCCTCTTTTGGATCATCCAAATGCACTCTAGCAAACTTCAGACGGGCCTGGACATGTACTGGCTTAAGCAGGCGGACACGTCTGGCACTGCAGGATTTGAGTCCCTGGCGGCGTAGTGTGTTACTGATGGTAGGCTTTGTTACTTTGGTCCCAGCTCTCTACAGGTCATTCACTAGGTCCCCCCGTGTGGTTCTGGGATTTTTGCTCACCGTTCTTGTTAACATTTTGACCCCACAGGGTGAGATCTTGCGTGGAGCCCCAGATCGAGGGAGATTATCAGTGGTCTTGTATGTCTTCCATTTCCTAATAATTGCTCCCACAGTTGATTTCTTAAAACCAAGCTGCTTACCTATTGCAGATTCAGTCTTCCCAGCCTGGTGCAGGTCTACAATTTTGTTTCTGGTGTCCTTTGACAGCTCTTTGGTCTTGGCCATAGTGGAGTTTGGAGTGTGACTGTTTGAGGTTGTGGACAGGTGTCTTTTATACTGATAATAAGTTCAAACAGGTGCCATTAATACAGGTAACGAGTGGAGGACAGAGGACCCTCTTAAAGAAGAAGTTACAGGTCTGTGAGAGCCAGAAATCTTGCTTGTTTGTAGGTGACCAAATACTTATTTTCCACCATAATTTGCAAATAAATTCATAAAAAATCCTACAATGTGATTTTCTGGACTTTTTTTCTCAATTTGTCTGTCATAGTTGACGTGTACCTATGATGAAAATTACAGGCCTCTCTCATCTTTTTAAGTGGGAGAACTTGCACAATTGGTGGCTGACTAAATACTTTTTTTCCCCACTGTATGCATATAAAAAATCCCATGTTTATTTTTGGAATGTTTGTGTATCTGAATGGTGATCAAACACTATAAAATATGCAGATTACTTACTTGCATTATGCAGCATCCACGTATTCAGCCTAACATTCAGTGGCAATTTTAGCATGTAAATCTTGGTGGGGCAGACTTCCCCAATTTTGGCCACAACACAACACTAAACAATACATTAATTGCACTATAATGGTGACAAATGTTGCCCACAAACTGTTAGGGTTAGAGTCCCAACAGCAGTCCCAACACCTTACCACTGCTACACCTGGCTATCAGCGGAGTCTTGTCTGGCAGCGAAACAGTCCATTCAGCCTCATTTACTGCCTTGTAAAAAACATCGCTGATATGGCTGACTTGCTTAAACAAATGTGGTTTCTACTGACAATTGAGATGTACAAACTATGGCATAAGGGGACGATGAGCGGATAAGATGCAATCCGTAATTTCGATTAAGACATTAATGAGCGATCTAGGACGGACGTAGTCAATATAGCTATTTGTTCAGCACTTTTGAAATGTACAGCGACAGAATTCAGAACATGGGCTGTTCTTACAGTATTCTCCCTGTACACCAAGTCAGAACCATAGGATAAATAAAGGGGGCATATAAGCAGACAATGAAAGCTCTCTGAAACAGGCTATAGGCTACATGTGCACCACCAAGTAATGTTTATGTCCAATGGCCGATGAGCACCGATACGTTTTATCTATAATTTCTCTTCATCATTTCTCTTCATATGACAAGGACTGAAAAGCCAGTAGATTGTTGACTTGATTCATTATGATGAATTTTGAAAGTAGGATGTTGACATGATCAGTCCAATCAAAGCTACGGTAGATATAACGTGATTTGACGTCATTTTATCTGTGGCCAATGACCTTGAGCCTTCTTGGATAGACACTTCTAATGTAACTCTATGGCAGCACCCAAGGGGCTTGAATTTTCGAGCTCTCCCCGTAGATTTTGTGGTGACGTAGTGTCCCAATGAGTGACAGAACACTGAGACAATCACGGCGCAACTAGAGAACATTACCAACCCCTACGCTCAGTATTTTCCGCTGGCTACCCCACCACCACAGAAAGCACTGAGCCAGGCTGAAACACCAGCATTTTGGAGCTGCCTTACTCAAGAAAGCAAAAAAGAGACCACGTTTGTAGGCGGCTTTATTAACTCAATGATAAAAAAAAAATGTGTTTTACATTGTTTGCAAACTGATATGTGACACGTATTAATGCCAAAATAACATGCAAAACATTATTTTAAACAGGTGGGGCTCAAAACAGGTGGGGCTCTGATGGGTCGCCACTGCTAACATTTTACACGATTTTCCTTCGAAATCATAAAAATATCACATCTCTATTATCATACAGTTAATGTTAGCTAACTCAAAACAGAAGACGTTTTACAATCTTTTATGCACCGAAAGAGATGCATAGAAATCCGATTGTAAAACGTGTTCTCTTTTGAGTCATAGATTTGACCAACAGCTAGCTAGCTGGCTAACTAGCTCAGTGAAAGCAAGGATATGGGGGTTCGTGTTGGAGATATAACATTAGCTCATTGACAAATAAAATAGCTAGCTAGCTAATAATCTCCAGTATTCTATGTTAGCTACTTACATGGTGATCCATGCTTGCAACTCAAGTATTGGGACTGCATCAGGCTTCAGTATCAAAAGCTTGGCCTACCCCATCTTCTTTTGCAGCAGGTTCTCAAAGCACTCATCTGCAAAATGTGCTCTGCAAACAGCACTTTTTGTGATCAACTTGGGTGCATCCTGAGCTTGGGAAACTAATGTAACCCACTTCTCCCTTATTAAGTCTTCCATTTTGGGGAAGATAAACAACTGTAAATTGCTTTTACAGCCTAAGACATAGTAACAACAAACCATTCTCTTGCTTACCGGTAGCTAGCTAGCTATCTGACCTGTTGCTGAATCAGGAGATGTGGCGGCAACTGACAGGTAATGCACGATACATATTCAAATGAGGGCTGAGGATGACGTATAAACAAAGCATATCATTGGACGCATTAATAATAAGTAGCTAGGCTCACATCATCCTAGCTGAGGCAAATCGGATCCGAGTCATTCAGCCTCAAGTCAGGTCATTTGATTTTCAGATACAGCTCAACGGACAGAACAATAATATTGATTTTTCAGACTTTGGTGATACTAATTACATCTGCCTTAGTTCAAATGTTAATTACATTTGATTTAAATTGTAGTTTTCACTTTACAACCCCTTTAATGGCTTGCTGAAATTGCTGAATATACTGTAAATATGCTCCACTTCTGTCTACAGAATGTACAGTGTGAAAGTGGGACTGGTTTGGGAGTTAGTCTCTGTCTCCCTGATCTGCTTGATATCGTGTAGCACGAAGCTAGCTAGCTAACCCACCACCTGGACTAGCTGGCGAGTAGCTGTTAGCAACGGTATAGTTGTTTCACGCCTGAGAGTGCCTGTAATTACGCCAGCTGGCTGCCTACAATAATTACATACAATAATTGCCTACCATTCAGCTGTTTTCTAACCTCATTGTCTGAACCGTTAACGTTAGGTAGCTAGCAAGTGGCTACTGTGCTTGAAATTTAGCTAGCTTGTTGCTACCTGGATAGCTACTAGTAAACAATAGCTGGAACGACCGAGCGAACAGACGCGAACTGGCTGAGTCAATTCAGTGGCTAGCTTTGCACTTGGCTAGCTAACAGTAGCTGCTAGGGGTAAGTCATAACCTACATTTGTGTTTTTTTTTTTTTTTTTACATATTGATAGCCCGAGTCGTTCAAGGAATTCGGGACATGGGTGACTAGTTAACGTTAGTTTGGCTCTCTCTGTGTGTTCGTGCCGTGAATGGAGGGGTTCTTCTTTGTCTGAAAGCAATGGCTAGCTAGTTTGCTAACTATTCTAGCTAACTAACTGGCTGAATAAGTTGACGACGGACTCGCTCAAGCTGTCGGGACTAACCCACAACGTTAGACACGGACACGAACGATCTGCTTGCGTGTTGATACACTGGTGGTTTGTTGTGGCCGGCATGCTAGCTGGCTGTGGCGTCTTATGACGAGGTGCCCGGACGATTTTCACGGAATAATGCTGCACCTAGTTAGCTAGCTGAATAAACTAGTTAGTCTATTCGTAGAAAACATTGAACCGCTGTAGTTTACAACAATTATAGTTTCTGAGGTGGAAGTTGGGAGAGTTATATTTGGGGGTTGTGGTGAGGGAGGCCCCGCTCTCTCCTTTCCCAGATGTTTAGTTCATTTCATTCCGATCTCCTCTGCATTATTGTAGCCATCTGCTGCAGCCTGTCAACTATGCCTCTGCCTATCCCTGTTCTCTCCTCTCCGCACAGGCTACACAAACGCCTCACACCGCATGGCTGCTGCCTCTCTAACCTGGTGGTCCCTGCACGCACCTCCCACGTGGAGTTCCAGGTCTCAGGCAGCCTCTGGAACTGCCGTTCTGCTGCCAACAAGGCAGAGTTCATCTCAGCCTATGCTACCCTCCAGTCCCTCGACTTCTTGGCGCTGACGGAAACATGGATTACCACTGAAAACACTGCTACTCCTGCTGCTCTCTCCTCGTCTGACCATGTGTTCTCGCATACCCCGAGAGCATCTGGTCAGCGGGGTGGTGGCACAGGAATCCTCATCTCTCCCAAGTGGACATTCTCAATTTTCCCCCTGACCCATCTGTCTATCTCCTCATTTGAATTCCATGCTGTCACAGTCACTAGCCCATTTAAGCTTAATATCCTTGTCATCTATCGCCCTCCAGGTTCCCTTGGAGAGTTCATCAATGAGCTTGACGCCTTGATAAGTTCCTTTCCTGAGGATGGCTCACCCCTCACAGTTCTGGGGGATTTCAACCTCCCTACGTCTACATTTGACTCATTTCTCTCTGCCTCCTACTTTCCACTCCTCTCCTCTTTTGACCTCACCCTCTCACTGTCCCCCCCTACTCACAAGGCAGGCAATACGCTTGACCTCATCTTTACTAGATGCTGTTGTTCTACTAATCTCACTGCAACTCCCCTCCAAGTCTCCGACCACTACTTTGTATCCTTTTCTCTCTCCCTCTCCTCCAACACTACTCACTCTGCCCCTACACAGATGGTAATGCGCCGTCGCAACCTTCGCTCTCTCTCTCCCACTACTCTCTCCTCTTCCATCCTATCATCTCTTCCCTCTGCTCAATCCTTCTCCCTCCAATCTCCTGATTCTGCCTCCTCAACCCTCCTCTCCTCCCTTTCTGCATCCTTTGACTCCCTATGTCCCCTATCCTCCCGGCCGGCTCGGTCCACCCCTCCAGCTCCGTGGCTTGATGACTCATTGCGAGCTCACAGAACAGAGCTCCGGGCAGCTGAGCGGAAATGGAAGAAAACTAGACTCCCTGCGGACCTGGCATCTTTTCACTCCCTCCTCTCTACATTTTCTTCATCTGTTTCTGCTGCTAAGGCCTGTTTCTACCACTCTAAATTCCAAGCATCTGCCTCTAACCCTAGGAAGCTCTTTGCCACATTCTCCTCCCTGCTGAATCCCCCCCCCCCCCCCCCCCCCATCCTCCCTCTCTGTGGATGACTTCGTCAACCATTTTGAAAAGAAGGTTGACGACATCCGATCCTCGTTTGTTAAGTCAAATGACACTGCTGGTCCTGCTCACACTGCCCTACCCTATGCTTTGACTTCTTTCTCCCCTCTCTCTCCAGATAAAATCTTGCGACTTGTGACGGCAGGCCGCCCAACAACCTGCCCGCTTGACCCTATCCCCTCCTCTCTTCTCCAGACCATCTCCGGTGACCTTCTCCCTTACCTCACCTCGCTGATCAACTCATCCTTGACCGCTGGCTATGTCCCTTCTGTCTTCAAGAGAGCGAGAGTTGCACCCCTTCTCAAAAAACCAACACTCGATCCCTCTGATGTCAACAACTACAGACCAGTATCCCTTCTTTCTTTTCTCTCCAAAACTATTGAGCGTGCCGTCTTTAGCCAACTCTCTTGCTATCTCTCTCAGAATGACCTTCTTGATCCAAATCAGTCAGGTTTCAAGACTGGTCATTCAACTGAGACTGCTCTTCTCTGTGTCACGGAGGCTCTCCGCACTGCTAAAGCTAACTCTCTCTCCTCTGCTCTTGTCCTTCTAGACCTGTCTGCTGCCTTTGATACTGTGAACCATCAGATCCTCCTCTCCACCCTCTCCGAGCTGGGCATCTCCGGCGCGGCTCACTCTTGGATTGCGTCCTACCTGACCGGTCGCTCCTACCAAGTGGCGTGGCGAGAAGCTGTCTCCGCACCACGTGCTCTCACCACTGGTGTCCCCCAGGGCTCAGTTCTAGGCCCTCTCCTATTCTCGCTATACACCAAGTCACTTGGCTCTGTCATATCCTCACATGGCCTCTCCAATCATTGCTACGCTGACGACACACAACTAATCTTCTCCTTTCCCCCTTCTGATAACCAGGTGGCGAATCGCATCTCTGCATGTCTGGCAGACATATCAGTATGGATGACGGATCACCACCTCAAGCTGAACCTTGGCAAGACGGAGCTGCTCTTCCTCCCGGGGAAGGACTGCCTGTTCGATGATCTCGCCATCACGGTTGACAACTCCGTTGTGTCCTCCTCCCAGAGTGCGAAGAGCCTTGGCGTGACCCTGGACAACACCCTGTCGTTCTCCGCTAACATCAAGGCGGTGACCCGATCCTGTAGGTTCATGCTCTACAACATTCGGAGAGTACGACCCTGCCTTACACAGGAAGCGGCACAGGTCCTAATCCAGGCACTTGTCATCTCCCGTCTGGATTTCTGCAACTCGCTGTTGGCTGGGCTCCCTGCCTGTGCCATTAAACCCCTACAACTCATCCAGAATGCCGCAGCCCGTCTGGTGTTCAACCTTCCCAAGTTCTCTCACTTCACCCCGCTCCTCCGCACACTCCACTGGCTTCCAGTTGAAGCTCGCATCTGCTACAAGACCATGGTGCTTGCCTACGGAGCTGTGAGGGGAACGGCACCTCCGTACCTTCAGGCTCTGATCAGTCCCTACACCCAAACGAGGGCATTGCGTTCATCCACCTCTGGCCTGCTGGCTCCCCTACCTCTGCGGAAGCATAGTTCCCGCTCAGCCCAGTCAAAACTGTTCGCTGCTCTGGCACCCCAATGGTGGAACAAGCTCCCTCACGACGCCAGGACAGCGGAGTCACTCACCACCTTCCGGAGACATTTGAAACCCCACCTCTTTAAGGAATACCTGGGATAGGATAAAGTAATCCTTCTACCCCCCCCTTACCCCAACCCCCCCCCCAAAAAAAAAAAAAAAATAAAATAAAAAATTGTAAAGTGGTTATCCCACTGGCTATAAGGTGAATGCACCTATTTGTAAGTCGCTCTGGATAAGAGCGTCTGCTAAATGACGTAAATGTAAATGTAAATATCAAAGAAGATGCCATTTGTTGTAACTTATAAAGGCCCAGTATCTAAACAAAAACAAATTGGATTTGTTCACTGAACAGTTTCTATACTTTTACTCTTTACGGTTGAAAAGTATAATTCAAGAGATAACATGCAGTTCATGCAAGTACAAATAAAATTGTAGTATACTTTGTAGTATATGAAAAGCAAGCTCCAAATCTCAACATAAATAAATATGCCCTACTGTGTAGATTGACTAAATTTCTGAAGCTAATTTCTTCTTTACAAATCTAGCCTCTCAATTTCCTTCCTCATATCGGAGACATGAGAAACGAGCATAGCTACATGAAAGTCATGGGGAAGGTGAGAATGGTGTATTGATTGTTATTGCCTCTGGACTATATTTTCAATTAACAGTGAAATGGAAATTGATACCCTATCATATTCAATAAAAGTTTATCTAGATTACTCCTTAAGTGTTCCTTTGACTGTTATTAATGGGCTTATCCAGATTTCTTAATCAGAACAGCATTAAATATGTTGATTGTGCTGCGAGCTGGAGAGTAAAATTATTTTACAATGCACTGGTCCGTCCACACAAAACAACAAAGACGTTTTTGAAGGTTGTATACGTTTGCTTTTTTACCTAATCTTTTTACACCTTGCAATGGCTTTGTCAGTGTTCAAACCACAATGTCAATTTCAAGAATGTACTGTATGATTAAACTTAGTTGAAGTTGACTTTTTTTGTTTATAATGTGGTTTATTTGGTAATATCTGACCCCAATGGATGCTCCCCATGATAATGTATGATTTTCACTCATTGATGCTAAAAGCATATAAGGAGTGGGATAGCCCTACGGTATAAGTATTGGTGTCCCATGAGAGGTGAAAATAATTTCATGTTCCTCTAAACATTTAGAGTTACTGGCAACATTGCTAAAGCTAACTGCAACACCTATGTACCCAGTCTAACTGTTTTCAAGTGTTGAATGAATTCATAGAGCAGTAATTGTCATTGATTTGATGCTTTGGGAGCCAACTAAGCGTGTGATGAGAATTCAGATAAGCAATGGCTTTGATTGAATCCCAGGGTGAAACTATATGCTGCCAGAGAGAGAGAGAGAGAGATTTCTTAGGTGGTTATCATGTTGATTACTTAACATTTCCTACGCCTGGCCTGTTGTTTAGTAACACAGAGTTTGATAATGCTGAGAAAGAAACATGTAATCGACATTATTGCAATGTCAGAGAGCCATGTTTGTTCTACATAGCAAATTCCTATCTGAACGTTCCAAAATGTTGCATCCTGCTGAACGTTCCCCTGGTTTTGTAGAAGATGGTTGAATTTGCTTGTTTGCTCTTGCGCAAACTGCTGTACCTTTTGATTTAGATTGACTATGGAACTGCTTTTGCAAGCCATATTGCCAGACAGAGATCAATTACCTTTCCTATGTTAAAATGTGCACACTTGGATTTTCAAAAAATGATTAACATTGTATTCTATCTAGCTTGTAGTGTATAGATATTTCGTAAGAATGTTGTTGATACATTCATTCTAAACGAATTAAATAAAATGCCATTTAGCAGACGCTTTTATCCAAAGCAACTTACAGTCATGTTTGCATACATTTTTACGTATGGGTGGTCCCGGGGATCGAACCCACTACCCTGGCATTACAAGCGCCATGCTCTACCAATTGAGCTACAGAGGACAATTAATCACTAACAAGACGCGCACTCTATTTATAACGTAATTACACAGTCTCTTTAAATAGAATTAACATTAATTTAGAGTATTTGCATTGAGTGTTAAGTAATTAAAGTGATTAATTGTATAATTTCTCTAAACAACTGTTTTCTTCATATTCAAAAGCAATAGACTAATTAATCTAGTGGTTTGTGTCCTCTCTTTATACAATACACTTTGGGAAAAGCTAACTTATTTTTTTGCCTCAAAGATACGTTGTTTGACAATGCACTGCATTTCCTTCGGGGGCAAAGAAAACAAAGCATTTAATTTGATTTGTAAAGATAAGTTTTGCTATGGAAAAAAATTAAACAAACATGCAATTATTTCAATTCCTGAATATTTATCTTTAGCATCAGCAATCACCACATATCTTCCATCATTTGAATTGCCGTTTATTATAGAGCAAACTAATCAGAGTGGAATAAAACCCAATACAAAGTCGCAAAGGAATTTATCAAATGGAAACTTTAATCACAATGTCCTGTTGCGAAGAAGCTGAGCTGTATGCATAGTCTTCAATCTAACTAGAAAAGTGGGTAAAAGTAATTGAGGCTCAGCACATGCATATCATTAGGAGATGTGCTATGTTGTTTTATGTTGATTTGTGAATATTTAATGTTTCCCTATTTGTTTGAGTAGTGTGCTATGCATGTGGAGTGTATGTGTGTGTCTTAAAGCTCCCCTGGATTTCAGTCGTAATGGATCCCGATTTATTCCTTCTCTTCCAATATTCAAATCACCCCTGATTTGCCATAAAATATGAGGGAGAAGAGAGTAGAGAATGTGCCAAATGGAGTTTTACAATGTGAGGCAAGTGTGAAAAATTAATAGTCGTGAGGTGCGGTGTTGCTTGATGCTTTTATAAGTTAACAAATATTTAATGCATCCTTCTGAGGAGAGAGAGATCATAAATAATGCGTCTGCATGTTGTGCTGTTTGGATTGTTGTTAGCAATACAGTAGTTAGATGGGAATTGCCAATAACACATGTTCCTCTGAGATTTGAGGTGATAAACCCACTGGTATGGATGGTGTTAGAAAATGTTAAATGCGTCATGGTCGAGTCATCAAACACGACATGGGGAGCTTGCAAATGATACATGGCGTGGTTTGTAAAAGGTTTAAAAGTAATTACTTTATTTGATTTGATTACGTATTGTACAATCTACCTGCAGTGAAGCCACTCAACATTTACATTACATTCAGTCATCTAGCAGACACTCCCATCCAGAGCAACCCACAGGAGCAACCAAGGTCAAGCGCCCTCCCCAAGGGCACAAGGACAGATCCCCCACCCAGTCAAATCGGGGACTCGAACCAGCGACCTCTTGGCCACCGGCCCAAGCTCCAACCATCCAAGATCCCCCCCAGTCCCCCTTGAATATGTTAAGTTTAATAGCACCAGTTTAGACTGCAGCAAACAGGAGTCTGGTCAGTCAGTATACTTACTAAGTTGGTTTAGTTGGCTTAGGGAATCCACAGTGACTGATGTAACTCCTGTCTTGCTGAAGGTTACCCATCAACCCCTCCTTCAAAGCCATGGAATGAGTCTCCCTCTCCACCACTATCCCTTTCTCTCTCTATGAACATGATCTGCTACTGGTGCGTAAGCCCCAGCATCCCAGCAGAAGACACAAAGACAGAAGGTACTGCTGCATGGTAAGAAGGAAGACTTCTACTTGACATTGACATACAGTAACTTCACGTTACTATATGCAAATGTAGCAGGATGAAGACAAGGGCTGTTTGATGTGCAAATTATGATTTTAGGTTACTGCTAGTATGTGTGCTGCTCCTCAATCCCTTTCCTGTTAATTGCCTTCCCTGTGGAGGAGAGAAACTTTATTTATTTATTAGAGGAGTGAGAAACACGATCATAAAGAGTTCAGCTACATGAGACTGCTGAAGGACACACTAAGTGCCTCCCACATTAGCCAAGGCTAAATAACATTAGAAGCTATGCTTTCAGAAGTGGTGTTACTCACTTGTGCACAGCAGTGGCAGAGTCTTCCAGTGTGACTGACCCTCAAATAGGGCGGTCATGTGAGAGAGGGAGCAATAGAGCTGCAAAGTGGCAAGGATTAGAAAAAAGGACAATAAGTTCTCCAAGTCCAGGTAATGTGTGCTCTACAGCAGGCGTTCCCAAACGTTTTCACACAGGCCCCCTTTCCAGCATTGGGGAACATGTTCATGACACAAACTGTTCACACCCCTCTTGTTGCTGGAGAGAACATTTTGCAGGTTTTAAAGCTTATTTCCTGCAACTACACATTTTGTCATGGGGTGCAGAGAAAATGTTGCAGTTTTACAGCTAATTTCCTTGCAATTCTATACATTTTGCCATGTTTAATATGTATCTATGTGATATTTGAGTGACTCAAACGTTGCAACAAAATCTATGGGCTAAAAAACCTAGCTAAAAAACGTTGGCTGACATGGGCTAGTTGATCTGGACATTTCTGACAAGTTATAAATAGCTCTCTAAGGTATGCAATGACTAACATGACAAGAAGAAAACTGATGATGCACTACCCAATTTTGAAATTGCACCTTGTACATTCTACTATTACAACTTTCCCACTTTTTGGGAACCACTGCTCTACGGTAGGATGATCATGGCTGCAATGCGGTGAGAAAGCCTTCACCAATGACTAGAATGATGTATGGGATAAAAAAGTGAGTTGATATCACTGTACACAGGGCAACCACCTTAGGACAGCACCTGAAGGAGATGTGGGAGGTTGCATGGCAATTCCCTGGAATTCATTCTTTTAATGTCCTCCTGTTGCTTATAGTGGAGCTGTAGGTGCCATTTTAGCTATGACATCATTCCCCCAAGGGACCGTTCTGACTCAAGGGGAATTGCATTCACTGGCTTTGATTAAATCTAGTTGAAGGTTAGAAGTTGTTTGTGTCCAAGCCCACAGCTTCTTAACCCTTGCGACTAACCGTCAATCTACTGTCAACTGCCACTCTATCTTTGGTTCAGGACTTCTGGAATCCATGTGGTCGATAATTTGGTTTGTCCCAGCACATGGAGAACAGATATATATATATACACTGCTCAAAAAAATAAAGGGAACACTAAAATAACACAGCCTAGATCTGAATGAATGAAATAATCTTATTAAATACTTTTTTCTTTACATAGTTGAATGTGCTGACAACAAAATCACACAACAATTATCAATGGAAATCAAATTTATCAACCCATGGAGGTCTGGATTTGGAGTCACCCTCAAAATTAAAGTGGAAAACCACACTACAGGCTGATCCAACTTTGATGTAATGTCCTTAAAACAAGTCAGAATGAGGCTCAGTAGTGTGTATGGCCTCCACGTGCCTGTATGACCTCCCTACAACGCCTGGGCATGCTCCTGATGAGGTGGCGGATGGTCTCCTGAGGGATCTCCTCCCAGACCTGGACTAAAGCATCCGCCAACTCCTGGACAGTCTGTGGTGCAACGTGGCGTTGGTGGATGGAGCGAGACATGATGTCCCAGATGTGCTCAATTGGATTCAGGTCTGGGGAACGGGCGGGCTAGTCCATAGCATCAATGCCTTCCTCTTGCAGGAACTGCTGACACACTCCAGCCACATGAGGTCTAGCATTGTCTTGCATTAGGAGGAACCCAGGGCCAACTGCACCAGCATATGGTCTCACAAGGGGTCTGAGGATCTCATCTCGGTACCTAATGGCAGTCAGGCTACCTCTGGCACATGGAGGGCTGTGCGGCCCCCCAAAGAAATGCCACCCCACACCATGACTGACCCACTGCCAAACCGGTCATGCTGGAGGATGTTGCAGGCAGCAGAACGTTCTCCACGGCGTCTCCAGACTCTGTCACGTCTGTCACATGTGCTCAGTGTGAACCTGCTTTCATCTGTGAAGAGCACAGGGCGCCAGTGGCGAATTTGCCAATCTTGGTGTTCTCTGGCAAATGCCAAACGTCCTGCACAGTGTTGGGCTGTAAGCACAACCCCCACCTGTGGACGTCGGGCCCTCATACCACCCTCATGGAGTCTGTTTCTGACCGTTTGAGCAGACACATGCACATTTGTGGCCTGCTGGAGGTCATTTTGCAGGGCTCTGGCAGTGCTCCTCCTGCTCCTCCTTGCACAAAGGCGGAGGTAGCAGTCCTGCTGCTGGGTTGTTGCCCTCCTACGGCCTCCTCCACGTCTCCTGATGTACTGGCCTGTCTCCTGGTAGCGCCTCCATGCTCTGGACACTACGCTGACAGACACAGCAAACCTTCTTGCCACAGCTCACATTGATGTGCCATCCTGGATGAGCTGCACTACCTGAGCCACTTGTGTGGGTTGTAGACTCCGTCTCATGCTACCACTAGAGTGAAAGCACCGTCAGCATTCAAAAGTGATCAAAACATCAGCCAGGAAGCATAGGAACTGAGAAGTGGCCTGTGGTCACCACCTGCAAAACCAGTCCTTTATTGGGGGTGTCTTGCTAATTGCCTATAATTTCCACCTGTTGTCTATTCCATTTGCACAACAGCATGTGAAATGTATTGTCAATCAGTGTTGCTTCCTAAGTGGACAGTTTGATTTCACAGAAGTGTGATTGACTTGGAGTTACATTGTGTTGTTTAAGTGTTCCCTTTATTTTTTTGAGCAGTATATATATATATATATATATACACTACATGACCAAAGTATAAGAACACCTGCTCGTCGAACATCTCATTCTAAAATTATGGGCATTAATATGGAGTTGGTCCCCCCTTTGCTGCTATAACAGCCCCCACTCTTCTGGGAAGGCAAGATGGTGGAACATTGCTGCGGGGACTTGCTTCCATTCAGCCACAAGAGCATTAGTGAGGTCAGGCACTGATGATGGGCGATTAGGCCTGGCTCGCAGTCTGCGTTCCAATTCATCCCAAAGGTGTTTAATGGGGTTGAGGTCAGGGCTCTGTGCAGGCCAGTCAAGTTCTACCACACCGATCTCGACAAACTATTTCTGTATGGAACGCGCTTTGTGCACGGGGGCATTGTCATGCTGAAACAGGAAAGGGCCTTCCCCAAACTGTTGCCACAAAGTTGGAAGCACAGAATCGTCTAGAATGTCATTGTATGCTGTAATGTTAAGATTTCCCTTCACTGGAACAGACAATTATTCCTCCTCCACCAAACTTTACGATTGGCGCTATGCATTCGGACAGGTAGCGTTCTCCTGGCATCCGCCAAACCCAGATTTGTCCGTCGGACTGACAGATGGTGAAGCGTGATTCATCACTCCAGAGAACATGTTTCCACTGCTCCAGAGTCCAATGGCGGCGAGCTTTACACCACTCCAGCCGACGCTTGGCATTGCTCATGGTGATCTTAGGCTTGTGTGCGGCTGCTCGGCCATGGAAACCCATTTCATGAAGCTCCCGACGAACAGTTCATGTGCTGACGTTGCTTCCAGAGGCAGTTTGGAACTTGGTAGTGAGTGTTGCAACTGAGGACAGGCGATTTTTACGAGCTACGCGCTTCAGCACACGGCGGTCCAGTTCTGTGAGTTTGTGTGGCCTAGACGTTTCCACTTGACAATAACAGCACTTACAGTTGACCGGGGAAGCTCTAGCAGGGTAGAAATTTGATGAACTGACTTGTTGGAAATGTGGCATGCTATGACAGTGCCACGTTGAAAGTCACTGAGTTCTTCAGTAAGGCCATTCTACTGCTAATATTTGTCTATGGAGATTGCATGGCTGTGTGCTCGATTTTATACGCCTGTCAGCAATGGGTGTTGCTGAAATAGGGGTGCCACATACTTTTGTATATATATATATATGTTCTACATTGTAGAATAAAAGGTGAAGACATCAAAACTATGAAATAACACATATGGAATCATGTCATAACCAAAAAAGCATGAAAGCGTTATTTTATATTTGAGATTCTTCAAATAGCCACCCTTTGCCTTGATGACAGCGTTGCACAATCTTGGCATTCTCTCATCCAGCTTCACCTGGAATGGTTTTCTAACAGTCTCGAAGGAGTTCCCACATATGCTGAGCACTTGTTGGCTGCTTTTCCTTCCCTCTGCTGTCCGACTCATCCCAAACCATCTCAATTGGGTTGAGGTCGGGGGATTGTGGAGGCCAGGTCATCTGATACAGCACTCCATCACTCTCCTTCTTGGTCAAATAGCCCTTACACAGCCTGGAGGTGTATTGGGTCATTGTCCTGTTGAAAAACAAATGATAGTCCCACTAAGCCCAAACCAGATGGGATGGCGTACCGCTGCAGAATGCTGTGGTAGCCATGCTGGTTAAGTGTGCCTTGAATTCTAAATAAATCACAGACAGTGTCACCAGCAATGCACCCCCACACCATAACACCGCCTCCTCCATGCTTTACATTGCTTGTGTTTCTTGGCCCAAGCAAGTCCCTTCTTTTTATTGGTGTCCTTTAGTAGTGGTTTCTTTGCAGCAATTCGACCATGAAGGCCTGATTCACACAGTCTCCTCTGAACAGTTGATGTTGAGTTGTGTCTGTTACTTGAACTCTGTGAAGCATTTATTTGGGCTGCAATTTCTGAGGCTGGTAACTCTAATGAACTTATCCTCTGCAGCAGAGGTAACTCTGGGTCTTCCATTCCTGTGGCGGTCCTCATAAGAGCCAGTTTCATCATAGCGCTTGATGGTTTTTGCGACTGCACTTGAAGAAACTTTCAAAGTTCTTGAAATGTTCTGTATTGACTGACCTTCATGTCTTAAAGTAATGATGGACTGTCGTTTCTCTTTGCTTATTTGAGCTGTTCTTGCCATAATATGGACTTGGTCTTTTACCAAATAGGGCTATCTTCTGTATACCCCCCCTACCTTGTCACAACACAACTGATTGGCTCAAACGCATTAAGAAGGAAAGAAATTCCACAAATACATTTTTTAGAAGGCACACCTGTTAATTGAAATGCATTCCAGGTGACAACCTCATGAACCTGGTTGAGAGAATGCCAAGAGTGTGCAAAGCTGTCATCAAGGCAAAGGGTGGCTATTTGAAGAATCTAAAATGTAAAATATATTTGATTTGTTTAACACTTTCTTGGTTACTACATGATTGTTATTGATGTGTTATTTCATAGTTTTGATATCTTCACCATTATTCTACAATGTAGAAAATAGTAAAAATAAAGAATAACCGTAGGTGCGTCCAAACTTTTGACTGGTAGTGTGTATATATATACATATATATATATATATACATATTGCTATCACCTCAACTAAAACCAACTCAGCGACCAAACAGCGCTGGAGCTTTCTGGCCTGGAGGGTCAAGCTGCCTGCCTCTGTGTACACCAGACAACACATGTCTGCTTACTCTTACTTGCACGTCTTCTGCACACATTGAGATCAGGATATGGACCTGTTAGGCAGGCCTAGGACCCTAGACGTAGTGAGAGTACAGTCTGTTTAGCAGTAGGCTGGCTTGCAGGTTTCATAACATGACTGGTGTATAATGTCTCACCCTAAACACATTCAATGATGGCTTTGAAATATAATCACTTTAGTTCTTTTGTTTTACATAATATGTCTAAACTTCTGCGTTACCGCATGCTTAGGGCCAGTAGCTTTGTTTTTGTAGTTTTTTTGTCTTCGACCGGTATTTCCATTATTATCCACTAGGTTTGCTGCAGGTAGAAAATCCTAGGAAATGTTCTTGAATTGTCTCCAATCTGTCAATCAATGTCTGGTTGTGTGTGAGTGTTTGGTTGGGGGATCGCCTAAAGGTGCCCGCATACTAGGTTCAGTTTGCTCTTAGAAGAACTCGGCTAGGGGAAACGGATGTCTGTGCCTCGTATACTCCCTTAAAAGACCTTCGCTTGAAACAAAAAAGTGGCAATATTAATGTTTGTCCCTCTTGAGATGCCGTAGCAACACACACACACTCTTGCATCAAGATTTCCTCATTACTTTGTATTTTTTTCAACTTTGTGTGTGTGTGAGTGCCATTGACGGTATTAACTGTAAAATACCATATTTGGAGGAGGATTTGTTTTTTGGGGGAAGTATTACATTTTACAGATGTTGGAATCTGTCTCTTGAGTCTGGAGGGTCATATACTTCCTCAAAATAGTTAGAATTAATTAACTTGACTAAGCTATTTACATGTCCTATTGTAATAATTTGAAAGATAGCTCAGAAAACCAGGTATTTTAATCAGCGTGTGCCGATTTAAGATAAGCAGACTAAGGTTTTTACATGACTAATGTCATACTCGTCCTACTGCCATAATCAGTTATTGTATTGTATTGTATTATATTGAATTATTAGTGTCCATGTAAACATACTCATTGACTCTGGGGCGGCAGGTAGCCTAGCGATTAAAAGTGTTGGGCCAGGAATCGAAAGGTTGCTGGTTCAAACCCCTGATCCAACAAGGTAGAAAAATCTGCTTTTCTGCCCTTGAGCAAGGCAGTTAACCCCCAACAACTGCTCCCGGGCGCTGATGATGTTGATTAATGCAGCCCCCAGCACCTCTCTGATTCAGAGGGGTTGGGTTAAATGCGAAAGACATATTTCGGTTGAATGCATTCAGTTTTGCAACTGATTAGGTATCCCCCTTAAACTGCCCCTAATTGACCAACTTCTGAGTCCACTGGAGAGGATAACCTTGAGCAAAGTGAGTTGTAGAATCACTGATCTACAAATAGTATTCCCTGCCAAATAATAGGCTTTGTGCAATTAAGATTCATAGAGCTACACGTCCCCTGGCTTAGGCGATCCCCCCACCAAACACTCACACACAACCAGACATTGATTAATTGATTGGAAACAGCTTGTTAAAGAACATTTCCTAGGATTTTCTACCTGCATCAAACCTAGTGGATAATGCTGGAAATACCAGTCAAAGAAAACCCCCACAAAACCAACCAAAACAACTGTCCCTACTCATGCAGCACAACATTTACACTCAGTCATATGAAAATAAAACGGAAACCTTTGAAAGGTCATGTTCTCATTATAGGCGTCTGTGGCATTTTCATTATCTGTTGTCAGGTTCATTTCCAACCAAAACAGATCTCCCTGGTAATGCTGAGTAATTGAAATTGAGAGGAATTCCCATGTTAAATAAATCAACACCTGAGCTATTCTCCCACTGGGCAAAAACTGGTTGAATCAACGTTGTTTCCACGTCATTTCAACCAGGAAATTATATGTAATGACGTTGAATCAATGTGGAAAACTGATTGGATTTGAAAAAAGTCATTAATGTAAGGGAATTTTCATCTTTTTTTCACCAGAATTTTCACCTAAATGACATGGTGAATTTGTTTGTTGATTTCATATTGAATTCACGTTAGTTGACAACTCAACTAACTGTAAATCAAAACTAGACGTTGAACTGACGTCTGTGCCCAGTGGGCTGTGACTCAATTACAGTAATTTTACCGACCCCATTTTGACAATGCAAATAAAAATCCCCTATTGCAATAGTCTGGCAATCTATCAAGGGGCCGTATACACTTGGATTTAATGCTAACTTAATGCATATAAATTGATGTGGATATGAAAACCTAGAAAGTCCAATAAAGCAGTAATAACTGCATTTACTTTTAATATAAGACCATGCAAGAGGTCTCCGATATGTTGGCTCATGCTCCTTCAGCCATGTCTGGTGGCCTCCAAAAGGCCTGCTTTACAGCCCCTCTGACTTCGCTACTATGAAAATGCCTAGGAGGGACATGTGAGACTAATGAATTCTCCGTAGTCTGCAGTATTCTAGCATAATGTGCTGCCCCCCATCCTCGTTTGAAACGCTTCCATTTGTTATTTTTTTCCCTCTTTTTTTCTGCGTACAGCATGTGCTTTTGCCATCGCTGCAGGGGGCTCTCGGGTATTTCTCGGCTCTGGTGGAGTTTGATCTGAAAGCTGGATCGGCAGAGGGCTGCTCCAAGTTTTTCAGCTGCGTCGTGGTACTGTAGCCATTTAGAGAGCTGAGACTCTGAGCTTCACATCTAACAATCATCTCTCTGTCGGCCGAATTGGTGCATTGTCTGAAATGGACATGGCACTTTTATTACCACACTTTCATTTTGTTTAGATTATCTACGGTTAATATTTTCTTTGATTGAACTGAGATTAGAGAGTGTGATGAATGCGGAAGGGAGGACGGCAGTCAGGATTGTTGTGAGTGGATGCAAGGAATATCTCTCTGAAATGAAAAGCAATGTTTCATGAATGCTGAG